>NW_024070185.1:44495197-44701979 GCF_014754425.2 Oryx dammah | reverse complement strand
CCGTCCCTGGGATTCTCCAGGCAAGAACACTGGAGTGGGTTGCCATTACCTAAACCTAGCAGGTTTTAAAAGAGGCACATTCAAATTTTCATTATTATTGTTACAGGCTAAAATCTTATCAATTCAAAATAACTTTTTACTACTTAGACATAGATTTAAAGATCAGTTTTAAGTGACTTACAGTAAGGTTGCATCAGATCTTACAATGATTAACAGTGTTGAGGTCCACCCCCACTTTATAAGAAGATGACTCTCAAGAAATAATAAGGGTAAGATGGATGATATTTTCTTTCAAGGATGGCAATTCCTTACTGGTTAAACAGCCTCACAGTCCAGCACAGAAGGCTGAGACAAACCTCAGCCATGAATTCTCATTTATCAACAATTCTTCTATCCTCTTAAAAACTGTACTTTTACTGTAAAGTTAACAAATAAGTTGCTATTGATGTGTTTGTAGGCATCTTTCAAATGAAGAAAAAAATCAGCTGACCAGCTTCTAAGACTTTTACCAGAAAGTCTATCTAATGCCCATGACAGGTAAATGCTGGCCATATGAGTGGATCATATTTATCCTAATCAAATGAAGGTCTTGCCAACAGCCAGATAGTTTTAAAGATTAACTCTTATGGAACTCTAGCCAGTTATGCTTAATTATTATGTAATCTTAGCAAAAGGTGGCTTTAAAAATCTTTTTGAAAAAGTAGAACTTTGGGAGGAAAACAATGAACACTGAATTCTAACTTTAAAGAACAAAATGGCCCAGAAGGAGTAAATGTCATATCTGCAAAGGGGCATGAGCTCCCTTTGTTCCTCAATAGTATTACTAAGACCAGGCATGACTTGGGCAGTTTCTAAGGACATGCAACATCTTTTTTAACTGTGGATCACAACTCATGAGTGAATCTTGAAATCAATTTAGTGAGCTGTGACCAGTATTTTTTAATTTAATGTAATGGAACTATTCAAAAACCAACACACAGTAAGGATTGTCCCATGAAACATTTGGTCAAGTTTTTCACATACTGGTGCACCCACGGTTATTTGCAGCATGTGGTTCTTTCTGTGGCAGGAGTAGGAGGGGGAAGAGAAGACAAAAGAGAAAGAAGCAGGAGAGGAGAAGGAGGAAGAGGAAAGTGCTGAAGAGCACTACAGTGAGGAACTCAGGAACCTGGGTGCAAGTCCTGCAGAACATACAGTAGACCTCTGTGAAGGATGCCTCACATCAAGTCATCTTTCTCAAAACTCAACAGTCCACAATCTGGAAGCAGAATGGTTTACACTCTGCAATTCTTGGGGGTTGATGACGTCATTATCTAGGATGATAAGACTCTCTAGAATCCTTAAACCAGCTAAGATGCACATTCCTCAGAGATCATACAATCTCAACTTTCACCATTACTTTCTGGGCCTGTGCTCCAGGTATCCTGTTATTCACATCCTTGCAATTATTTCAATATCTTTTCAGTATCAGGTCTTTCAACAGGTACCCAGTTCTATAACTCAACTCTTTATGCACCTCTAGAGAAGGCAATGGCAACCCACTCCAGTACTCTTGCCTGGAAAATCCCATGGATGGAGGAGCCTGGTAGGTTGCAGTCCATGGGGTTGCTAAGAGTTGGGCATGACTGAGTGACTTCACTTTCACTTTTCACTTTCATGCATTGGAGAAGGAAATGGCAACCCACTGCAGTATTCTTGCCTGGAGAATCCCAGGGATGGGGGAGCCTGGTGAGCTGCCATCTATGGGGTCGCACAGAGTCAGACACGACTGAAGTGACTTAGCAGCAGCAGCAGCAGCAGCAGAAGAGCTAAAGAAAACAAACCCTTTCATCTGATAGGCTCTTTAAAATGCAAATTCCCAACCTAAAAAGCAAGTGATCTTACACAATACACTCTTGGACACTCAATTTTTTTCCTCTTTGAAGAAGTAGAGAACGAAAAGAGATAAAACATATATTACAAGGAATTTAAAATGTTGAATGCCAAGAATCAATGCAAGGAATATTACAACATGGGGCTCTAAATCCCTGTTCATTCACCTACTTGTTTCCTGTCATTTATTTTCAAGAGATGAAGTTTAGGTTCCAACTCTACTACTTACTTATCAGCTTCAAGATGTGGGCAAGTCACCTCCCACCTCTGAGTTTCACCTAAACTGCAAGTAATACTGCTTTGTCTACCTATCACCAGGGCTTTAGTGAATTCGGACATGATTAAGTGTGTGCAAATGCTCCGGGCACATGACATGGATCAGCAGTGCAGGACAGAGCCCACTTCATCCGTGGACACACCATAAATCTCTCCTCACATACCATAAATCTATCCCCACCTGTAAAAGAGGAGCGAAGTTTCCTACCCACCACGCAGGCTTCTAGTGAGGATTAAGTATGAAAATATTGATTCCACAGAGGCCCTGGCATTGAGCAAAAACTCAATCAAGACTGGCTGGAGTAGCATCCTCTACTGTGGTTTCATTAGTTTAAGCTGCTCTGGGTTCACCAGGAGAGCTTGTTAACACAAGGGGCCACCCCAGTGCCTCTGATTCAGTGGGGGCTGGGCTGGGGCCTAAGAATCTGCCTTTCTAACAAGAGTCCAGGTGATACTTATGCAGCTTTGAGAATCACTGGCCTATCCATTTAAAGCCAAATTTCTGCCACCTGGCTCTGCCATTGATGATATAACTCTGTGCAAGTCAACGGACTTTTCTGCGCCTCAAGTTTCCATGTCTATAAAATAAAAATATGAATAATACCCACAGGAGGTGGTGGTGAGGATGAAATGAGCTAATCTGTGCAAAGCATTTAGGTCAGTATGTGGAACAAAGCAGGTACCACAGAAGAGTTAGCTACTGTTACAGTGCTTTTCTTCATCGTGCATGCCTACCTTCATTTGCTTTGCTTTTCATCAGAAGGACCCCGATGGGCTTGTCCGAGTCCGGCCGCCCCCGGGGCTCCGGGCTGGGGCTGCGGGAGTGGAGGTGCTCACGGCTGCGGCTCTGGGATGCCCCATACCGGCCATCAGGCTGGGCCCTGTGGCCATACTCCCTCTCGGGGGTGTAGGTGCGATCGTAGACTGGGTCAATGTTCCGGCCCCGGCTGCTCTCCCGGGCTCGCCTGTAATCATCATGGTCCAGGCCCCGCTCGAGGCTGCGGCCACGGCTGCGCTCCCGGGTTCGCCCGTAGTCGTCGTCGTGGTCCAGGCCCCGCTCCAGGCTCCGGCCCCGATCCCGGCTGCGCGCCCGGTCGTGGGGACGGCCCCTCTCAGGGCTCTCCTCCCAGCTGCGGCTGCGCCCTCCGCGGCTGCTGGGCCGGCTCCTCTCGCTGTAGCCGCTGCGGGCGCTTCTGCCATCAAACTCGTCCATCACCTCGAAAGCCCGGTCATCTTCATGGACAGGAGGACTGTCCTGCAGCGGGGCCAGCAGGACCTTCCGGGGCCTCTTGACCACCTGTCACCAAACAAACAGTGGCGACAAAGACAATCACAACCAAACAGAGAGAATACAGTGGCTAACAGCCCGGGTTTCCTTTCCAGTAAAACTGCGTGTTCCTACCCAGGCTAAGCCTCAGGTTCCTCATCTTTAAAACAAGAAGGATAAATACCTCAGAGTGTTAAGAAGAAAGTAAGACAATGAATATAAAATGGAGCACAGTTTCTCCAAAAATCTGCTTCTCCTCAAAAGTGTGAAAAGCACCAAGAGGCTTTAAATCAATAAGTTACAAAAATGAAAATGTGGAAAGTGAGACAATCTGTATAGGAGTGCCTAGGTTCATCCATAAATCATGTCATTCAAAGTGGGGGGTGGCATGTAGGAGGAGAGAGGAGGGAAAAGAGGCATCCTTCTAGATTTAAAAAGGACTGATGAGATAAGGACCAAATGTGAGTCACGAATTTTGACTGGCTCCTGGATGGAGAACAAAAACAGTCTATCAAAGTCACCTTAGGACATGGACTGCGTACTAAATGACACAGTGAAGTTATTATTACTTTTCTTAAATAGGATAACAGTAGTATAGTTATGTAGATGAATGTCCTTATTTAGGAGATTTCAGAAGTAAGAAGGGTTGAACTGCCATGGTTGCCCCTTTCCCTCCAATGGTTGACTAAAAATAAGTACGTCTTTATATACACATACAGAGAAAAATTAAGTGAATACAGCAGAATATTAACACTATAGAAGATATGTGTTGGTTATACTAATCTTTGAACTTCCCTTTTTGTTTGAAAATTTTTACCATATAAAGCAGGAAAAAAAACATCCAATACCACACACCCCGTGTATCCCCCCAGCACTATCCCTAACACACCATGTTCCAATTCTCGCTCAGTGTGTCCACTTGCCCTGCTGGAGTGAACACTCCTTACAGCTCAGACCTGTTCCAGGGCCAAGCGGATGTTCAACAAATGTTTGCTGAATGACTGAGTGAGCCAATAAATGAGTGAACGGCACAGACTGCCAGTTATCTCCAAAGAAATGCGAGTTTATGAAGAAAGAATGTGATCCTGTGAGAGCTGTTACAAATGAGTTTATGAGCTCATAATTTAGTTTCTAAATTAATGTGGTTTTACCATTGTTTGCAATCTAGCTAAATCTCTTAGAGAATAATTATCTAACCTGGCTCTTCAGGCAGATTCATTCAGGCAAGAGAAGCATTGGTCTTAGGAAAAGGATGAGAAGGCGAGAAGGGATCTTTACATCAACCTTAGTTAGCATCACCCTCCCAACATACTGAGGCCT
This sequence comes from Oryx dammah, assembly GCF_014754425.2. Lineage (NCBI taxonomy): Eukaryota > Metazoa > Chordata > Mammalia > Artiodactyla > Bovidae > Oryx > Oryx dammah. The sequence goes on along the minus strand of NW_024070185.1, from coordinate 44,697,244 downwards.
CAGAGGGAGTGGCCCCTAGATGGCGCAATTCTTTCAGGTGCTAAAGAGTAAGTAGTAATTTTCCTCCGGCCAAAAAACAAAGCTCTACGGAGTCAAGCTGAAAACAAACCCAGGACGTACAATGGCAGCGATCTTCCCACTTTTCCTCAGCTGCTGAACAGCAAATGAATGGAGCACGTCTTCCATGGGGGTGCCATTAACCATGACCACCCTGTCATTCTCTCTGCAAACAAAACAGAAAAATGGGATATGAAGAACCCCCAGCTTGCCCCTATGAATTGTTTATTTAGGAACAAATAAAAGCAAAAGATTGACCCCAAATTTTTATTAAAGGCTCAGTGTCTAATGACTCCTGAGGTTTAATGTGTCAACTCGGTCTAAGCTCTTCAGAGGAAGGAACCCAGGAGACTCTCAGAGCGCTTTGGACAGTGTCTCCTGGAAACCATCTGTGGAGAAGGACCCAAACCCATGGGGTCCCTCCAGGAGTCACTGGATGGCACTAAGGTCTGAGCACAGAGGGAACTTGTACATCAGGCCCTCCTTACCCACGGTGTATGGTGGAACACGGTACATGGTATGCTCCAGCAAATCTACAGATGCCCCCAAAGGAGGCTGACAGTCACTTGTGTTTTGGAGGGGATGAAGTCAAGAGGTTGCCTCAGCTTCTTAAAGAAATTTTGAGGTCACAGAACCCTAACTCTTAATTTTATCTCATCCCCAAAATGATGTAAAATTTCTACCATGCTCTCTGTATGAAAGAAAACTAACTTATTCCTTCCTTTTTTTAATTTTAAAAGTGCACACCACCAAAAGCTCCCTGTCCAGTGGACTGGCAGGGATTGGGAGCAGGAAGAAGGACACTCACTGAAGAAGCCCGTCGGCAGGCCCACCCGGGAGCACGTCAGAAATGACGATTGATGTTTCCCCATTTTCAAAGTGGGGGTTGTCTCTGCCTCCGGATACTGCAATTCCAAATCCTCTCTTGGAATCCTGGTCATTGAAGTTAAGATAAAAATTAAAATAAAATCCTCTATAAGTGGCTTTCAGGATTTATTACCAGCAGTCAATAAACTAAAGGTCAAACCAATAACCAGAGACAGTTCAGAAACAGAGGGCTTAGAGAAACAAGTGAGAAATGGAACACGGCATCATCATGGTTAGCCGACAGGTTTATAAAGGGAAACACCTTATCTAAAAGGAACGGCCTTGTGAAAGCTGGACAAGATTAACAGCACAGACTGGAGTTATCACTAGAAGCTGGCAGGGGATGGAAATTACATCTTCTGTCCAAATAAGTATGTGCTACTGGAATCACCAATCACATCTTTTCTCATATCCAGGCCTGAGCTGGAAAGGCTTGTCACAACTGAATCTGTGCGAAAACCGTATTTTTAAAGAATACCTTTAACTTACAAGTTAGAGGAGCTAATGGTCTCGTTTTAATATACCGTGAAGAAGTATATGGATTTTAAAGACAAAATCTGAAGATGAACTTATTTTTGACATCTTATGAGAGAGCAAAGTATTAAATTCTTTTCTACATGCATTTAGGATGGAAATAGAGATGAGATACAAGATTAATCTAGAAATGTACAAGGGTGAACCCAAATAATACAGAAATCTTAATTCATTTCAGTGTTCAAAAAAGCTAAGCTCCTGGATTTCATCCAGGTGTCTATATGGACTATATGTGGACTATATTCACATCGAGGGATATATGTGGCTATAAGGCTAAATAGGGTTTGATTATATAAAAAGCTATTCAGAGAATAAAAGAAACCATCACCCAAAAAAAAGTTCCCATGTGGGGCCCATTATGCCAGTTGACAGCAAACAGAAACACAGAACAAACTGGGCTGCTGTCCATTAGCCCCACGGCTTTCAGTCTGGCAGGACTGTTGCCTGATACCAGTTTCTACACAAAGAGAGCTCCATCCTCTGCACCAGGCCTAAAATGTTTCTCACCTCTGCCAATTTGTGGTTCAAATTCAAATGGTATATGGCGAAAGGGCAGAGAAAACAGTCAGAATGGAAGCCCCAGAAAATGACAAGAGGCGAAAAATAAGACCTAAAGGGGGAAGCCCCTCAACTCAAGAAATCATGATTACCGCTCTAGAAGTTTCAGCACCTGAGCATCCGTGTTTTTCTATCTGAATTGATTCCATACACATTTATTCAGAAACCAGTTTTCACTGAAGTGAAGGTCTGAAGTTCATGGTTGTGATGGGCAAAGGAAAACTCTCCCTTTGAGGAACTTAGACTCCATCTACACAGTGACAGAGACTGGAAGGACTCAGAGTGGAAAAAGACCCATACAGGGCCCAAGAAAATCATGAGGCTGACCAAGGCAGCTTGATGAGTAAGACTTTGGAATCACGAGTATGTGTTTAGTTCATTTAGCCACACACAAATCACTTACAAGTTATTAATGGCTGTACTTGTCTTGCGTGGGGCTAACACCTATCATGTCTACCTCGAACTCTGCTGTCAGAATAAAAAGGAATAGAGCTAGCATTTATTAAGCAGCAATTATTAACATGTATTGGACTCCAAGTTCTAGAAGTTCTTCGTATTATCTAATTTAACCAAGAGGGGTAATACCTGTGACATAACTTTAAAAATTCAGTAAAATACATTTATGTATTTTATGATCTTTATGATCTTACTTCTACTTTCAATCCCATTGTGTGTGGGGGGGGGGGAGGGGGCATCATTAAAAATCTGATTAACTTAGCCGCATTAATACCATCAGGAGTGGGACAAGGAATACAACCCATGTCTCCCGAGTGCTAAACCAATGTTTTAAAGTCTTGTTTGGACTTAAAACTCAGTGAGGGAATGATGTTATAAATGCTATACTTAAAATTACAGATATTGTAGAAGCTGCCTTAACATTAAACAGAACAGATTATTTCCATTCCTCCCTTTCTTTCCTCTTTTTCCTGTAAAACATTCTATCTGAAGACATGTGAATACATTAATGAATCTCCATGATTCTTCTATATTATACAGATCTTAGCCAAAAAATAGAACATACAAATCCTTGTTAATGCAGTAATTGTGTCTGTGTACAAATAAATAAGATCCATGATCTGTTATGGTATCTATAAATGGAATAATAGTCATTATATGTCCACTCGTATGTGGAATCCAAGAAGAGATATTAATGCAAATGAACCTACAAAACAGAAACAGAGACACAGAAAACAAACTTACGGTTACCAAAGGGGAAAAGGAAGGGGGAATAAATTAGGAATCGGAGATGAACAGATACACACAACTATACATAAAGTAAACAACAGGGTCCTGCTATAGAGCACAGGAAACTGTATTCAGTATCTTTTAATAACCTATAATGGAAAAGAATCTGAAAAAGTATGTATGTGTATCTGTATACATATCACAGGAATCACTGTGCTGTATACCTGAAACACAGTCAATCAACTATACTTCAATTAAGAAAAGATCCATGATCTGTAAATACAAGAACAGATTGTAGCAGATATGACATACGAAACACTCACCTTCTGTAGGGTCACGGTGTACTGTTCCCATATCAGTTCTTCCATGCCTGGAGCCTGTTTTAAAAGAATCAAAACCAATTTGATTAAAACCACAAGCATTTCAATGCTAGAAATAAAACTGTAATTCAAAATGTCTCCATAGAAAGTCCAGCTCACACATTCCACACATCAAAAAGAGTGGGAACATTATACTACTTATTTCCAAACACACTTTCCTTCAATGAAATGGCAGTCTTAACAATACAAGGAAAATTAGTGAAATACATACTGAGAGATACACCCTAAAAAGGAAGAAATATTAAGTGTTAAGCTTTTTTCTTATCACCACTCCAAAACATGGTCATGATAAAAGTGCTTATCTAGAGTTGGAAACAGATATATTTCAATTAAAAAAAAAAATTCCCATTCCTCCTGTCAAAAGCAACTTCCTAGGCAAATTTATGCATTTTTAAGTCTAAGGGAATCCTTGGCCTTTATCAAGAGAGTGCCAAACTTGATACTATTTGTATCAAGGTCTGTGGGACCCCTTGGCCTTTTCCCCATCAGTATTATGGGTGTAAAAGATGATAATGCCAGCATAAACAGACCCCTAGGTGTCAATTTCTGACAATATTCTAAAATAGATGTCTAGACAAACCTGAAAATAGTGGATATCATTTCATAATCGTAATAATCCATTAAATGCATGCTGGCTTTGAGGGGAAATCCTTAAAGGCAAAAAATGCCAAGAAAGTTCAAAACCAGAGAGATAAGGCAGCACTGCAGCAGGCATTTCAACAGGAGGCTGGAAAGAGAGAAAACTGTAGATATAAACAGGGTGGAGATCAGATCAGAGTGGATGTATAAGGGGGAAAAGCACGCGAGGCAGATGGAGACAGCAGGCACAGCTGCCTGTCTCATTTTTGGCTCTGGGCAGAGTGGAAATAACTAAAAATATCTCCCTGGAGAATTCCTGTATTGAGAGACCTGTACTCACTCTGGCTTGAGACTGAAATTCATATTATAGATGTGACGACACCCTCCCCTACTAAAACACTCATACCCAAAGTGGTTCTACATTGGCAGCACCACCCAGGTACATGGAGTGAATGAAATACTCCAGGAACACGCTAATATTACCCAGGAACACACTAAAAAGCAGGCTTCAGAGAATCCTGCAGACAAGTATCTGTGGAACATGAGTTCACAGTTTAAACACAAACACAAAACAGGTCATCATTAGTGAGAGTTAAGAGAAATAAACTGCAGAATCAAAGTCTGTGGATTTTGGAAAAAATTAATCACAGACCAAAAGTATAATATGTCTCATGTGTTTTTCATAAGAAATTAAAAAGGGGGAATTTAAAGTGTACTCAAAGAGCAGCATCAAAAATGATCAGGCAAATCTAAAATTTTTTTAGAAATAAAAAAAATACGATAATAAAATTAAGTTTAAAAATGGATTGAACCACATACCACAGAAAGTTAAAGATAATAATGAAGTGGAATAAAGATGTGAATAAATTACCTAGTGCAGCACAAATCATTAAAAAAGTGAAACAGTTGAAAGAAACTGAAAGTGAGATAGTCTTACAATGTGTCTATTTAGATTTCCAAAAGATGTTAAGAAAGTGAGACAGATGCAATAGGCCAAAACAACAAAACCTGATGATTCTTCAGGTTCAAGATTGATACATCACAAACAGGGTAAATTTAAAAAACAAATTAAAAAATTCACTTTGAAAAACATGGTAATCTTACTACAGAAAAAGATACAGAGACTTGAGAGGAGCTAAGCAGAAAAGAGTACAAAAGAGCAATTAGAATAACATTTGACTTTGAAACAGCAATAATGAAAGCCTGAACTTAATAGAACTGTATCTTTAAACTAGTATCTGTTGATGTGGGGGACAGACACTTTTTAAAACACAAAATTGAGACAGATTATTACCCTAGACAAGCAGTAAAAGAACTTCCAAAGGACAAATTTAAGAAAGGGAAATAATCCCAGAAAGAAGAATAAAAGACAAGAAGGGATGTACATCTGGACGTATACTGGCTATATGCAACTATAATAAACGTGTAATTTTTGACAGTTAACTACGGAACTAAAATTCTGTGAGCTTCCCAGTGGCTCAGTGGTAAAGAATCCACCTGCCAAAGGAGGAGATGCATGAGATATGGGTTCAATCCATGGGTCAGGAAGATCCCCTGGAGGAAGGCATAGCAACCCACTCTAGTATTCTCACCCAGAAAATTTCATGGACAGAGAAGCATGGCTGGCTACAGTCCATGGAGTCTCAAAAGGTAGGAAACAACTGAGCACTGCGCACGTGTGCACACACACACACAGACACACACACACACACAGACATACACATAGACACACAACCAGGCAATACAGTATGTAAATCTAGAAGAGTGTAACATGATTTAATTATTCTAAATATTGCATTCAAGAGCAGAATTAAACTGTTGATTAATTTTGAACTTCATTGAGTAAAATCCACATATTAAATTTTCTGGTATAACCACCACAGGAATAATTAGAATATATAACTTCCAAAATAGCAAAGGGAAAAATAAAATGAAAACAAAAGTCAATCCAAAAGAAGGCAGAAGAGACAAAATGGGAAATTTGGTAAAAGGAGTGCAAATATTAGTACAAAACATAAACTATGATTGTAGAAATGAATGTAGAGTTATCCCAATAGACAGATGGTCAAAATGGATTAAAAACAAGAAGATCTAGTTACATGTTTTTTAATAGGCAATATCAAAACATAAGGACTTAAAGAAATTTAATTATATAAATAAAAAGCTTTATTGTACTTATTTACAAATAATTTAAGAAAAACTCTCTAGCTATTTTACATTAAAATTTTTTAAAACTCAAATTTGCCAATTCCCGCACTGCTACTAATAAGACAGAGAGAAGAGAATCAAAACATGTCCAGATACTGTCATCCTGTTTTACCCAGTTAAACTCAGGCTTGGTCGGGGGGAAGATGCCACTTAGCACAAAAGGCTAACAACTGATAAATTAGAGCAGATAATTTCTTTCTTTTGGTAGAATGGGGCTAGAAAAAGGCAATTTTGTTTGTAGAGAAGATGAGCAAGACTACTCTTGAGTGGCTGTCACTGATTACTCAAATCGAGAGGAGTTTATAATCCTTTAGTTCCCTCCTCCCTCTATGTACTCACTGTGGGGACATTTCCCTGGTTAATACCATCTGGCTCCAAGGGATCAGAATTCTCAGAAAGAGGTTTAAAAATAGAACTTAGATTGTCTCTAGGGTTAGAAAGAACTCAAAAAACGGTGCCTGGAAAAGGTGAGAATTAGTTTCTGTGTTACCAGCACATCTGGGACTGAGTGCTTTCGGGGTGGAGGTGCATTAGTGTCCAAAAAGGGGTGATGCTTAGGCTAAATGAAGGCATGGCAACACAATGAAATATGTAAGCATTCAAAAGAGGTAATTGTCTAAAATATGTAAATCTCTCCCATTGTTTAAGTTTATTCACCATGATCACTGTTCTTCAATTTGAAAAAAAGAAAATGGATTTTCAAGTGACTTTTTTCTACTGACTTTTGTCTCGTATCTTCTAGAACACTGTCTGGCACACAGAGTAGGCACTCAAAAACGTTTTCTTTTCCATAAATTAACGGATATATTATTCATTCATCACCCAATTAATATGATGAAGGCACCGATTTCTATTACATACAAGTTTTCCTTTAAAGTAAATTTCTACTCCATTCAGTGGCTCTCTGCTCTTTCCATATCACGCTTGAGGAGGTTAGCTGGAAACTCAGGTGCCTATGGTCTGGTGTTTCAGAGAGAAATAGTTTATGGCCATTTCTCTCTGGATTTTTGTTGTCTATAACAGCATTTTCCAATTTGTGCCAGTATAACACAACTTTCCCAAGATTTTAATAAAGTTTCCTATTATTTTTTAAAAGTGTTTCTTCTTAAAGGGAAATAATAAGCAGAAATCCAGCTGATCAGAACCGATCATCCCTTTCCATTTTCACAGAACACGTCCTAACATCTCGACACCTGTTTTCAATGTGGCTTCAATACAACCAACTCACCATCACCTGGAAGTAAGCTTACTAGCATGTATGTTTTCCAAGTTTCTTCTCTGCACTTTACTTTAAAGCTGACAGATTTCAACAGTGAATTACTCTGAAAGTTGTGGTAAAATAAATACAGTTGCCAAATCCTCTCTGAGTATAGCTATACTCTCATGTATTAAGAAAAAACATCATTCAGTACCCTACCCCAAAAATGTGTTTAAAAGTCATCAGGAAAGAAGCAGTACCATGACAACAACTCCAAGGATTGGGCAATGCTAGGGGGTAGATGGAGAGCATAATCCCCAGAGGACAGTGATCTTTAGGTTAAATAAATCAATTCACAGTGAACACACAGGCACTGAAATAATCATTTAACTTCTGTCCACTTCTAAAGTTTTTTTCATCATGATGACCATATTTGCAATTAGAAAGAGAATTAGTTTTATGTTTTTAGGCCAGCCTGTTCTTGGGAAGCAGTGGGGATATAAATTGGCATAAATCTTCCAGAAGGCAAACGCCTTATGTATTTCAAAATGTGAAATCTACATACCACTTGATCAATCAGTTCCAGTTCTAGTAATTTATTCTACAGAAATACTTGTACAAGTGCACAAAGATATACATATAAATTTATATACATATACAGCTGTTTACAGTTTTTAATAATCAATTAAATGCTCAACAATAGGAGACTGGTTTTACACACACACACACTTAAATGTCAATTAAAGGAAAAAGAATCAAGGTACAAAACATCATTGTTTGTTCCTGTTTCTTATTTCTCCGACTTATTTATTTTTGTAAGCATGCAGGGAAAGGACTGGAAGAGTAAATACCAATAAATGTTAAATTTCTCCAGGAGTTGTGAGGGTTTAGAGAATATTTTTATGAGCACATTGCTTTTAGAATATATGTCAAAAATAAAAACAGAAAACTCTCTATTAACAGTTTTAAATTTTTTATCAGTTAGCAAAATAAATACATTACTTCAAAATTTTATTTTCAAAACATTCTCCTAGTATGAACCTGGCTTTTGTAATTCACTATTCTTTCTTAATAAGATTAAATTGCCTTTAAGTATTCCTGTGCTGCCTGCAAGAGTAATTTAAATTCGATTTGTCAGAGAAAGGATTAATCCCTTACCACTACTGTGCCAATCACAGGAATGAATGAAATTTTTAAATCAATCAGACCTTGCCAAGTGCCAAAGACTTCATCAACTTGTTATGAAACTGCTCAGATTATAAGCAACCTTTTCTTACCTAGAGTTAATGGGTTGTGACATAACCCATAACTACTTAAATTTTAAGAGAATATACTAAGTGATAAATTTCAAATCTTAATTTTAAAGGTGAAGAAATTAGAGTGAAATAAATTTTAATAGCTCTCTTGAGCATTAAAAATAAACCATGTTGCATACAACCCACAAAGCTGTGACTTTTTACAAAGGTCTCACAGAAAACCCTTCATTCTTTCATTCGTTCACTTATTCACTCACTCAAAAATATTTATTGAGCATCCATTATGTGCCAGGCATGTGGGTTTGTAGCACCTGGACTACAGGTGAATAAAACAGCCAAAGCCCACACAGAGCTTACCAACCACGGGTGTGCCCAAAACAGCAAATCACTGACTGTCTTCTCTGCCTCATCTGTATAACTATCTTTCTAGAAACACAGAGCACCCTATACAATCACAGAAAATCAGCTCCCGATACATCCCCAGGGACAGCCTGCAGTCATGTATCCCCTTAGGCAACAGCTGAGACCACGCCTTTCAAACTGGGCCAATGGGCCCCACCCAACCTGTGCTGGGCTGTGCAGAGATCCGAGAATTGCCATCAATATTTAGCCACTGCATGAATGCGGGCAGGGAGCTGCTTAGCCTTCGGAAAGCTTCACATGCAAGGCCATAGGAAAAGTACATACATATATCAGGCAGGGTAAAGGGACTCGTATTCACGATGCAATGATTTCTCTGCTGGTCAGAGGCCCAAGAGAAATGTGCCAGTATGTGCATACAGATCCACAAAGTATTCACAGCAGGAATGTTTCAACAGCCCAAACTGAGACAACCTGAATGATCTATCAAGGGCAGAAGAGACGAACAAATTGTGATATATTATTAAAATGCAATGCTATACTGCAATGAGAACTAGAGCCACACATTTACAACAGAGAAGCATCTCAAACATAACACTGAGTGAAAAACATCCTACAAGGATTTATATAGAGAGCTATCATTTTTATATAATTCAAAGATGGAAATGTGAATATACGGGACACCACTGCACTGTACACTTTTGTTTAGAGGTGTTTGTGTGTGTGTGACCCAGGATGAGGTAGATGAGAAAGGACCTTGGGTCCACCCTAGTGAAGGTCCATGGGTATCATGATGGGCTCACGAGTATATTTTATAATTACGCTTTGTGATTTACATAGATAATTCTCTTATATACCAAACACTTTGTAAGTTAAAAAACAAGGGGGGGAAGGAAAGGTGGGCTCATGAGTGAACACCAAAGGGTACCCAATGATTCCTAGCCCAAGGACCTCATACCAATACTTGTTAATGCAGAACAGACGACAAAGCCAAAGAGCAAAAGTGCGATCATTCAGACCGCCAGAGGGCAAGGAGGGGATGGGAGCAGTAATTTGAGAAGTGCATGAAGGCAGGCAAGGTGCAGAAGCAGCCTGGCTCCGGAGGAGCAGAAGGCTGCAGAAGAAGCCGAGTCTCCTTTTCAACCAAAGAGACAACATTCCAGCAGCAGGAGGATCTCCAGTGCTCTCCCCCACATCGCTTTCACTTTTTCTGTATGTAAGGTGAATAACCACCCCCACGAAATTGTAATGACTCATTCCTAGACAACACAGAAAGATAAAAGGGGGCCATTTTTAAAAAACTGTAAATAAAAAGCTTTGTGTTGGCAGTAACATATATACATGAAGAATGAAAAAGGGACAGTTATTTGATTTGTCTCTAAAAATACTCTCTAGTTGTTAAAGTTTCTTTCCTTTGAAAAATCTTGGACAAACAGGTAAATTCCGTATTTTACATAAAGAATATCAAAATGTGATAAAAACCAACTAGGAGGCAGTCACTAGAAGTCTTCACTGCCTTGACTCTCCCAACAGGAAATTTTTAAGCTTTTTATCTACAAACTGTTGGTTTTCAGCGATGGAAAGTCAGAGCCACAGATGAATCAATATCTGCCCCTAAGGGACATGTTTGATAAAAATCCCATCACAGAAGTAAACACTTATACATGTTATAGTGCACTTCACGTTCAATCCATTGGGGGAAAAAAAGAACAAGGGAAAAACTTTTTTCTATCATTTAGAAACCAAGATAAAAAGAATACTAAAAAATAATAGTAAGAAGAAAAATATAGATTTCTGCTGGATAAGGAAGCAGAAAGCTTTTTACCCACAATAAGAAATTACAATTACCCAAATACAAACAAACATCTTCCCCAAAAAGCAACACCGTGCTTGCAGGTTCCCAACACAGGGGAAACAGCAGCCTTTGATACATAAATCCCATTAAGAGGCTATCAGTTTCACACAAGTCTGCCTAATATAAGGCAAGGATGTTTTAAACCCACCAATGACTACAATCTGCGTCTCACAGTTTGTTCCTGAGGGCTGCCAGAAGCACAAATAAATCAGAGGAGAAAAGAATCACTGTGAGAAGGCTCCCCCTCCCAATTTCCCACAAAGAAAGGTTGGGGAAGAAAAGGGGGAAAGGAGAGCTTGCGCAGAGACTCACATGGCCTTTCAATCTCCCCAACTTTTTAACAGCCTGGACCCACATCCTCTGGAGGAACTGCGCGGTCTTCATGGCCTCTGGAGGGTGACTAGCCAGAGCACTGCCTACATCCCAGGCTGCTCGCCCATTGCCACCACTCCACGTGGTTACGTAAGGCAGATACAATAGTGGCCCACATTCCCAGCAAATCCTGTTGTCATCTCACACAGTGACACATCCATACAGCGGGACACCGAACGCTCTGAAAAGCACTACTTAGGAGGAAAAAGGAAGCATTCTGGATTTGCACCACTCTGCTGCTTTCCCTCCCTCTCTCCCATGCCAGGGAACTAGAGAATTAAGAGTAAATATTCCTTTTAGACATGTAAAATGATTCAGTATCCGAGTAGAAATTTTTAAGTTAAGGAGGACATTCTAGAGCAATACTGTAGAAAGGAACACTTAGAGAAGTATTTATTTACATAGATGCCCCCCTGCACACACATACACGAAAAGCATAAGCTGGCTGAACAGCAACAGGTAATGTTTCAGGTGCCTGGAATTGCTGTTATCACCTAGAAAATTAAAAGGCTTGAAGATACGAAGCTGCTCATCCTTGGAGATAACTAAGTCTACACTCGGGCAGTGGGTGCAGTCAGGGCCATAGCGGGGGCAGAGTGCTCACTCAGCAGCCTCCTCCTCTCTCGCCTCTTTCTGTAAACTTCACAGATAAAAGAATAACAAAGGGCCCTGCTCTCCATTTCTTTGTCTTCACCACTTGCAGGGGGTGGGGGTGGAAAAGCACATTTGGGGTTTTTGAACATCTAAGAAAGCCTGTATGGGATGCTGGGGGTTTGGGAGCTGGGTTGGGATTTTGGAAGCATGGTCTTGGGGAGTGGTGGTCCTTCTCACCGTATATTGTATGTTACACCAATGGGCCAGACAGACTGCAAGAGAGGAGCGTGCACTCTACATTGTTTGAGGTTGTGTGCTCAGTCATGTCTGACGCTTTGTGACCCCATGGACTGTAACCCTAACCCTAACCCTATGTAGCCCACCAGCCTCCTCTGTCCATGGGATTTTCCAGGCAAGAATACTGGAGTGGGTTGCCATTTCCTTTTCCAGAGTTTGAGGTTGAGATGTGAATTAAATGTAGACCACGAGATGCACACCACAAAAGGAGCAACTTGACGCAGAGGCAAGGATGATCTGGGGGCCATCTCTGTGCTGTCACCGAGCTGTGGGGCCTGGGATAACCTATCTCCTTTACTAAATGAGGAAAACATACCTACACCTCAGAGGGCCAGCGTCAGCCTGGAATGCGGCAACCTCTCCCTACAAAGCGCAAAGCTCTCAAAAGTGTTCATGGCCTTCCCTTGACTCCGTAAGAGTAGGTGCTTCAGAAGTGCTGGGCCAGCAAAACGGGATCAGAAATGAATGAAAGTTTGTTTCAAATCTTACACTGAGAGGGCACAGAAGACAAAGGAGCCCTACTGAAGCGGGACCTTGGGAGCTGAGCGGATGCCCAGGACTCAAACCTGGGTATGCAGGCGTCCCACACCAGCCAGGCTCAGCCCAGGCCCCGGGCACAGAGGAGCATGGATGGAGGGCACAAAGCAGCTTGCTCCTTTCCTGTGACCATCCTCAGGAAAACACTCCTGCTGCCCTGATGAGGAAATAAATACCTCTTTCCCTTAAATGCATGAACATTACCTAGAAGTCACTGGCATTCTACAAGTTAACAATTCCAGATTTTTCTTCAATGATTTCCAAAACTTACAGTTTCTGCCATCACTCACTCTTTTTTTAAAATATGCACAAGACATAAGAGATGTGGGTTCAATCCCTGGGTGGGGAAGATCTCCACTCCAGTATTCTTGCCTGGAGAATCCCATGGACAGAGGAGCCTGGAGAGCTACAGTCCATAGGGTCACAGAGAGTCAGAGATGACTGCAGCAAAACAACAACAAAAGAAACACTGCATAACATAAAATGTACCATCTTAACCATTTCTAAGTGTTCAGTTCAGTAGTGTTAGGTCTGTTGACATTGTTATGCAGCCAATCTCCAATACTTTCTCATCTTGCAAAACTGAAACTCTAGACCCTTTCAACAACTCCTCATTCCTCCTCCTCTCAGCCCCTCACAATCACTATTCTTTCTGTTTCCATGAATGTAACTATTTCGAATAACTCATGTAAGTGGAATCATATAGTATTTGGCTTTTTTGGTTCTGGGTTATTTCATTTAGCATAATGTCCTTAAGGTTAATCCTTGCTACATGTGCCAGATTTTCCTTCCTTTTTAAGGCTAATATTCCATTGTATGTGGTATGCCATATTTTACTTATTCATCATCAATGGACACTTGGGTTACTATTACCTCTTGGATTGTGAATACTGCTGCTATGAACATGGGTATGTAAATATACTAATTCTTTTTTTTAAATCTATTTTTAATTGAAGGATAATTGCTTTACAGTATTGTGTTGGTTTCTGCCATACCTCAGCATGAATTAGCCATAGGCATACATATGTCCCCTCCCTCTTGAACCTCCCTCCACCTCTCACCCCATTCTACCCCTCTAGGTAGTCACAGAGCACCAGTTTGAACTCCTTGAGTATTACACCAATTTTCCACTGGCTATCTATTTTACATATAGTAGTGTATATACTTTCATATTAATTCTTAACTCACTCATTCAACAAACGTTTACCAAGCGCAACGTGCCAGATACTGACGTTCAAATGAGGATCAAACCATATATAGCACTGTCTTCAGGAAGTTTGACAGGAGCTAGCACCTGATCTCATTGGATGATTGGGGAATAGGGGCTATTTCCCATGAACAAGGCCACTGAGATGAGGTCTGAAGAATGAACACAATTGGAGGTGGGGTCAGTTGTGCAGGGTTTACAAAGTGGTTCAGTGGTAACGAATCTGCCTGCCAGTGCAGGAGGTGTGGGTTGGATCCATGGGTAGCGAAGATTTCCTCTAGAGAAGGAAATAGCAACCCACTCTGGTATTCTTGCCTAGGAAATCCCAGGGACAGAGGAGCCTGGCGGGCTACAGTCCATGGGGTCGCAAAGAGTCAAACACGACTGAACACATGTGCATTGCATTGTGCAGGACCCAAAGAGCAGCAGAGGGCAAAGACCCTGAAAAAGAAAGGCAGAGGGCCACTAGTGAAAAGGCCATCTGAACCACTGCAGGCTGTTCTGATGAGCAGTTGTTCTATCAGTGGCATCAAAAGGACACCTGGTGGTGGACAGCTGCCTCCATGAGAAGATCAAGAGTTTAGGGCTTTACCTTTCCCAAGATCCCTAACTTCCATAGTCACATATTTGAGAAACATCTACTGAGCAATTAGCACCCATCCTGTGGATAAAAAAAAAATTATCCTACATCATTACCCTCAGGCAGTGACAGTCTGGGGGGAACCAGGACACGTAAACAGTAATCCCAATGGAGTCCAACTACAACAGTAGATGGATAGACAAAGCTCATAAACTCAACAAATATTCCTCAGGAACCTAGGACACGTCAGACACTGCTGGGGGTACACGAATCAGTTCTCCCCACACAGGGAGGATTTTAACAGAGAAAACAGACAATAGACAAGTAAACATATAATCTCCAGTAGCAGTAACTGCCATGGGATGGGACTCTGGAAAGAAGGAATCATAAGAAAACCTGGACCTCTCTCCAAGTAGAGGGAACTGTAGATGCAAAGGCCATGAGGTGAAAAACAAGCTTATAATCATGAAAAAAAAAGGCCACATGGGGCTGCAACAGGGTGATCTCTGAGATAATGGCAGGTATATACAATGTGGAACTGATGGCATGGGTGCGTGCCAGGAAACGGGGATGAGAGGTCCAGGGTGGACGGCTGTGTACCCCAGAGCTGAAAGATGACTAATTTGTAGGTGGGTGGATATCCTGGGGAGGGGACCACAGGCAGAGCAGGAGGGATAACCTGAAAGGTGTGTCTAAGACAATGTGGACAGGCAATCAGTGTGGCTGCGAAGTAAGCACAGGATGCTACACTCTCAGCATGGAACAGAGGTGTTAAATAACTTAATCTACAGCTTGGGAGTCTTAAAAAAACACACACCCACCCCAGAAACAGGAGACAAGATGAGTGTGAGAATTGGAACAGAAGGAAGCTATCAACACCCAGCAGCTACCTCGCTCATAGCGCTCTGTACAGTTTTTAACAGATGCCCACAACCTATAGAAACTCCTTTTTCCCAGAAAAGTTTGAAAATGAGCTTCACTCTTGCTCTTCCTAAAATGAGTAGTTTTTTAAAATTATAAACCAAGATTTTGGCTTCCAGGCACCTGCCTGTGTCTCTTCAAAGCTAAACCCTTCCAGTAGCAGTAACCAAGTCAGCAGTGAGTTAAACAAACCCTTATGTAATTCCTGTTTTTTTAAGTCTCTTATAGTTGATTCCATAAGTATTTCACGTTCTTGATGATAACAAGATCATCACCAGCTCTTTACCCTCCCTTCAACTTACGAAGGTGCATGCTGACAGGAACAGTGACAACTGGTGTACACAGTGTGCTCACAGCACACAACTAACAATGGACACAGCTGAGTGTGACCAGGGTGAGAGAAAAAACCTGCACACAGCAGTTTAAAGAGGGATTCTTGATAGCTCAACAATTCACAGGATTAGATTCCAGACCTACTGCTGACAGGTACCGGAGTTATGAGGGTTTTGTTGTTATTTTAACCCATCACCTTTTATTTACCTAAGGTAAACTTTCAGCGCATATTTAAGTAAATAATGAATAGAGGGAGGACAACAGTTCGCCTAGAGGTGCATTTCAAAAGCAGTTGTGCTGAAATGCAAAAAGCAATGAACCCAGGCTCCAAGAAGGCACTTCCACCCAAGACTCTGCCCCTCCCAACTGACCCAGGACCTTGGGCACCCACTCAATTCCACTGCCAGTTGGTAAAAACAAGGATCTCCTCGTCTGTTTGACAGGGCGAATTGAGGCAAACTCCCACAAAAACACAGGAAATACCAGGCCAGTAAACTTGCAAGGAGGAGGTGGGATGGTCATGAATGCCTCTGACAACCACGGCCACAGAACATGGTGGGAATAGCCCTCTAGAGCCCTGCACATGCCAGGGTCCAAGCTCAGCTCCCCCACATCTGACAAGCTCCATGAGTGGAGGAGCTCCCTTGCTGCACATGCCAGGGTCCAAGCTCAGCTGCCACACATCTGACAAGCTCCATGAGCTGGAGCAGCTCCCTTATTGAGGCTCAGTTGCTTCATCTACAAAATGGGCTCAAAATCCCTACCCTTTACAATTGTTGTGAGGACTGAATGGAGAAATGTTTATAAAGAGCCTCACCCAGTGCTCATCACACAATTAACACTCTCCATAAAGGTCCCCACCATAATTCTGGAGCAGCAATATAAGATGACAACTCCCATTTAAGAACCTGTTCTTTTTCCCAGAAGAGCACAGTATGATTAACTAAGAATACATCATGGAACCCAAGGGAAATGAAAATGTATGTCCACACAAACACCTGTACATAGATGTTCACAGTGGCATTATTTATCATAGCAAAAATGTGGAAACCACCCAAATGTTCATCAACTGTAAATGGGTAAACAAAATGCAGTATTTGAACAGAACGGATTATTATTCAGGCTAATAAGGAAAGACATACAAATACATGCTATAAGGATAAACCTTAAAAACATTATTAGCAAAAGAAGCCAGAGGCATTATATTTTGCAGAATCACAAAATATTATGATTCCATTTATGTAAATTGTCCAGAAGAGGCAAATCCACAGAGATCACATGTGGATTAGTGGTTGCCTAGGAATAAGGGAATATCGGGAAAAGTGGGGAGTAACTTGCTAAATGGGTATGGAGTTTCCTTTTTGAGGTGATAAAAATGTTCTCAAACTGATATGGTGTTGGTTGCACAACTCCATAAATATACTAAAACCCACTGAACTGTACATTTTTAGTTTGATATGTGAACTGTATCTCAATAAAGCTTCTTTTTTTTTTTTTAAGATTTAAAAAAATGCACCATGGATTCTGCAATCAAAAAGTGAGGATCCTTTTTTTTTTTTTTGGCTGTACCACACGGTTTGTAGGATCTTGGTTCCCAGTCAGGGATTAAGTCTCAGGCCGTCACTCATGAGAATGCCGAGTCCTAACCACTGGACCACCAGGGAATTCCCAGTAAGTGGGGATTCTAATCCTTGTTCCACTTCCATTACTTAACTTCTCCATGCCTCAGTTTTCCCCATCTGCAAAGCAAGGGCAGTTACAAGACCTACTCCACTAGGGTTGTGAGAATTTAATCAGATTATTTATGTACAGAATTCAGGGTGATGCCCTCCTAACAGCAAATGCTCTGTCATTTTCAGCTATTATCATTATCATAATTATTGGACTCATTTTACAGAAAAGACCAAAGTCAGACAAAGTAACTTGTCTGAGGTCATACAAGTTAAAGGTAGCAGAGGACAGATTCTAACCCATGTCAGCATGGCTACCAAGCCTGTATCCTTTCCACTGTACAGCCTTTGTGCCTTTCAAAACCTACCCATGAGTGATGACTGATCTCCGGCATGCAAACAAACAACCCACCCCAAAAACACGGCTGGTGGTGCTTGGACACCAGACCTGCAATGGATCCAATCACTCTGACAACTCAGAACATCTTAACAAGTATGACAGTCACTTTCAAGCAGTTGGCCTGGGTTCAGTCAACCTGGCTCAGTAACTCATCCACAGTGACTTGCTGAGAAGAGGGTACACAAAGGGCATTGGGCTGGACTTTATTTTATTTCTGGTTCTTCCAATAACCAGTTACGTACAGGTTCCCTAATGGCTGTGCCCTTGCAAACACATGCTTAAATGAGGGGCCTGATACATATCATCATTAACTGAATGTTAAAATGTGCCAGACACCGTGCTGAATGCTTTATGGCTGCTGCCCAGTAATCCTTCCAAAAACTCTACACAATTCCTCCCTTTCTTAACATATGAAAACAGAAGTCCTGATGATCCACAAAACAAGGAATTGAAAAGCTGAACCTCATTAAAATAAAAAACTTTTGCTCTGTGAAAGGCAATGTCAAGAGACTAAGAAGACAAACCACTGAGTGAGAGAAAATATTTGCAAAAATTACATCTGATAAAGGACTGTTCTCCAAAATACAAAAAGAGCTCCTAAAATTCAACAATAAGAAAACTACTGGACTAAAAAAATGGGCCAAAGACCTCAACAGAGAGAAGATATATATGCGATAAGTTCTGTTCAGTTCAATCGCTCAGTCGTGTTCGACTCTTTGCAACCCCATGGACTGCAGCACGCCAGGCCTCCCTGTCCATCACCAGCTCCCCAAGCTTACTCAAATTCATGTCCACTGTGTCAGTGATGCCATCCAACCATCTCATCTTCTGTTGTCCCTTCTCCTCCTGCCTTCAGTCTTTCCCAGCATCAAGGTCTTCTCCAATGAGTCAGTTCTTTGCATCAGGTATTGGAATTTCAGCTTCAGCATCAGTCCTTCCAATGAATACTCAGGACTGATTTCCTTTAGGATGGACTGGATGGATCTCCTTGCTGTCCAGGGACTCTCACGAGTTTTCTCCAACACCACAGTTCAAAAACATCAATTCTTTGGTGCTCAGCTTTCTTTATAGTCCAACTCTCACATCCATACATGACTACTGGAAAAACCATAGCCTTGACTAGACAGACCTTTGTTGGCAAAGTAATGTCTCTGCTTTTTTAATATGCTGTCTAGGTTGGTCATAACTTTTCTTCCAAGGAGTAAATGTCTTAATTTCATGGCTGCAATCACCATCTGCAGTCATGTTGGAGCCCAGCAAAATAAAGTCTGTCACTGTTTCCATTGTTTCCCCATCTATTTGCCATGAAGTGATGGGACCTGATGCTATGATCCTGGTTTTCTGAATGCTGAGTTTTAAGCCAACTTTTTCACTCTCCTCTTTCACTTTCATCAAGAGGCTCTTTAGTTCTTCTTTGCTTTCAGTCATAAGGGTGGTGTCATCTGCATATCTGAGGTTATTGATATATATGGTAAAGAAACATATGAAAAGGTGCTCTACAACTTACGTCATCAGGGAAATGCAATATTTATACACACACACAGACACCTACACATACATAGGAAATGGCAACCCATTCTGGTATTCTACTCCGGTATTCCTACTCCAGGGGATCTTCCCAACCCAGGGACTGAATCTCCATCTCCTGCATTGCATCTCCTGCACTGGCAGGTGGATTCTTTACCACTGTGCCACCTGGAAAGCCATATATACACACATATATGTATACGTATATATACATCTCCTGAGATGTTAATTAACTTGCACATAACCCCACAGCTAGTAGGTGAATGGTCACTATATGAATCCAGATCTGTATGAGTCCAATTTTAATAAGATAGGAGGCAAAAAATAACAATACCATCAGCAGATAATTACAGTTAATACCTCTATGTTCATAGTTCTGGACACTAAGCTATAAATTATAATTACAATTTAACAAGCCATTCTTATTTCTAATCACAAAGAAGCCATTAATAAGCCAAAAAAGGAGGAGCTAATTTGGCAACACAGTCGCAGCCCTGTCTACTCTATGATTTTAAATCTGACTAAGCCTGTATAACCTTAAAACATAGCCTCACTTTGAAAAAATAAACACACATACAAACCACCACCCATGTTGGTACCAAGATAAAGAAAATTATAAACTGCTTTGTCAAAAGGCAGGCTAGAAAACCAATTAGAGTGCTCAGCTAAATCCTGCCAGCAGGACTGGCCCTGTATTAAATACCCAAGGTCAACTGTCACTCCCTGTCTCAAGGCACTATCCGAGGACAGCTCACACAGGGTACTTCCGCCATGTATCAATGTGCCTGGCTAATCCCCAGAGAGTTAGGAAACCTACAGAGACCTGCACCTCAAAGACATGCCTTTCCTATGAGAATCAGGGGATGAGCACAGGAACTTAAAGAATCTTACATTTCGATACTGTATTGCCAACACCTGGAAGGAAAATCTCAAGCCCTACCTTGGACCTATTGACAAGAATATGCATTTTAACAAGAGCCCCCATGTGATCAGTATGCACAGTAAAGATGCAGACTCAAGTGTTCCCAACAGAACTCTGTGTCATGCCAGCAGAGCTCTCCGTCATGAAAACCGCTAGCCACTTACATCTACTAAGCACCCGAAATGCAATTAAGGAACCGAATGTTTAACTTAAATTTATAAATAGTCATGCTTACCAAATAATTAGCCATATCCCTAGCAACCGATTTTTTGCTACTATAACAAATACTATAGTTAACATTCTTGCTATGTAGCCCCTCCCTCATAATTTGTGGTATTTCTGAATTAAAGAACATGCTCATTTCTAAGTCTTTTCATGTGTAATAACTTAAATTCTAGCAATTTACAGCACTGTATCAAGATGAGTCAAATGCTATTTTGAGGACAAAACACCGCTTATTTACAGAAGTAGTGCTTGTTTTCATACTTTGAAGATTTTTCTGGTATTCTTTTGGTAAACTTTTCTGCAAAAACGAAGAAGAGATTGTGGGGAAAAAATATTCTGAACTCCTTCTGTAGGCACATCGGTAAAACTTTGCAAATGACCCTTCAAAAACACTAATTCAACCAGCTCTCAGTAAGAGATGCAATAATTTTCTATTAAGCCATTATCTATGGATGAAATTTAAAACTTTCCAATTTATGGCTTCAACTGCCTAAGTATTTCTTATACATTTTTATTTTTTACTTTAAAAATTGAAGTAAAGTTGACTTACAATGTTGTAAGTAATGTTAATTACTGCTGTACAGCAAAGTGATTCAGTTATATATAAGCTTACATCTGCTAACAGCAACCTCCCATTCAATCCCTCCATTAACCCCCTCCCCCTTGGCAACCATCAGTCTGTTCTCTATGTCTATGTTTCTCTTTCATAGATAGATTCATTTGTGGCATATTTTAGATTCCACATATGAGTGACATCATATGGTACTTGTCTCTTTCTTCAGTTTAGTTCATTCGCTCAGTCGGCTCCAGCTCTTTGCGACCCCATGGACTGCAGCACATCAGGCCTCCCTGTCCATCACCAACTCCCCAAGCTTACTCAAACTCATGTCCATTGAGTTGATGACGCCATCCAACCATCTCAAGCTCCGTCGTCCCTTTCTCCTGCCTTCAATCTTTCCCAGAATCAGGGTCTTTTCCAATGAGTCAGTTCTTCGCATCAGGCAGCCAAAGTATTGGCGTTTCAGCTTCAGCATCAGTTCTTCCAATGAATATTCAAGACTGATTTCCTTTAGGATGGACTGGTTGGATCTCCTTGCAGTCTAAGGGACTCTCAAGAGTCTTCTCCAACACCACAGTTGAAAAAAAATCAATTCTTTGGCACTCAGCTTTCTTTATAGTCCAACTCTCACATCCACACATGACTACTGGAAAAACCATAGCTTTGACTAGACGGACCTTTGCTGGCAAAGTAATATCTCTGCTTTTTAATATGCTGTCTATGTTGGTCATAACTTTTCTTCCAAGGAGCAAATGTCTTTTAATTTCATGGCCGCAGACACCATCTGCAGTGATTTTGGAGTCCAACAAAATAAAATCTGTCACTGTTTCCATTGTTACCCTATCTATTGCCATGAAGTGATGGGACCCAATGCCATGATATTAGTTTTCTGAATGTTGAGTCTGAAGCCAACTTTTTCACTCTCCTCTTTCACTTTCATTAACAGACTCTTTAGTTCTTTTTTGCTTTCTGCCATAAGAGTGGTGTCATCTGCATATCTGAAGTTATTGATATTTCTCCCAGCAATCTTGATTCCAGCTTGTGCCCAAGATTTCTCATGATGTACTCTGTATAGAAGTTAAATAAGCAGGGTGACAATATACAGCCTTGACGTACTCCTTTCCTGATCTGGAACCAGTCTGTTGTTCCATGTCCAGTTCTAACTGTTGCTTTCTGACCTGCATACAGATTTCTCAAGAGGCATGTATGGTGGTCTGATATTCCCATCTCTTTCAGAATTTTCCACAGTCTGTTGTGATCCACACAGTCAGAGGCTTTGGTGTAGTCAATAAAGCAGAATTAGATGTTTTTCTGCAATTTTCTTGTATTTTTGATGATCCAATGGATGTTGGCAATTTGATCTCTGCTTCCTCTGCCGTTTCTAAATCCAACTTGAACATTTTGAGCATTACTTTGCTAGTGTGTGAGATGCGTGCAATTGTGTGGTAGTCTGAACATTCTTCGGCATTGCTTTCTTTGGGCCTTTCTCTTTCTGACTTTACTTAATCTTTAATTGCATCCATGTTGCTGCAATTGCATTATTTTGTTCTTTTTATGGCTGAGTAGTATTCCATTGTATGTATGTACCAAATCTTCTTCATCCATTCATGGATATTTAGGTTGTTTCCATGTCTTGACTGTTGTGAATAGCACTGCTACGAACATAGGAGTACATGTATCTTTTTGAACTAGAGTTTTGTCTGGATATATGCCCAGGAGTAGAATTGCTAGACATACGGTAGTTATATTTTGAATTTTTTAAGGACCCTCCATACTGTTCTCCATAGTGGCTGTACCACTTCACATTCCCACCAACCATATAAGAAGACCCCCTTTTCTCCATATCCTCTCAACCATTTGTTATCTGTAGACTTTTTAAAGAGGGCCATTCTGACTGGTGTGAGGCGGCACTTCACTGTAGTTTTGACTTCCATTTCTCTAATAATTAGCAATGTTGAGCATCTTTTCACGTGCCTTTTGGCCATCTGTATGTCTTCTTTGGAGAAATGTCTATTTAGGTCTTCTGCCCATTTTTCGACTGGGTTGTTCTCTTCTTGAGTTGTATACTTGTACATTTTAGATATAAACTTGACAATGGAATGTATACTTGCCCAATACATCCATCATGATGAGTGTGCACCATCTCAGAGAATCAATGGAGGAAAACACAGGATCCATCCGATCGTGGAAGACAACACGCCATTAAGGGGAGGGGACAGCAAAGACCAGAGACAGGAAGGGGAAAGGTGAGGTTTCCTGCATCCAGCTCCCATTCCTACGAAAGCTGGGAGCCCAAGCCAAACTATTAAAAATAATCAAAGTGCACTTCAGCAAGCCTTAATAATGATTTTGACTTAATAATAAAACAGAAGAGATGAAACTGAAGCAGGTTGTTTCAAAACAGTTAGCTTTCTATTTTTTTTTCTCATAACAAAACTGAAAGAAAAAGTTCAGATGTTTAGAACAGCTTTATTGCTAAACTTAGGAGACAACCTTCTTTGATCTAGTATCTTGCATGGCATTATTACATAAATTGAGTTAAATGGACAGTCCATAAAAATGTGTACAATACCCCTCCCCCCACCCTCACTCTTTTCCTTCACTGGTGACATGGGAAATTTCAGACATAGGTCAGTAGTATTTTTTAAATTCTGAATTAAACAATGTTGAGCTCCTCTCAAAAACCTGTCTATGCCTAGTAACATAAATTATTGGCAGAAACTGAATGCAATCTTAAAGCATAAGAAGGCACCCAACACTCACTACCCTTTCATGGAATTTGTTTATCAGGAAATAGGCAAGGCTACCACATAGTAACAGACATAACCCACTAGGTGGTGCAATGATGCAGACATAAAAACGGAGAGATGGAAAAAAATTACACTTTTAGTTGTCATACATATACTATTAAAAAAAAACCACTGGAACCTATTGTATAACACATGGAACTCGGCTCAGTGTTATGTGCCAGCCTGGTTGGGAGTGGGGTTTGGGGGAGAATGGATGCATGTATATGTGTGGCTGGGTACTTCCACTCACTGTTCACCAGAAACAATCACCACACTGTTAATCAGCTACACCCTAATACAAAATAAAAAGTTTAAAGTTTGGGGGAAAAACAAAACAGTAGATGGGGAAAAAACAAAACAGTAGATGGACTCCAGGGGGCATAGGTTCGATCCCAGGTCAGGGAACTAAGAACCTGCATGCCACTTGGGGCAGCCAAAAACAAAACAAAACCACTAGAGCAAAACAACTGACACCTTACGAGGCTTTTGACCCTGTTCGGGTTGTGGGATAGTCAGAGCAAGTTAAACCATGTGGAAGGTAGAAGACAGCACTTTCTCACTGTTAATCGCTGGACCTAATTGCTGAAATATAATTTCTAGGAGGAAGAGTTATTGGAATTGAAGTTTCACACAGAAGGTGGAATCCGTTCGTTGATTCACCCAATAAATGTTCATTAAACACCTTTTTCATGCCAGGCCTTGTACTGAGCACTAGAGGTTAAACAGTGAGAAAAATAAACAAGATCCTGCCTTCGTGGAGCTTACAGGCTGACGGGGGCTCGGCTGTAAATCAAGGTGTCTGTCAGCAGCTAGAACTAAAACTGTGAGGCATGCTATGAAGGGAAAGTACAGAAAGGTCTAGAACAGGGGGAGCTGGCCTCCCAGGGAGATCAGGGAAGGCTTTCCTTTTTAGTGACCCCGTGGAAATAGGGACTTCAATCCACTGAGAGAGGACACAGCAAGAAACCATCATGGCTGGGACATAGAGGGGGAGGCCGATGGGGGAACCTGGCTCTCAGCATCCCGGTCTCGTGCATGAAAAAAGTAACTCTAAGTCTGAGGTGGGTCAAGGGCACGAGTGGATTTGTATTTTTATATATTTGAGACCAGACTCCTCAATTTCCTGAGAAGCAGGAAAGAAGTCTAAGCTGAGATCGACAGCCCCAGGGGCGTTACTGAATACAAGAGGTGGGAAGGAGGAAGAAAGGGAGGGCTGCACTGAATTCCTGGGTTTCAGTCTAGGGCAGTAATGGCCTTCTCAGAGCAGTAAGGCTGAGGCCTTACCCTAGGGTTTAAGCCCCAGTCAAGATCCCCCTTCTACGTGAGGAAAATTTAAATCAAACCACGATTTCTAAGCCAAATTCCAAAGTCACCTTTGCAAGTACATAACTTAGGAGTGGGCAAGAAACTGCTATCAGGGCCAGCAACAGCAATGTTTACCAGGCATTCTGAGAAATGGATACAGACATGGAAAAAGCCAAAGGACCATGGAAACAAAATGCACTATCAAGAGTGCTTCACTGGGGAGTTCCCTGGAGGTCCAGTGGTTAGGACTCAGTGCCTTCACTGCTGGGAGCCCAGGGTTCAATTCCCAGTGGGGGACTAAGATCTCAAAGTCACCGTGCGATAAGGCCAAAATAAATAGATAAGGAAATTCAAGTAAGGACTTCTACTACATTTGCCAAGAAAACTCAGGCTTCTGCTTCCCTGGAGGCCGGGGGCCAGACAACACTCTGGAGCTCTTTCCAGCTGTTCTAGTTTGTCAACAGATGAGCCCCTGGTTTGTCACTAACCAGCTGTAAAACCTCTAAGCTCGTTGCACAGCTCAGGTAATAGTACCCACCTCACAGGGTTCTTTGAGATCAACTGAGAATTTTACATGGAAGTTTTTACCAACTGTAAAATGTCCCACAAATGAGGGGATACTTCCTCTATTAAATAAGTCTCACTCTAAAAAAGGTGATATGGTATACATTTAATAAAAGATTTTTCTTTAAGACCTCATTTAGTCATTCAGCATTTAAGTATTTACAGTGACTCAGGCTTTGAAAACAAAGGCCTATCAACACAGAACAACAGTCCCCACCCTCAGAGGATGCCTTTTTTTTTTTAGGATGTAGAAAGCCTTGGAACAGTCTGGAGAACAATGGCGGTGAACGTGTACTGAACCACGGTGTCAGTCACTGATCTGGCAGCCCCAAGTTTTCCCAAACCCAAAGAACAACATTAATTTCTTTTCTGCGCAACATTTCTTCAAGACTTTGACCATGGTGATGGTTTATTGTATCTTTGAGGTCCCTTCCACCCCCCAGAAAAGAATGAATTGTTTAGAAATGAAACAGCCAACCACTCAGAAATACAACAAACAGTATTTGTCCCAAAGCTGGAAATCCAGAGCATAAATAACATCCAAAACTCAGGCAGAAATGTTTTATCATTGGAGGATATTTCAGTGTTATAGCCTTTCCACATCTTAAAATGCGCTTTGACATGTACTTTCTCCACATTTTCTCCTACTTAAGTTACTTCTTAACTTGGAAGACGTCTACACTCTTAACTTCACAACTGGCTCACCACCTAGTCACTGTTTGGGGATAATTTTGTTTTCTTGTTTCTTTTTATTTTTTAGTTATTAGTGAATAGGGGCTTCCCAGGAGGTGCAGTGGTAAAGAATCCACTCGCCAATGCAGGAGACACAAGGGATGTGGTCAGGAAGATCCCCTGGAGTAGGAAATGGCAACCCACTCCAGTCTTCTTACCTAGAAAATTCCATGGAGAGAGGAGACTGGTGGGCTATTCTTCATGGGGCCACAAGGAGTCTGACACAGCTGAGCACACACATACACATACAAGGTCTTAGTGGATACATAATTGCAAAGTTAGGTCAGTTCAAAGTGAACTACCCTTGGTTTCCATTGCAATGGAACTTCTGGTTATATTTTACCTAAACAAAAATCTGAACTTGTTAACAATTTCCAATCACATACCACATGGGAAGTTGGCCTGAGATCAGAATCTTGCTTGGATAATCCTCCAAGTGGATAATTAACTACAGGTGGGAGCATTATCAACACACTTCTTGGGCAAGACACTGTGAGGAAATGTGCTGAACACAGGAGTGAAAACTTTGGTTCTGCTCTCAAGCTGGGCTGCTGCCTGTGTACCCCCACAGAGACAATAAGCATGCGTCACCTACGGACCAAGACCAGTGCCACTGGAGAAGAAATTTGTTAAAGAGAACATGAGAACACTGGAAGCTTCCATCACCCACCACAGAATCTGGTCAGAATTATATATCCAGCTTTTGTCATGGCTGAGCTTCGAACCAAGAACCAACATTTCAAACAATGCCAGCCTTATTAGACTGTCTATGGAAGCTCGTGGAACTCCTCAATCCTGGGTCCTCAGGGAAGAATGCCATGCGGTGAGGCTGTGAGGGTGACAACAATGCCCCTAATAGGACTCCAGGGCCTTCCCTGGTGGCCCAGAGGGTAAAGCGTCTGCCTGCAATGCAGGAGACCCAGGTTCGATCCCTGGGTTGGGAAGAGCCCCTGGAGAAGGAAATGGCAACACACTCCAGTACTCTTGCCCGGAGAATCCCACGGAGGGAAGAGCCTGGTAGGCTACAGTCCACGGGGTCGCAAAGAGTCGGACATGACTGAGCTACTTCACTTAACAGGACTCCAAGGGGAACAGGAGAGAAATAAAGTTTGCACTTGGAGCCTGTCTTGCTCTTTCTACCCCTTGTGCTTGTTGCTCTGGTTGTCAACGTCCTCCTACCCCAAAAGCCTCCAAAGGCGAACCCCCAGCAATCCATCGCCAAAAGTTCTGGCTCCAAAATCCCCTCTCTATCTTTAACCCAGTCTCTCAGTTTTATACATCAATGCTTCCAGTCTCAGCTGGATATCACAAAAAGATGACCTGCCTGCCACTGAATGGTGCTTGCCTGGTGACCTTCACCTCTTAGCGTTATTTAAAAGATGTACTTTGATCCTGACGAAACTAATAATGGAATTCTGATCCTTAACAGACAAGTTCCCAAACACAGCATATCAAATATGAACATTCTTTCGAATTCCACAACTCCTATGCTTTGTAGCCGCCGCCAAGTTTTTCTTGACATTAACAACTGTTGTTTTCTGTGGGATGGGATTACACAGTCATTTCTAACTGGAGGCTGTGGACTTGAAGAAAGCGGACACTCTCACTTGAGAGTCTTAATATTTCTATAAAAAAACTATGATTTTCACTAGTCACCTACATAATCGACTTCTCCATAAAACTCTGTCTTGCTCACCTTAGTGTCTTTGGGGCTTCATACAGTAATGGACACACATGGGTCACTGAAGAATAACAACTCCTAAAAACATTGCTATTTCATTGTGACTCCCTGGAGGAAAACTTTCTGTATACTTTCAGTGATAATGTGAAAAAAAATCCTACAAATCAACAGAGAGGCCATTAGCTTCTCCCTCTTATTTCTCTGCTCACCTGATTCTGCAAAGCAGAGCTGGGAGCTGAAAGCACCTGTAAGTCTCAAATTAAATGGACCTTGACTCAAATTCCCTCCCTGTCACACAAGTTATGCAACATTGGACATGTTACTTAACATTTCTGAGCCTCCTTATCCTCACCTATAAAATTGAGTTTTAACACTCACTCCCAGTTGGTTGGATTCAGTGAGGTCTATACCAAGGTCTGCTGCTGCTGCTAAGTCGCTTCAGTCGTGTCTGACTCTGCAACTCCATAGACGGCAGCCCACCAGGCTCCCCCGTCCCTGGGATTCTCCAGGCAAGAACACTGGAGTGGGTTACCATTTCCTTCTCCAATGCATGAAAGTGAAAAGTGAAAGTGAAGTCTCTCAGTCGTGTCCGACTCCTAGCGACCCATGGACTGCAGCCTACCAGGCTCCTCCGTGGGAGGAGGGATTTTCCTGGAGTGGGTTGCCATTGCCTTCTCCAGTACCAAGGTCTAACACTGTACTAACACTGCACCAGCTGTGTGGCTTCTCTCACTTCACCAGAGAAAAGTCTGTCTGCATCTTACTTTGTGTCCTGGGGTCCCCTGACCATTAGGTATTTTACAGAGACATCAGGAGTTCTACTTGGGTGGAACTTTAGTAAGCCAGCTCCCAACATACTCATGTTTGCAGAAATCAAGGACAGAGCCTCAGAGCCATTCTATAAAGTCCATTAATGCCTATTTTACATTTGTTCATCCAATAATGGAATGGAATGTTGCAGCTTCAGTCTCCAAGCCACCTGCATGGTTGTGGGGGGGAGGGGGGCCAGTGGGAAACACAGTGAGCAAGGCAAGAGAATACAAACCCAGATCAATCTCATTTCAGTTTTTTAGTACTGTCTCTGTTCTCCTCCTTTCACCTTCCTTCATTTACTGAGCAACTATTCTATGCCTGAAGTAGCAATGCCAAGAACCAGACCTGCCCACGAAAATTCACAATCACCACCCCTCCCCACCCCGCCTAGTGTTAAAAGTGAGCCTCCTTCCAACACTAGGCAGAACCCAGGCCTCTCAGAAAACACACTGCTCTTCCAAAAGGATAAACACAAGCAATGCAGTTTACATCTAATTGAGGACATTTATTTTGCAGTTCACTGTTTTCCAAGCATTCATTTTGACGAAGCTCATCCCAATCAAAAAGCTTATGTTGCCTCTCACAGAGAAAATGAACTATCCGTGTTGCAGACTACACAGATGGAGCCAACAATATCCAAGCTGGAAGAGACAGAAGAGACAGACAGCAGACAGGCAGAATACCAGCTCAGTGTCGAGGGCACCTCGCTGCATAAACCATTATCCCAAATGTAAAGCCGAAAGGACAAGTCTGGTGACTGACTGGAGTGATAGGTGAGTGACTGTCATTTTCTCAGGACAGTTCATCACTGGGACATAATCCAATCGGGCCAACATTTATATGTCACCAACTAATCACACTCAAAGACCACTTAGAACAGCAATGCCATTGTTCCTTGGAGCTTATTAATACACCAAAGCTAAATGAGCTTCCTCCCTTTCCCTACCCCCAAGTGACATGTGTATTCCCCTTGGTTCTATTAATAAGCGAGAGAGATTCTTTAAGGCAGCGCATACTGCCTGCAAATATTCTGGGGTAATAGATAGTAAAATCATTGTTGACATGTGATTTCTAAAGTAAATCATAAACATGAAATTTAAGAAATTCAGAAAATTTGGCAATGCCTGAACTAACTTTATTTTTAACTCAGCTCTATTTCCCCACATTTTACAGAGGAATGGCCCCCAGAGAACCTTCTCTTTAAAAAGCTGGTGACTAATCAGTTCTCAAATGTGAGGAGGTTTCAAGGACTGACAGGGGTGATGAGGCAATGCCAGCTGCCTTTCTTAATTCCTTGGCTTTTGTGGAATTATCATTTTATGCCAGAATTTGACTTCTTGTTTTAAGTTTAAAGGACACTGTCAAATAAAAATAAGGCTGCCTTGTAAAAATACACAAAGCAGCACTGTGCGACCCTTCCTCAGGCTGTAACACTACTAGCTGAAATATAGACACCTGGATCAGAAATACATATATGTTTAAAACCAATCATTTTTGTCGTAGGAGTGAAATTAGGTCAGTGCCCTTAAGAAGCCCCCCTTCAGCTCTATTTTCCACTCTCCAAACAAAGAAAGCTTTTGTGCATTGTATTAGCCACTGTAAACTGTTTGGACATCCACTGTTAGCCCTGGTTGACTGGCTAAGTCAGGCGAAAAAAGAGATAAAACAGGAGATTCTGTCAGTATATTTCTAGCACATTCAAATTTAAGTGAGCTTTTGCACAGAGCCACCTCACTCTGCTAAACCAGTGGCTGAAATGAAGTTACTGCTCATGCTTATCTTGGCACTTAGAACATATGCTTTCCTTACCACTTCAAATTTCTCAAGCAGTACTATAGATCTAAGCCTAAAATAAAATATGAATCAATAAATCACTTGGCTAGTCTGTTTCTAGCTACTCACCTGAAAGCAACAGTAGTAACGTCCCTAACTAGTCAGAGTCATAGGCAAAATTCTTTGAATGAGAAGATTCACAGACATTCTAAATTAAGAAAAACTCAGTTCTTTCCCGGAGAAGGCGATGGCACCCCACTCCAGTACTCTTGCCTGGAAACTCCCATGGATGGAGGAGCCTCGTAGGCTGCAGTCCATGGGGTCGCTAAGAGTCGGACACAACTGAGTAACTTCACTTTCACTTTTATGCATTGGAGAAGGAAATGGCAACCCACTCCAGTGTTCTTGCCTGGAGAATCCCAGGGACGGAGGAGCCTGGTGGGCTGCCATCTATGGGGTCACACAGAGTCGGACACAACTGACGCGATTTAGCAGCAGCAGCAGCAGCAGTTCTTTCCACATGGGGCATCATTATATAGGGAGGGTTTGCAAAAACCGAGTCAAGATTTTTAAATGTCTCAAGAGCAACACCTTACAGCTCATATTTCACAAACAGGAAGTGGGACAGACACTATTGCCAAATGTTTTAGTAGACTCGCACGTGCTGTCAGCATTAGGCGTGAGGCACAAAACAGGACCAAGATTGGATCTTTTCACTTAACTTGTCAAAAGATAGAAGAAGTTAAAGACAGAGGGAGGAAAAGGGGGCAGTCTCTTCAGGGGATCTTCCCCACCCAGGGATCGAACCTGGGTCTCCTGCACTGCAGACAGACTCTTTATCATCTGAGCCACCAAGGAAGCCCATCAATCTATAAACCAGATTTGCATATCACCTTTTACTTTATTAAAAACTAACAAGTCAGGAGGAGGGACAAGTTAGGAGTTTGGGATTAAAACATACTACTACATAGAAAATAGATATCCAATAAGGGTCTACTATATAGCACAAGGATATTAGAGTATCTTGTAATAACCTTTAATGGAAGAAAATATTTTAAAATGTCTATATATATTTATCTACATGTATAACAGAGTTGCTTTGCTGTACACCTGAAACTAACACAACACTGTAAATCAACTGTATTTCAATAAAATTCTTTAAACATTAAAAAAAAACTAATAAATCAAAACAACTTCAAAAAGAAAATACTTGGACTTCCCTGGTGGTTCAGTGGTTGGTTAAGAATCCGCCTGCCAATGTATAGGACACAGGTTTGACCCTTGGTCCAACAAGACTCCACATGGGCAACTAAGCCCACGTGCCACAACTACTGAGCCTGCACACCACAACTAGAGAAAGCCTGCACACCACAACTAGAGAAAGCCCAAGGGCAGCAAACAAGATCCAGCACAGCCAAAAATAAATACTTATTTTTTTTAAAAAAGGAATATTCATTAAGTTTCACAAAGTTATACATCAAAAAGCAGCTCTTAGAACCAAGTCACTTCGCAGCCTGTATTAATTTATAGGCCTGCAAATGAAAACTTCTCAAGCTTACTCATATTGAAAAGTATCAACCATCACAGAGCAGTTGAGAAACAGAGGCCCTTCAGAGACAATACTTTGGGAGGACTTAACAGTGGCATCCACACTCCAGCAGGTGATTATAAAGTCTGATTAAAGTACTGATTCTGAACACAGATTACAGAAAGCAGTCCTGTGACTACTGTGGCATCATGTTCTTCGGTAATAGTGATAATACAAGCAAATTATAACCACTGCAATGAAATTGCCATTGCAACCCTAGGGGGCATCTATGCCATTTCTTGCTTGCTGGTACTCAGCTTCCCCTAGTTCCAGAGACTAGAAGGCCCAATATCTTTGCCCAAAGTGTACCAATGAGGTGCAAGTATTTACTTAAGATCTAAAGGATAAAGGGAAACAGATGCCATTAGTTTTCCTTTTTCTTTTCCTGTAGCAGCAGTCAAAGGCAGAAACTGACTTCCCAGACCTGAGTTTTGCAGCTGCCTCCAAGCTCCCTATTGTTTCAGCCTCCTCTTGGCTACAGAGGCTGATAAAATCAGAGGTCCTGGCAGCTTTCTAACTTTCTAGGAGGCAAATCAGAGACCTAGTGATGGGCCCTTGGTTTTCATCCCTCCAGCCTTTTGTTCTGTAGGCATCTAATTCCCTCCATTAAATCCCTTTCTCCTTGAAACATCTAGAATAATGTCTGTCTTCTTCACTGAGCCCTGACCCAGAGGTATACAATGCCCATTTCACAGCTGAGCAAAGTAAACTGCCTAAGGCCATGCAAGTTTCAGGACAAAAAGATCTCACACCCAGGTATGCCTGATTTCAACAGTCACAGAATGAAAGTTAAGCATGTCTCCAGCCCATGACCCAGCGATTCTACTCCTAGAAATTTACACAAGAGAAATGGGTGCATAAGCCAACAGAACAAAGTATTAGGTGACTTTCGTAGCAGCTTTACCCATAATAGAAACAAAACAAAAACCTGACAACAACCCAAATATCCATCAACAAAAGAATGAATCAACAAACTGGGAAATTCATATAAGTGAAGTATATATTATTGAGCAAAAAAAAAAAAAAAAAAAAACTACTGAATCACATAACCACACAAAGGTTATGCTGAGGAAAGAAACCAGATACCAAATGCTGATTTCATTTATACAGATCCTATCAAAGTGAAGCAAAGCTATATGATGGTAAGAGATGTCAGAAGAGAGGTTCCCTTGTCGG
This sequence comes from Oryx dammah, assembly GCF_014754425.2. Lineage (NCBI taxonomy): Eukaryota > Metazoa > Chordata > Mammalia > Artiodactyla > Bovidae > Oryx > Oryx dammah. The sequence continues at coordinate 44,663,642 of NW_024070185.1, read as the reverse complement.
TGGGGTGGTAACAGTCGAAAAAGTGGCAAGAGAGAAGAACCTTCTAGAGTGATGGAAAGTTCTATTTTTTGATCCAGGTGGTAATCACACAATGCATACATTCATGTAGAAGTTCAGCCAGCTCTGCAACGAGATAGTGATGGTGGCGGCACAAGCAGATGCTACTGAATTTACACTCAGAATGGTTAAAATGGTGGGTCTTACTGTGTTTTACTACAATTAAAAAAAAAAAGTACCACGCTCCCCACTTCTGTGTTTTATTATATATGCTATACTTCAACTTTTAAAAATACATGAAAATAATAATAAGAAAAAACTTCACTGTGAGTAAGTAAGCTTCTGAGGACACTCAGGAGACCACTGTTCCCACAGGAAATTTTTCCTCAATTTCAGGCAAATATTTTTCACCGCACTTCTTTGGTAAATTCAGTCTACCTTTCCTGTCTCTTCCCAACTCTTGAGTAAAGACATCTGCAAACTATACTTAAGCCCTATAAGCCGATCGAGTATTGCTTCTTTTACTGCTGCTGCTAAGTCGCTTCAGTCGCGTCCGACTCTGTGCGACCCCAGAGACGGCAGCCCATCAGGCTCCTCCGTCCCTGAGATTCTCCAGGCAAGAACACTGGAGTGGGTTGCCATTTCCTTCCCCAATGCATGGATGCATACTAAGTTGCTTCAGTAGTGTCTGACTCTGTGCCACCCCATGGACAGCAGCCCACCAGGCTCCTCTGTCCACAAGATTCTCTAGGCAAGAATACTGGAGTAGGTTGCCATTCCCTTCTCGGCCTCTGATTAAAATCTGAAAAAACACCGATATTCAAAGTGAACTCATTACCTCTTGATTTCAACGTATTTTATTGCCACTTGCCTGTTTTTAGATTCTTCACAATAACACCAGAAGGAAAAGCACAAATGCTTCCAGTTGCATTTCTGGAAAATTTCAATGGATGTCTGAGATGCTACAAATCTCTCTCCCCTCTTAAAACTCACCCAGACACTAAACAGACCCAACCAAGGCAGGCGAAGTGCTCTCCCTGAAGTTAGGCAGAAAAAATCCCATGTGCCTGAGGTATCCATTAAATGTGGCTGCCAGAGAGTGACTTCATGTCAGTCAGTAACAGCGAAAGAGGTCTTGCAACAGTCACCAGGAGGCTGTCTCCAGTACACTGGTGAAGAACAAATCAGAAAGGGATCTGTTCCTAGTGACAGACCTGCCTTACCTTCTTTGCCCGTGCTACAGGCAATGTGGTTCCTGGGAGAGGATTCCATGGGGAAGGGAGGGGATACTGGAGGCTCCCAGGATGCAATTTTCACTGGGAACGGTGAAGGGGAAAAGGAAGAAGAAGGAAAAAGAACTCTCAAGAAGCTCTGTGAGATGGTTGCAGCTGCTGACTTGGGGCTGCAGAGTGAGCAAGAGAATTCAGTACCCACTGAGCTGGTACATTATTTAAGCTGCAACTGAATAATAGATCTTTCCATCACTTCATGAGCTAAACAAGACAGCCACTCTTAAAAAACTGCTTTGCAGAGAGACTTCATTGAATCTCTTCTTCAAAGAGAAAACAAAGAGAAAGAAAACACACACAATTTGTCTGAGTATGAAAGCACTTCAAGGTGACAAGAACCAACAGAAATTTAGAATGTACTGAGAATCTTAAGCACAGTAAGAGACTTCAGAGATGATCAAGTATAGTTATCCCCATAAAGTAACTGAGAATTATTAATAGAATTACATGCCTTAGCTAAAGTTACCAAGCTAATTCTTAGTACAGCTTATACATCAACGAAGAAAGAATCTGTATATTAATAGAAATTCTACATTATTTTTTTCTTATGGACAAACTATTATCCACTCACGCTATCAATGTCAGCAATCTAGGAATCCACTTTTCTAAGTTCTCAAAGAGCCATTCATTCTTACTACTTTATGCAATAAGGCTTCCCCACATCAAGTCAGTAAAATGTGGTCGATACTTTAGGGAATGTGCTTGGTGACCCGTCAGTGTCTGGGGTGACGAAGATGACGCAGACCAGGGAGGGGCTCACGGCTGACAGGAAATGACTGGCATAAGGCAGAGGTGATAAGAACTCAAATAAACACTGGCGTGTGCACACTACCCAATCACAGCCCAGGAGGTTGACTGATTCAGCCTGAGGGAAAAAGGGTAAGGGAGCAACTAAAAATGAGCTCACCAGGAAGTTTCTTCTGAACTGTTCTTTTCAAAAGCAGAAATGGCTAGCTTGGCTAATACTGATTTCTTCAAAGAACTTCATTCTGCTTTGCTAGATATATTTGGAGACAGTCATCCGAGGATGGAGAATGGGGTGGTAGCCTCTGATAGGTACATCACCCCTCCTCCCCATGGCTGAGCCCAGCACAAGCCACCTCTCAGATGCCTGCTGCAAAAGGAGGCAGAGAAGAAACTCCACCTAGGATGCAGAAACCTAGGATTCAGAACACTTCCTTTATAAGAACTGTCTCTCAGTGAATGGAAACAAACAGCCACACATGGAACATTATTTTATCAGAAGAACAACAAAGGTTCACGAAGCTACAAGTCCTAGGAGAGAAGTTCACTAAATCCTACTGATGACTAGAATCCATTATTTCCCCAGTTCACCTTCAACTAAGTGACAAAACCTAGAATATCTGCAGTATTCTCTCATCTCTAACAAAGCTTTTTCTAACATATACAATGGCAAAGATACAACTGGATCCTGGGACTCTCCTGGTGGTCCACTGGTTAGGACACTGCACTTTCACTGCAAGAGACCCAGGTTCGATCCCTGGTAGGAGAACTAAGATCCTGTATGCCCTGTGGCCAACAAAACATACAACTGGATTCTAATCATTACCTATTAATTACAGCCTAATAACTGTTAGTGAAAGTCGCTCAGTCGTGTCCAACTCTTTAACGACCAGCAAGACTATCCCAATAATTTTCTTCCACAGTGTATTATATATGTTCCTTCTAAATGCCTCTGACTTCTCACTAACTATATTGTCACTAACTATAAAAACATAACTATATATTTAGTCCTGTGTTTATATAGGGTGTCAGATAAAGCATACTACAATTAAAGTTTCCAAAGACGACATCATTTTTCTCTTGTGAACACAATGTATGTATTTCATATGGCTGAGTAAAGTCTATGACACAAATAATAATTACTGTATTGATTAACTCTGAAATCCATGTTTACATATGCGTATGGGTAAAATTCAGTAAACATTTGTACTCAAGGATGTGACATGAGGTTTTTGCCATGATTAATAGTATAATTTGAAATCCTGGGGTCAGAAGAGCTTCCTGTAATACCCAACAAATATTTTATTTTCAAAAGATCTATCAATAGTCTTTTACCACTACTATCAATACCCCCAAACTTTCCCCCACCCTTCCGCCACACACACACAAAATGATGGGGGAACAGAACTGTAAGTAGAAACTATAATCTATAATCTAATCAGGCAAAATATTTAGCCTGAAAGCTAAAACAAACACTCATTATCATCAAAATTTATACTGCTATGGTTTGCAACACACCATGATATGTAAGTGACAGAGAAGCTGCAGTGTTTTTAAGATTAAAGACCTGATTTAACTTTAACCATCTGGCAGAGGCGCTAAACAAATATCTGTACTGACTTTAAATGACTGAAGAACAAGTTACTAATTGAAGGCCCAGGTTTTCTCATGAAAACTATGCACACCCACAGAATTAGGGATTCTGGTGACGGAAACAAAGTGTTTTCTGTCGTGGTTTTATTCACCGACCAGGAAGAACCTCAACTGCTCTTTTCTCCTGGTCATAGCAGGGTGCTTTTTCCCTATCTCAAGACTTACAATTCCTATGACAATCCTTGTTAAAGCATAATTTACAGACCACAGGCTTCCCTGGTGGCTCAGATGGTAAAGCGTCTGCCTGCAGTGCAGGAGACCCGGGTTCGATCCCTGGGTTGGGAAGATCCCCTGGAAAAGGAAATGGCAACCCACTCCAGTATTCTTGCCTGGAAAATTCCATGGACTGAGAGGCTCCTCAAGCCTGGTAGGCTACAGTCCATGGGGTTGCAAAGAGTTGGACACAACAGCGACTTCACTTTTATGAGCTTCCTTTTTAATGAGTTAGACGCACCGCATGGGAGGCTGCTTGGGTCTCTCTACTCTTAAGCACTGATGAATGGTGACTAAGATGCATTTGGTAACAGAGGTATGTCCTCCAGGAGCGCCAAAGCTCTTCCCCCCTTTCCACGCTGCTGCTGCTGCTGCTAAGTCGCTTCAGTCATGTCCGACTGTGCGACCTCAGAGACGGCAGCCCACCACGCTCCCCCGTCCCTGGGATTCTCCAGGCAAGAACACTGGAGTACGCTATCTTACTGCAAATGTCACACCAACAGACCTTAAAATTGCAGAATGGCTCATGGGAAGCAGAGAAAGGGATGAGACTTATGGAAGACATTAAATAGTTTCACAAATACACTGGGTAGACAATGGCACGATACACACATTAAGACATAAAGCCCATCAAGTTCAACTTTCCTGTCTTCTGGGCCATGTTGTGGTGACTTTCCTGAAGGTGTGGTTGAGGTATACCTAGCTCTCCATACCTAAATGTCACGCTCACAATTTAAGAGTATTTTCCAAATCTCAGATTTCAAGGGCTCTCTTCACAATTTTTTATCTTTTTCTCCCTCCACTCATCCTAATAATTTACTATTTTTCTTAAACCAAACTCACTGTTTTACTTAATACTTATTTTTGCCCCATTCTAAGCAAACTATCCATGAAATAAATGAGTTTACAGACTGGCTTTACGTTTTTTATTTATACAAGAGGAATGCACGGTAACTGAAGAATGGGCAATGTCCCTCCTTGTACAGTCTGTCTGTACAACACACTTGGGGGAAAAACACTGTTCAGGAGATAGCAAAAAAGACAAGAGAAAATGCGTAACAAACTTAATAGATGGTTCTCCAATGCCAGTCCTGCATCTCCCTTTTGAGCACACAGGTTATTGAGGCTGATGCAGCTTTGGATGAAAGAGACTCTAGTTCCCTTAAAAAGCCAGTATGAAACAGTCACCATTAGGGGAAGGCCCATGCAGGCCTGCCTGGGCTCTAGCAGTCAGAGGCCAAGTTCTAGGAAGGGCATTTCCTAACGAAGCTGCAAAAGTGGACGCTGGTACTTTCCACCTCAGAACTCTCTTCCTCATACAGCGACATGGGGAGCGTACAGATTTACTTGGCTTCTTTCCTAGGTAGCCTTCAAACCTGGAACTAGCTATTGCCAATAGCGGATAGTGGGACTGAGTGCCTGATAAGTTTTTTCCATAGCTGTTATATGACTTTTGCAAAAATTTTAATGGAGATACCAACTCAGACCCTCATAAAGTTGATAGCTAAAGGAGCTTCTACTCATAAGGGTAATCATAAAGGTTCCTGTGGGGATAAAGTAGGTTCTAAATTGCTTTAGGGAACATTTCTTTCTGAACCTTAAAAAAAGCCCGTATAGGACTTCCCTGGTGGTCCAGTGGTTAAGAATCCACCTGTCATTGCAGGGGACAGGGGTTAGATCCCTGGTCCGGGAAGATCCCACATGCTGTGGAGCAACTAAACCTACGAGCCCCAACTACTGAGCCCACCTGCTGCAACTACTGAAGCCTGTGCCCCAACAGCCCGTGCTTCTCAGTAGGAGAAGCCACCACAGTGAAAAATGCCTGCACCACAATGAGAGCATTGGCCCCGCTCACTACAACTCGAGAAAGCCCATGCTCAGCAATGAAGATCCAGTGCAGCCAAAAAATAAAAAATATAGGTTTTTTTTAAAAAGGGCCATGTAAAACAAGTTTTTAACCCACACAACAGGTGTTGAATCTGACCCCTGAGTCTATGTTTCTGACCCTGACCCTTGGATATAGGATGAAGAAATGAACTCAGTAAAACATGTTAGACAATCATTCGAGCATTCCCACTTAATTTTCAATGAAAATTCTTCTCAACCCCAAGGCTGGCTGGTCCAAGGCCATTCCAACCCAGCACTTGTTGCCCTGTGATTACCACCTCAAGTCTGATCAACAAGACATTTTATAGGGTATCAGCCCTCAATCTAGATAAACTAATCTACAGCCACAGCTCCTCAATGGGATTTGTTTTAGGGATTAGGCAAGGAATTCCCTGATGTCTCATATTTTTGGTAGAGGTATGTGGAAAGTTTCAGCGTGATTACTAACCCTTCCTAACTCTTCACCCCACCCGCCCTTCCCACACGCTAAGCTACTCTTGCACCAAATCTGCATGACTTTTTCAACTATAGAACATATGACAGCACACAAACTCAAGTGGCCCCGCCTAGTTTCAAGGACTTACCTGTCTCCTAAGAAGAACTTCTTCAGAAAAGAAAAACCTGCTAAAGTCACTAGGGATTTTAGCATCTCCCTCAAATTCCCAGGCACTTCTCCCACGAAAGAAAAATGTCTGGCTGTGACCTTTTGTCAATATACAAAGAATTAGACTAAAAGTCTAACAAATGGAGGCAGAAATCCTTGCAAATGGAACTCCCCAGCAAGTGATGCTAAAAAATTTAGGATCTTAAGCATATGAGTGCCCCTCAAATAGTAATATTCCCTATGTAGGGGGTGTGGGGTAGAGTGTTTACTGGGAAACTGGCTCACTCCTTTGCAGGAAAAGTCAAGTCATTAATGCATTAGGTATTTCTGTGGCTTTTTCTTAAAGTTCTCTTACTGGCATTCAAGGTCTTTCAAGAATGTGAGGATCTCTTGTTCTTTCCCCCAGCAACTGCCTTGATACCTACCTGGCATCTCCTATTTGTGCTTCTAGGTCCCACTTGCCTCCATAACCCGGGATCCTGCACTTAAGAGTTTTCAGCACCTTTTCGTTCATATTACAGTCAGCCCTCCATATCCTGAGGATTCAACCAATCACAGATCAAAAATGTATGGGGGCAGGGGAGAAATCCCGGAAAGTTCCAGAAAGCAAAATTTGAATTTGACACACCAAGAACTATTTACACATCATTTACATTGTAGTCACAACTATTTACATAATATTTACATTGCATATAGTATTGTAAGTAGCCTGTGCTTGCATGCTCAGTCACTTCAGTCTTGTGGGACTATTTGCAGCCCTATGGACCCTTTGCAACCCTATGGAACATAGCTGCTAGGCTCCTCTGTCCATGGGGTTCTCTACTGGAGGGGGTTGCCATACCCCTCCTCTAGGGAACCTTAACCTAGAGATGATTTAAAGTGTACAGGAGGATGCCTTGAGGTTACAGGAAAATACTATGTATGCCACTTTATATTAAGGACTTGGAGCATCTTTGGATTTTGGTATCCTACAGAGGTCCCAGAACCATTCTCCCCCCTCCCATGATACCGAGGAATGACTGTACAAGCTACTGTTTATTTAGCACCCACTAGCCAGGCACCCTGGCACATTTCATTCAGTCCTCACTCAACCCTGTGAGGTGTGTTATTAGCCCCATCTTCTAGACTGACTTACGCTGTGAGGAATCTGTTCAAATGACAAACTTTCCTCCCCAAAAGAATCCCTGAAGGGAGTGTGAACAGGGCAATCCCACACTGTGTTGCATTTCTGTACTGCAGAGTGTACATCTGTATTTCACACTCCCCACTTCAGCCACAGGTATCCCAGCAGAGAGAGTCTACACAATCTAAAAATACACCTAAAATTTTCAACTAGCATAGCAGACTCTTAAAAGACAGAAATTGAGTCTTGCTTATCTCATGCACTCACCTCTTCACAATGGACCAGCTACAAGTAGGTGCTCATTACGTTATTAGCTGCGTGATCCTGAAAAAGCAGCAGCAGCAAATCGGAGCAGGGAAAATCTCTGACAGCAGCTCAGAAAAAGCGCGAGAAAAACCTCAAAAGCCACCACCACCTTAGTAAAGCACCCCCACTTCTTTCACCTCCCCAAAGAGGGAAAACGACAGCATCCTTTTCATATCTCTAATTGGAATACATCAGAGTCTTAAAGATTTGCATTCTCCCCCAACAAGACAGCGTGACAGAGGCATCCTCACACTGAAGTGAAGCCAGTCATGAAAATTTATCAAATAACCAAATTTCATTCTCAAGGCAGGATATCACATGGCACTCTGCTACAAATGCAATCATGACCACTAACTCCTCACTTAAAAAGAAAACAGTCTGATTCCAAGGTCTGTGTGCAGACTGTCTTGCCCAGGAATAATCCAGACACAAGTGGACCTGTTCTCCCAGAGTGTCAGCACAGCTGGCCCAGACCTCCTAAAGATCTGAGGACAAAGGCCTCTCGCCTTCTCTGCTGGGATTCCCCCAACTGAGGAAGGGAGGGCAGTTTCTATGACGGGATGAGGGCAGTTTCCACCGGGAACTGCAGGGAAACCACAACCATTACTCACGCTAGACAGCTGCCAAGGCGGCAGCGCTGCCTAAGAACTGAAGCTAAAGCAGAGGTGGGAGGCTGTATTCCTTTCCATTACTAAGCCCTGGAGTATTCACTCCCAAGTTCATCCACATTTCAAGAATGTTAAAACCCTGTAGTCAAAACCCTGATTATTTATAATTTAAAATAAACTACTGTGTAAAGCAGAGACTTCACAAATGAAGACAGAAAAGGAACTGGTGACAGGTAAGATAATACCAAAGTACAAAGCATCCATCACTCTCTTCTCGTGGCATCCTCCCAAACCCCATCTCCATTTCCTACAGCAAACAACTTTTACTTCTTCTGCAGATGTAACCGATTAAAAGGGAAAATGAGGATTCTGGTCCAAAGAGTTGTCAGTGTGTCTCACGCACACACGCCTGTAATTTTGCATCAACCAGAGAGTGAGGTTTGGAACAGAGAAGGAAAACGCAGGCACAGCGAGTCGCCCCCGAAGTAGCAGGGATCCAAGACAGAGTTCAAGACAGTTTCTCCCTACTCGCGACTTAACCCGAAATCCAAGTGACTTTGGAGAACAGAGAGAAGGATCCAGGAGCCTCGGAGGCCACGAGCCACCACCCCCGTCCGGTGAAACCTACCCGCTGCCCTCAACCCCACCTCCGCATGGGAGAATCCCAGTCACCCATGGCGCCTCCGGGAAGCCCACCATGCGCTCCCAGGCTCTCTTCTCGCGACCCTTCTCCCAACCAAGCGGAACGCAAGAGGGAACTTACAGGGAGCCAACCTGACATTTCCCGCCGAGGTGGAAACCCGCGATCTCCTCGCACCGGCATCTTCGGGCGCGGGTCCCGCGTGGGCGCGCCTGTCCTGGGCCCCGCTCTTCCTCCTTGTCCAGGCGCAGGTCAGTCCCCCGCCCCGCAGCCGGGTTTTAGCCCGGTGCAAGTCCGCGGGGACCCACCCCTTTGTCCCTCCCTCCAAGGCGGCGGCGGCGGCAAAGGCCCGCCCCCTACCCAACGCAGCGCCTCCGCGCCCGCCGCCTCGCCGCGGAAACTCTCAAATGGGCCGCTACCACCCCTGCACGGCCCGGGGGAGGGCTTGCCGGCACCGTGCCCCCGGAGTCCCCGCGGAGCGCCGTGCGCGACTCCAGGCCGAGGACAGAAGAGGGGGGCGGCAGCAGGGAAACCCCGAGGACAGAGCGTCCCGCGGCCCCCACGCCCAACCCCCCTCCGGCGGACCCGATGGTTCGCTCCGCGGCGCGCACTGGGGGCAGCAGGTCCGGCTCCGGGCGCGCGCCGGGGAAGCGCTGCAAGTTCGCGTGAAGCAGTGAGTTCTGGGTGGTCTCATTGTCCGCGGGGAAAGAATCTGCCTGCAATGCGGAGGCAGAGGTTCGAATCGCTGGGTCGGGAAGATTCCCCTGGAGAAGGGAATGGCAACCCACCCCAGTATTCTTGCCTGGAGAACCCCATGGACAAAGGAGCCTGGAGGGTCCATGGGGTCGCAAAGAGCTAGACGCTACTGAGCGACTGACACTTTCACTTTCTTTCTGCCCCCAAGGTCGCGTCCGCATCTTGTACGAACACTTTTTGGAGAGGTTTGCAGAGCCTTCTTCCCAATTCTCTTCCAAAAGAAAGAACCGGGGAAGCTCCAAAGTTTCCTTTTGTCCTGCCTAGAGACCAGACCGGCCAGCCAACACACACACATGCACACCCAGGACTGTACCCCACGTTTCTCGGCTCAACAATTGATACCCCGAATTCGGAGAGTGTGAGATGTTCGTGTTAAATAATAAGACTTTTGAGGAAAATATACTCCAAGTTATCTCTTTGGCACATTCCCAACAACTCCAATAGCGATTAAAACTCCTCTTCCATTTCTGAGGCTTTTCTTTTTTTTTTTTAAGTGAAAGTCGCCCAGTCGTGTCCGACTCTTTGTGACCCCATGGACTATAGAAGTCCTTGGAATTCTCCAGGCCAGAATACTGGAGTGGGTAGCCTTTCCCTTCTCCAGGGGATCTTTCCAACCCAGGGATCGAACCCAGGTCTCCAGCATTGCAGGGGATTCTTTACCAGCTGAACCACAAGGGAAGGGAAGCCCCAAAGTAGGTCACAAATGCTTATCAGGAAGAATTCCTCAAATTCAACTCAGTACATTTATTCACTGTAGAGTCCTCTGTTGTGTGTTAGTCACTCAGTCGTGTCCAACTGTTTGCAACCCCATGGACTGTAGCCCAACAGATTTCTCTGTCAACCGGATTTTTCAGGCAAGAATATTGGTGATCTTCCCCACCAAGGGATGGAACCCAGGTCTCCTGCATTGCAGGTGGATTCTTTACTGTCTGAGCCATCAGAGAGGTCTCAGTTCAGTTCAGTCACTCAGTCATGTCCGACTCTTTGTGAGAAGAGAAGTCTATGTATATATAATTGTGCACAATAAATAAGTTTCCTTATTTTAAAGGCATGTAAGTTATTTGGAGAATCAAAACAGGCACCCTGAATAAAAATAAACCTTTGGGTTTGAAATCTTAAGGAAACCACATTGTGAGAGAGGAAAGTTCAGTCCATCCTGCTCTTCAGCTGAATAGTGCATAGTTTACCTAAAGGTAGATGCAGGAGAGCATGGCAACCCACTCCAGTATTCTTGCCTGGAGAACCCCCACGGACAGAGGTGTATGGTGGGCTACAGCCATGGGGTTGCAAAGAGGTGAACATGAGTAAGCTACTGCACAGCACCTCAGAAGGTAGAAGGGTTGATGGACCCACTGAGGAGATGCAGATGCCAGGCTCTCTCCCTGAAAAGTTGCTTCATTTCCTGCCTAATGAAAACAAGTTTGGCAGCTTATGTGGAAAAACAAGTCGAGCAGATGCCTCTGAAAGTGTTAGCTTCTGGCCTCCTTTGCAATGGCAAAGTGCCTGCTTCTGAATAAAAAGCACTGTGAGTAACATTTCCCAGTTTTAAGTCTCCAGAATTAGATGCTTTGGTTGTATTCCTGAGGTAAGGTGTTACTCTCCTAATGAAAGCACCATAAAAAAAAAAAAGTTTCCCAAATTAGGCAGTGCTGACTAATAACAATGACACCATATGTGAACTGGTCACACCTTAGTGATGTGACCTTATACCACTAGCATTTAAAAAGAAAGGAACCCAGAATGTAGCAATTACATCTGCTGAATGATTTTCCTTTTTCTCTCTAGAGTTGCATTGTCCAATATGATAACCACTTGTCACATGTGAGTATCGGATACATTTAAATTTAAATTAAAACTAAAAAACGAAAAGTCCAGTTTCTTAGTCGTGTTAGTCATATCTCTAGTGCTCAGTCAGTAGCCACACATTTGTGGTTCCCATATTGAATAGTGTAGATATAGGATGTCCATCGTTGCATAAAGTTCTATTGCATTGTGGCTATTTATTAGTCGCTAAGGCGTGTCCAACTGTTTTCAACTCCATGGACTGTAGCCTGCCAGGCTCCTCTGTCCCTGGGATTTCCCAGGCAAGAATACTGGAGTGGGTGGCAATTTCCCTCTCCATGGGATCTTCCAGATCCAGGGATCAAACCCAAGTCTCCTGATTGGGCAGGTAGATTCTTTATCACTGAGCCACCAGGGAAGCCCTTCTAATACATTACAGTACTCCAAATGATGACACACTTTTACAGTAGAAATACCAACATTCTGACACAATACATAGTTCTGACTCATGTTGAAAAAAGTCTTTCAATTGATACAGTACCATTGCTGGTGGCAGTATAAATCTATGTAACTCTTTGGAAAAGCAAGTTATACTAGTATATATTTCTCACAAGTGGGCTTGCACATGTGAACCCCATTCCTAGAATTTTGTTTTCCATCCAACAAATAATTACTAAACACTTTCTATAAAGTCAGAACCCCCGATACAAGACTTAGTTAGGCTGTAACCTCAGAGTTCAGCCTACTACAGTAGCCAATTAGTAAATTATAAGAAACCATTTAAGTACCAAGATTCCTGGCAGCTCAGAGTAGTCTAGGGTCTTTCTGGAGGGGTTCCTCACCCAGATAGGGGTATGGGGTTTAGTGAAGTCTTTCCAGAGATGAGACAGCAGCTTACACATTCTAAAGGACAGGGAGGAATGACTTCGTGAGACAAAAAGAGGAGAAAGCTTTCCAGGTGAAGACAACAAATAAGTGGAGAAAAAGGAAGAGATCACAGACGTGCTGTTGGGGTAGCAGGAGGTAAGGTTGTTCAGGCAAACAGGGTTTATGGTCTACTGTGACACAGCAGGAGTGGGATTCGACTGGCATTTTTTGAAGATCGCTCTGTCAGCTTCTAGGAAAATGGATGAGTTGGGTGGGGGTTGCAGGGAGGGGCATCAATAAGAATGACAAGGCCAACAACAACCAAAAAAAGGATTTTTGTGGGAATGCAGGTGAGAGATGATGTGACTATGAAGTTAGACAAAATAAGCCAGTTCAAGGGATGAAGGAAGTGGAATCAGCAGACTGGGTGACTGCCTGATCAGATATGAGGTAAGGAAGAGGGAAGTGAGCCTAAGGTGACTCTCAGGTTTCTGGCTTAACTAAGTAGATGAGTGTCTTTTGCCAAAAGAGGAAACAAAGAAATGGGAACAGATCTTGGGAGGGACTTGAGGAAGGATGGTGAGTCTAGTTAAGGACTGACTGAGTTTTGAGGGTCATGGGTCCTCTAGGTGGAGATGTTCAAGTGTCTACTATGTGCCAGGCATTAACGAGATCTTGCGGTAGAGGAAGAGATTTGGAAATTGCCAGTGTGTCAAGAAAGCTGATGTCACGGGAGGTAATGAGAGTATTCAGAGACATGACAAAAACTGAGGCAGGAAAAGAATAAGGGTATGCCAATACTTAGGGAAGATCCCAGGGAATGCCAATACTTAGCAGGCAAGCTCAAGACCCCAGGGTAGAGATAAAAGAGGAACTGCCAGAAAGGAAAAAAAAAAAAAAATCCACTGCAGTAAGGTGTCCAAAAAGTCAAAAGAATGAATTTCAAGAAGGGAAGAACAGCCAACACAGAACTTTGAAGAGTTCAGTTAAGAACAGAAGATGTTCACCGAGAACCACAGATCATCCTGGCCAGAGCTGTCTCAATAACAAGACAGGATTGGAGGTTAGATGACAGCAGGTGACTGGGAGGGGGACAGCGCTTCATCATATGTATAATAACATAGGATGGAAACCATCGCTGTCCAAGGCTGGAGAACTGTTAAACTACACCAGATCAACTTAATGGGCATAGCAAGTCATCATTCAAAATTATATAAGGAAGTCTGTGTAGCAACAAGGATAAGAACAATATAATAACCAATGAGAAAGAGTACAAATAGCATCTATCCTCGGGAGTCCCCTGACAGTCCAGCAGTTAGGACTTTGCACTTTCACTGTCATGGCCCAGGCTGGCTGGGGAACTAAGATCTCACAAGCACACAGTGCAGCAAAACACAACCAAACAAAAATACTATCTGTCCTGATGGCAATAACAAAAACTTACTATATATATATAAAAGAATTGGAAAGTATATGAGAATATGATTTGATTAATGGTGAGGACTGTGTATACTTTTATTTTTTAATTGTAGTTATTGTTTATGAAATGTTTTAACACTTGTCATTATGTATTACAGTGTATAAAGTCTTTAAAGCAGGGTCAGAGGACCTCAAATAACTGTAAAAAACTAAACACTTTTAATCAGATTTAATCAAGAACATTAAGATTTGGGGATAAACACACACACAGACACACACACACACAGACACACACACACACGCAACATGATTTTATAACGTATCATTAAATGGGAGCAAAGGAACCCGACATGAAAAGTTTCCGGGCTAACTAAGCAATTGAGTTGGCCTGTACACTGGTTGGTGGATTAGAATCATGAAGGCACTCCCAGGACTTCCCTGGTGGTCCAATGGTTAAACCTGGCTTTCCAATGCAGGGAAAGTTTCCAGTCCAGTTTCCCACATGCCTTGCAGGCAAAAAAACAACACAAAACATAAACAACAGAAGCAATATTATAACAAATGCAATAAATACTTTTAAAATGGCCCACGTTATAATGATACTTTCCTTCAGTAAGTGTTTCTTGAATGCCTAGCAGGTACCCTGGGGTAGGTATACAACAGATAAAGGCAATATACAACACGGGGCTTGCTCACAGCATGATGAAGAGAAAGACATGTACACAAATGATGACAGGGCACAAGAATTGCTCGAGTACGTGCATGATTTAGGTGCTGGCAGTTAAAACTCTGCCTGAAGGAACGGTACTTTTCAGGAGAAAAGGCCTGGCATTCCTTTCCCTTCCCAAGCCAAACAACCATACCAGTAACCGTGCACATTCACTTTAAGGACTCCTTCCATAAGCAGTCACCTCACATCCCCTAAAAGAACATCCAGGAGAGAGGCATTCAAAGTTCTGCTCAGCCCCATGCCTTCACAGCTCGTTATTTAATGGCACTCTCACTAACTTCCCAAGTTCGCTAACTCCACGTGCATGCACCTAGAAATGGCCTTGGCAGCACACAGCGAGAAGGCGGCTATTTGGAAGCCAGGAAGGGGGCCTTCACTGAGGACCGAGTCTGCCAGCACCTTGATCTTGGACTTCTCAGCCTCTGGAACTGTGCGAAGTAAACGTCTGTTGTTTAAGCACCCTGTCCGGGGCGTCCTGCTGTGGCAGCCTGGGCTAAGGCAGCCTCCGTGTCCTATATGCGTGGACCCTGCTGCCTTCTCCAGGCTCAGCCCAGCCTGCACTCTCCCAAGCTCACTTCCTGGAGCTGCACCGGCCTTTCTTTGCAGTTGTTGCTCTTGAGACCCTGCCAAGCTCATTCCTGCCCCAGAGCCTTTGTTGGAGCTTCTCTGCCTGGACCACAAAGCCAGCTCCTGCTTAGATTTCTCTTTCCATCTAAAGTAGAAAGCATCCCTTGAGGTTACTACCAGGAAATGATGCCCTCAGGAGAAAGCCAAGTTTAAATTAAAGCAAGAAGGTGGAGTTCAGCTGAATGTTTCATTTACAGTGAGACAAGGGTTTCAGAGAGTCCAGTGCAGGGTATGAAACGGTGGGAATGGTAGATGGTCTATTTAGGGGATGGGAAGACCAGAGAGGAGCAATAGCAGGAAGGGAGAGTAGCCCTAGAAAGGGCCCCCTCTTTTTAATCATCATCATCATTATTACCACTGATAATATGTTGGCATTGCTGCTATTATCACTACAATGAAAAGATATTACAGTAAGTACAAAGAGGATGAAAATATCAGTAATCAGACTTACAGGGAAAGAAAGTTTTCAGTTCTAAATGGATGGTGGCTTCTACTTGCCTCTCTTCTCACTGCTAATGGTACAAACTCCAAACCCCAGCATACCCCACCCTGTTCCTACCCTCCATCCTGTGTAAGCACTGGGCAATGTTTCTGGCCATGATGGGTTCACCTGGCCACAAAGTTGACGGAAGAATTAGCTGTGTAACTCAGAATCAGCTGGATGGATTACAAGTCTGAAGAGGCCCTGGAACGGTGCTGGGGGTAGTTCTGGTTGGAAGGAGGTGGCTGTGGTCTGGGTTGACCTCAGGGTGCCATACTGTGGATGAGCAGCTTCTAGGAAACTTATGGGGCTGACCTGGGTATATTCAGCCTGCTCAACAGGAGCTGAGTTACAGCATAATCCAAGTCCAGTCCTGGAGATCACAGAAGCACTTTCTGGGATGTGGTTTCATCTGGACAGACCCTGCTACAGAGCATGTTCTGTCTGTGGAGAGTCCTCTCCTCCTGGCAAGGTGCCCTGGATCCTAAAGGCACTGTGCTCTGCGTTTTGACATCTTTAATTATTTTTACCACTATTTATATTGCAGAGTATATAAAATCCACACTCTTCAGGGAGAGGTGCTACTTGTTAACACCCCATCAAAAAACCCAGAAACCTGGATTAAAAAGTAATTGATTAAATGCACATTACGTGCCACAAATCTTTCAAACACTATATTAACTGATTTAATGTAAATCCTTCCATCGCCCCTGTATATTTGATATTATTGCCCTGTTTTAAGATGAGGAAACTGAGCTTCCCAGAGGAAAACAGCTTGTCCAAGGGCATCACAGAGTAGATGACGGGTAAGACTCCAAACCTATCAGACTCAAAGTCCATTCTCTTCACTGCCCTCCTGTCCCTCAGTTCACTGTCTACAGCAATAAGACAACTGCACAGAGTTGGGGTAGAGGTAGGTCTTTGGTTGTTATTATTGTTGTTTTCCTTTGGGTTCTTTTTAACAGACTTAAGAGGGCTTTTGCTGACACAACAACTGAACAAATAATGCTGGGGAATCATATTTGTGAAAATCTTCCTATATTAAAAAGGTAGATAGCACAAATGTCATTTGACTCCAGCCAATGAGCTAATAGCTAGTACGGATATGAGAGTTGGACGAGAAGGCTGAGTGCCAAAGAAATGATGCTTCTGAACTATGGTACTGTAGATGATTCTTGAGAGTCCCTCAATCAAGCTAGTCAATTCTAAAAGAAATCAACCCTGAATATTCATTGGAAGGACAGATGCTGAAGCTGAAACTTCAATACTTCGGTCACCTGATGTGACGAGCCAACTCTCTGGAACAGACTCTGATGTTGGAAAAGATTGAGGGCAGGAGGAGAAGGGGGCAACAGAGGATGAGATGGTTGGAGGACATTACTTACTCAAAGGACATGAGTTTGAACAAATTCTGGGAGACAGTGAAGGACAGGGAAGCCTGGCATACTGCAGTCCACGGGGTTGCAGAGAATCAGACACTACTGAGTGACTAAACAACAACGAGCTAGGAATTAGAATCCTGAAATCAAATATGATTCTAGCATCTAAGAATTCTCGAATTTCCTCTCCCCAATAAGTTTCTTGAAAAAAACAACAACAACAACAACAAATAAACCTTTAATAAGGGAAAATTTTTCCTTTTTAAGGGAAAAGTCCTCATCTCCCATCCAAGGCAGGGAATCTAAGGTGAGAGTGGCCCAGGGGACTGTCTGTGTGATATACAAGTCCTCCAGGGAGCCCAGAGGGGCCTCTGGCAACTTAAGTTGGTTAATCCTGTAGCACTAAGAATTCAGTATCCCTGACCAACACAGCTTATAATTGTTGAAGTGTCTCCTTGATTGTCAAAGAATCCTCAGATCTGAAAGGGGCCTTAGAAAAAAAGCTGTTAAGTTTTCCAGGGCAGCCATGCAAAATAGTACAGGCCTCTGAAAACAAAGGAAGCTGGTCCTGGGAAAGGCAAATCCAAGAGCCATTCTATAAAAACTTGAAAACACATAACATACATTTCTATAAAGACAGCTTCTTGATGATAAGAATCACCTGAGGCATCCCAGGTCCCTCCCTGAGATCCTGATTCAGTGGGTCTGAGAAGGGCCCCGGGGAATTTTACATTTCAGCACTGTACCCAGCAGGTGAATCTTATCATCAGGGAAGTTTAAGAAATTCTGCTAAAGGGACATTGTTACAATTCTCTGACAAAAGATAACAAGGTTTCCAAGGCAGGTAAAACATTCATTTTGAAGGTCAGAAAATAATTCTCCTGTGGGAAAGGATCCAGGGGAAGGGATAGTTACTGATTTGGGGATAGACATGTACACACTGCTATATTTAAAATGGATAACCAACAAGGACCTACTGTATAGTACATGGAACTCTGCTCAATGTTATGTAGCAGCCTGGATGGGAGGGGAGTTTGGCGGAGAACGGATACATGTATATGTATGGCTGAGTCCTTTTACTGTTCACCTGAAGCTGTCACAACATTGTTAATTAGCTATGCCATTCGAGTTCAGCCATGTTCGACTCTTTGCAACCCCATGGACTGTAGCCTGCCAAGTTCCTCTGTCCATGGGATTTTCCAGGCAAGAATACTGGAATGGGTTGCCATTTCCTCCTCCAGGGGACCTTCCTGACCCAGGGATCCAACCCACATCTTCTGCGGCTACTGCACTGGCAGGCACATCCTTTATCACTGAGCCACCAGGGTTATTAATACCATTGCTGTTAATCAGTTACACCCCCCCAAAAAATTAAAATTTTAGAGAAAAGAAAAGAATTCTCTTCTTACAAAATGTCTTTGGCTTACAAAAGGGTCAGATATTATAATCCTCTTGGTATGTTGATTTGCATACATATTTGTATATACACATATCTTTGAGTTTCAGTTATTTTAAAATAAATGATATACTTGTTTATTTACACAAACCATACCACAGATCACCACACACACACACACACACACACACACACACACACGAATAATAAAATGCAATTAAAATGTCACAATCCTGAGCAAACTACTGTTAAATAACTGGATGAGCATCCTTCCAGGTACCTCCATGCATAGGTAAGCATGTAGATATCATATATAACATTATACATTTGGGGCTATACTAGACATGCCCTTTGGCTACCTGTTTTTTTCTACATGCTGCTGCTGCTGCTAAGTCGCTTCAGTCGTGTCTGACTCTGTGCGACCCCAGAGACGGCAGCCCACCAGGCTTCCCCGTCCCTGGGATTCTCCAGGCAAGAACACTGGAGTGGGTTGCCATTGCCTTCTCCAATGCATGAAAGTGAAAAGTGAAAGTGAAGTCGCTCAGTCATGTCTGACTCTAGCAACCCCATGGACTGTAGCCTACCAGGCTCCTCCGTCCATGAGATTTTCCAGGCAAGAGTAGTGAAGTGGGGTGCCATTGCCTTCTCCATTTTTCTACATACGAATAGGCAATTTTTTCATGGCAATATAGTTCTATATCATCACTTTTCTGTGTGTGTGTTAGTCGTTCAGTCATGTCTGACTCTTTGCAACGCCATGGACTGTAGCCCACCAGTCTCCTACGTCTATGGAATTTTTCAGGCAAGAATACTGGAGTGGGAAGCTGCAAAATATTCCCATTTGTATGAATATACCATAATTTGCTGAATAAATACTTCAAAGTTCTTTTAAAAAATGGTATAGAGCAGAGATCCCTAGCCTCCAGGCTGTGAATGGGTATTGGGCCACAACCTATTAGGAACCAGGCCACACAGTAGGACGTGAGTGGCTGGACAGCTAGCAAAGCTTCATTTGCTGCTCATCATCACTGGCATTCCCACCCCACCACCATGGTCCATGGAAAATTTTTCTTTCACAAAATTGGTCCCTGGTGCCAAAAAGTTTGGAGACCACTGGTATAGAGGACAAGGTAAAAATCAGATGGATGAAATTCCTAAGATTTATTTTCCATAGATAATGAGAAAGCAAGCAGTTTGTAAGTTGTTGTTCTTTAGCTGCTAAGTCATGTCCGACTCTTTTGCAACCCCATGGACTCTAGCCTGCCAGGTTCCTCTGTCCATGGGATTTACCAGCCAAGAACACTGGAGTGAGTTACCATGTCCTTCTTTCTCCAGGGGATGTTCCCGACTCAGGGATCCAACCCAAGTCTCCTGCATTGAGGCAGATTCTTTACCATTGTGCCACCTGGGAAGTCCCACAGTTTGTAAGACTCAGGCACAATTTGTAAGATGTATATAGTATAGACAGTATGTTAGTAAGATATGTTAAAAAACAAAATAAAATAAATGAAGTGCTTTTGTGTTAAGTATAGATGAAAATAAAGAAACAAATAAGAATGTCACTTATAAACAGAAGAGTTCCAAAGTAAATCTTAAAAATTAATATTTAATAAAGCCACAAGAAAAGCCCAATAAAATATTAATAAATGTACTAAATATCTAACTTACAATTTTAGATGTAATAATATAGTTTGTATTATTATTAATAAACATTTCCTAAAATATTAATAACACATAGTAAAGCCCAGCTCATGTTGCCTCTAGATTGACAGCTATGTCATCCCTAAAGTGATCACCCATTGGTGACACCAATTATGTACAGTTCTGGCCACCTGTATACTCTGTCCCCAAAGGCAGGCAAATTACTATTGAGCTACAGCTACTGGCCAAGTATACTTGGCCTGTATCCCTGCTATGGGGAAAGCCTATGCTGGCTTCAGACGCCTTCTATCTGCCAAGCCTCCTGTTCAACCTCAAATCTGGTCTCTGTGACCACACCGTCATTGGGGAAAGCTAACACCGCAAAGAGACAGGACATGTGAAGACTGCAAGCACAGGATTCCAGAGTGTGGACCTTTGACCTTATTTATATCCTCACCTAATTATGTTAAAAGTGTTTGAATCTTTCCCCCTTGCATCTCAAAGCATGTTTCAAGGTGAATAAATCAAAAGACTGGAACAACTGACTTTGTTCTCTAAGCCTTTCTGTCTCATAATCTCTGGGAGAGTTTCCTTGGCAGTATTCTTGGAGGCTAAGACTGCATCAAAGTTACTTCCCACACTTCTAGAGTAATGGAGAGAAGCAAGCATGGTGGGGGGGCCATAATGACTAAAATTACACACATAGAAGGTACATCAAATTCTTTGCTAGTCTGGGCCATGAGGGCAAGGGTAATACAAAGTGCAATCTTTCATTTAATTTCAGGAATGTATCGGGTTTTCAGCTTTTCTTGCCTCCAAAGTTATTATCTAAGTTTTTAAATAAATCAATCACAATTTATTTTCAAGAGATTCTGATATTTATGTTGTATACACTAAATCACCTAAGTAGTTTTAGCTATTCTTCCCAATGACATTTTATTTTTCACCTATCTTCTCTCTCCCTGATCTATTTCTAGCTCTCCTAGAACCATCCTCCACTTGCTAAAGTATTTTGATTCTTGTTCTAAATCTTGCCATAAGTATCCTACTGAGCTAAAGCCATCAGAAGAGACAAATTCAACTTTAACATAAGTATGAAGTCTCTTTCAAAGTGTGTTGCCAGTTATTTTAGTTACCAGACTTAAGATCTGAACTAAAAATATCATATATGTAATTATTTTTATTTTTTGACTATCAATAATTATATCACAAATATCCATGTCAAATATGAATAATTATAATCAATCATGTATTTTTTTCAAAAATCAATAATTTTTTAAAAATATCAATAAAATTAGGATTAGGTAGGGGAATTCCTATCTAGGGTGTTTTGTCTAATCTCACTGTACAATCAGATTTCCTCTAAATAAATCAAAACTTTGGCTGAACTGAAACATGCTATCACCAACCACTCAACTAATGAAAATGTGAGGTATCAAAATCAGGACTCCAGTGATGACACCCTTCCCAACCAGAAACTAATTACATCTTTTTTTTTTTTTTTAATTTTAAATTTTTGGCTGTGCTAAGTCTTCCTTGCAGCACACAGGCTCTAGTGTACATAGGCTCGGCTGCTCCCGCAGCATGTGGGACCTCAGTTCCTTGACCAGGGATTGAACCGGAGTCCCCTCCTTTGGAAGGCAGATTCTTAACCACTGGACCACTCAGGAAGTCCCTGCATTACTTTATTAGAATGGGAATCATAAAATAAGCTGCCTCCAGTCTTCCCCACGCAGTCACAGTACCGGGGGTCCAGTACAGGTAGCACACACACAATGTAACTGTTGACTGAAAACTCCACTGCGTCTTCCAGGCAGGGAAGAGTCCTTATCCATGAAAATTTCCTGAGGCAGTGCTGTGCTTAGCCCTGTGCGTCTAGCCCAGAGGGAACCTGAAACCAGTTACTGGATCCTGAGTGGCTGGAGTATGTGGAGGAGGAAGTGTTGAAGAGAGAGGCAGGTGGAGGAGAGGAAAAACGGTGGTAAGTACAGAGATTCCTTTTAAGAAATGTGCCTGTGAAAAGTAAGAGAGAGGTAGGGCTCTAGGTTTACAGGCCCCTGGTAAGTGACCTACTATGTCTCTGACTCTTTGTGACCCCACGGACTGTAGCCCACCAGGCTCCTCTGTCCATGCGATCTCCCAGGCAAGAATACTAGAGTAGGTCGCCATTTCCTTCTCTAAGGGATCTTCCAACACGGGGATCTCAGCTGCGTTTCCTGCACTGGTAGGCAGATTCTCTACTACTGTGCCATTTGGGAATCCCTTTCACCAGCTCCTGCTGGTGGCGGTGGTTTAGTCGCTAGTCCTGTCTGATTCTTGCGGCCCCGTGGACTGTAGCCCTGCCAGGCTTCTCTGTCCATGCTCCAGGCAAGAATACTGCAGTATGTTGCCATTTCCTTCTCCATCACAAGCTCCTAGTCATGTTTTAATTCTTAGGTTTTGGGTTCTCTAAAACATTCAGGAGTATAATTAAATTTCTGTTTCAGAACCCAGGTTGACTATTACTCATCTCTAATATATGCTATACTTAAAATATCCAGACATCTCAGATTGCCAGAGATAAGCAAATGGCTACCATTCCATCTTGTTGACTTCATGAGGGAAGCATGCACTTTAATTTTTGTTTGGAAAACATATTAGACTATAATTACAGCATTCAAATACTTCTTGTTTTTATTTCTCTTCCACTTCAATGGTACACAAATATACATGATGAAATTTTGCTTTAATTGCTAAAGTGACCAAAGTCTTTGTACGTAAGTATTTGAGGCAATGCTCTTTCATTATAAATACTTAAAGAAGAAAATATGGAATTATTGTATGAGTACTGACAAAACTACTTGTCTAAAATCTCCACAGCTAGACAATTAAGTTGCTTGAATCCCTGAATGCTGAAACAATTCCAAGTAAAGGTACTTAAAATACAAGTGCAGAACTAACACATTGCTTACAAATATTTAGGTTGGTTTGAGAAGGAAATTAAGAATAGGACATCTATACTCTGATAACCTGTGTATTTATAGGTAGTGGTGGTTTAGTCACCAAGCTGTATCTGACTCTTGCAATGCCATGGACTATAGCCCACCAGGCTCCTCTGTCCATAGAATTTCCCAAGCAAGAATACTGGTGTGGGTTCCCATTTCCTTCTCCAGGGAATCTTCCTGACCCAGGGATCAAACCCACATCTTCTGCATTAGAGGCGGATTCTTTACCACTGAGCCACCAGGGAAGCCCATATGTTTAGGGATTTAATGTTATAATAGCAATAAATTTTCAATTTCATATACTCCAGTGGTCCCCAACCTTTATGGCACCAGGAAACAGTTTTGTGGAAGACCATCTTTCCACAGACTGAGGGTGGGGGTGGGGTGGGGAATGGTTTCAGGATGATTCAAGAGCATTATATTCATTGTGCATTTTATTACTATCATTAATATATATCAGCTCCACCTCAGATCATCAGCAGTAGATCCTGGAGGGTGGGGATCCCTGATATAATCTGGTAATTTCCCACCACTCTCCTTAAACAGGCAGGATAGGAAACTGACATATAAAAATATCTGATCCATAAACTCAAGAATTAGAAATAAACAGGCTATCAGCTTGGTATCCTGATCTCTACACCACTGCTTTTCCCAGTGAACCATGAGCAGACATAGCAGAGAAAAAACAAAGGGGAAAGGAAGTAAACAAAGTGAAGCACTGGGTGAAAGAACACAAGGATGAATCGGATCTGGGGTTTCAACAGACCCCAGTTCTGCTGCTTCGTAGGTTTAAGGTGTGCCACTGCCACTATTCAGCTGTTCTGACCTATCAAAATGGCAAGTTACACAGCTGGACCTGGCGGGCGTGTGATTTATGTAAACCCTCTGAGTTTCCATCTCTGCGTCTGTAAAATGGTATAGTGAGTTGTATGGTGTCTCCCCAAATTTCACACATTGAAGTCCCAGCTCTCCTTCCCTCAGAATATGATCTTATTTGGAATCAGGATCCTTACAGAGGCAATCAAGTTAAAGTGAGGTCTTTAGGCGGGGGCCCTAATGCAGTGTGACTGCTATCTTAAAATGGGTTAATTTAGACAAAGAGACAGATGCACATAGCAGGAAGACGACCACCTTCTAGCTAAGGAGAAAGGCCTGGAACAGATCCTTCCTTCATAACTCTCAGAAGGAACCAATCCTGCCAACACTTTGATTTCAGACTTCTAGCCTCCAAAACTATCAGTTCAGTTCAGTCGCTCAGTCATGTAATACAAACTATGAGACGATACATTATTGTTTATACCACCCAGTCTGAGATAGGTTGTTTTTTTTTTACTGCAGCCCTAGGAAACTTATACAAATTAAGATTATAGTTGGACCCATATCTCATAGGTGGGTCTGAGAATTAAATGAAAAACAATATTTAGTACAGTACCGAGTACACTGTAATAAGCTCCCAAATAAACATAAGGCTTTCATCTTTATTACTGTAGGTTGATACTTAATATCAGAATTACAATGGAACTCTCACCACAAACAACTTTTCTTCTCACAGTACAGCATCTCCAGGCCTCTGAGGTACAGCCTGTCCTCCCCACGTTCTTCTTCCCCTCTCTGCACACCTGGCCAACAACTCACCCTCCTCAGGAGCCTCCTCTCACCTAATCACTGCTTCAGGCCTTCTGCTCTGCAGCCCTTTTCACACAGCAGTATAATTACTGATCTCAAATTAGATTCCCAAGTCCCCCAGACAAGCCTCTACATTCCTCTCAGCTTTCCTCAGGCAGTGTGAGCCTGTGAGGTGCTCATTAAATGTTTGAGGAAAGAATCTCTTCACCACAGGTACGGAAACTGGCCACATACTATCTACAAACAAGCCCAGGCTCTAAGATACCTGTTAAAAGTACTGTCCAGGTTAGTGGTTCTCAAAGTGTGGTGGGGAAACCTGAAGTATCAGCCTGGATGGGAACTTGCTAGCAATGCAAACATCCTGGGGCTCACCCCGAGGGACTGAAGCCGCAACTCTAGGGAGGGAACCCAGGAATCTGTGTTTTAACAAGCTCTCCAGGTGACTGACGCAGCCAAAGTTTGTGAGCTACTGTTCTGTCTCCAATTCCATGTGAAGGGGTTGGGCTGCTGGTTGTGAGCTCCCCAGGAATTCCTACAGAGGAGTCGTCCCAGGGGAGAGGGGACCGCAGAGGGGCTCTCAGGGGCACAGAAGCAAAAGTTTTAATTTTCACTTTCAATTCACTTATCTATACCCATATTATGGGATGAGCTAGTAACAACTCTAAACTGTTACTATCTAAATTACCTAGCAATGAGAATCCATGTCTAGGAAGTGAGGCCATGTCCAGACTCTGAACCTCTTTCCCGAAGGCAAAGAGGCAAAGATGATTTTGCTGCATCATAAAAATGAACTCCAAAGCCCCTTAAAGTAGCAACAAACAAGTGCCAGGCAAATAGTGCTCTCCAGAGACTTTAAGATAGTAAAGCAGGGCAGCTGCAGGTAGAAGCTTATAATCAGAAACAGGTAAAGGGCCTTCAGGGACCCTCTTCCAACCATGCCAGACATTGCTAATGGGTCACAAAATTCTTACTCAACAAACGTGGACAGTATCTGCATGCTAAGTTGCTTCAATCGCGTCCGACTCTTTGTGACCCTATGGACATAGCCCACCAGGCTCCTCTGTCCATGGGATTCTCCAGGCAAGATTACTGCAGTGGGTTGCTGTGCCCTCCTCCAGGGGATCTTCCCAACCCAGAGACTGAACTTGCGTCTCTTAAGTCTCCTGCACTGGCAGGCAGGTTCTTTACCACTAGCACCAGCTGGGACAATATCTAGAAATCTTTAACTCCAGGCAGCCACTATCAATTGATCAGATCTGGCCCTTGCGAAAAACCATTACTGTCCTAGTTTAGGAGTTGAATCCTCAAGTTCTGTAGAGTTAGTATGGAAAACAGCTGCTATTATAGAAATCTCACTGCACTTGGGAATCAGAGGCTATACAATCTTGGGGAAACCATTTAAAATCTTTGAATCTCAGTTTCCTTATTTGCAAAAGGGAGCTGGCAATAGCTCCTCCAGAATGTTCTGAAGATAAACAAGATGGATGAAAGCCCCTTGTCCAGTCCCTGGCAAATAAAACGCTTTTAATAAATGTCCGTTGGATTTGAAACTATAGCCATGTGGGGAAAACCGCACCATCCAAGCTTGCCTGCAGCTAATTCACCCAGAAACCCAGGTTTCAGTGTTTATCTGTGAAGGAGCTGTGGAGTAAGATGCTAGCTTGGGAAAACAAACTGATGTTGAAGGGTATGTGGTCACTAGTATAGGCGATCAGAACCAGGGAGACATTTATCAGGAAGAGCTTGTTTGAGTCCTTGTTCAAAGACAATGCCAGCTCCAGGTCCTCCTTTGCCATATCCATACTGGACCTCTAAATCATTTGACTAAAGCAACAGATCTTACCCAGAAATCTACTTTCAGGAAAACCACTTCCAGGGTTTGGGCAAGCATCTGTCTTCTTATGTTTGGAACGTTTAAAAGCTCCATAGAGAACATCTCAGTAAACAAAACCCACTCCTAGCCTTGTTAGTTCAGTGGAAACTGAGGAATTCCCCACTCAAGTGTCCCCATTTGGACAACTAGATGGCAAGAAAGGCCTTGGTGTGTGACTGATGCTTGCTATATGTTAACTCATTCAGCTTCATGTTAACAAGCCCTTTTTACAGATAAAGGATCTGGAGCTCACAGACAGTAAGACGATCACACAGTCAGAAGGCAGGAATACTAGGATTTGAAGAGCTATCTACCAGTCACACTCCACTAAATTCCAACACTGACATGAAGCTGGAATACCCCCAGTAAGGTCCTCAAGTTTAAACAGACAGGAATTTTGAAACAAACACATGAAAAACAATTCTAACCCCATTCTTGCAGCCATGGACTGGCCTACAACCAGGGGTTAAAGTGTAACTAAGAATAAATACATCCTAGCATCTGTCAAAATAGAATTTAATACCTTGTAAATCCCATTTAATTCGTACTTAAAACTGAATCAGTCAATAGATAATACTCAGCCCTTTTTCTAAAAGCCTGTACGTAATTAATCTTTAGAAGCCAGTGTCACTGATGTCTTTTTTATTTTCAGCAAAGCACTTTCCACTGTTATATAATTTTGCTATGTCAAAGATAATGGAAAAAATGTGACCTACCAGAATGACTTATAAACCCTACACATCAAAATACCTTGGTATGCATTTATTCTGAATAATGAGGGTTAGACCTAGGTGCTTTATCAGCATTTGCCCAGAATTATCTATCAATTCAGACCATAAATGCAGGCAAGATCTTTCTCATCTTTGGAAAACAGGGCATTACAATTAAATTTTCTTGGATATTATACAATTTCATTACCAGCAACATCGAATAGGGTGGCCTTGACTTGTAGGATGTGAGATTATTTAATCAAACTAGGCCAGTAACTAAAGCTGATGAGAGACCAAAAGGCAAGTTACCTGGTAAAGCAGGCTGTCTGTTGGCACGTGTCTGTGTTTCCTGGAGCACTTGTGCCAAGAGTTGCAGCTGGGATGCCAATCCCACTCACAAGGAGATGACAGCAAGGTAGGACTTCGCACCCTGAAAAAGACACTACTGTCATAATTCCGCATGGTCATTCCCAGTTTGGTGAGATCTTTGAAATGTACTGAAATTCACGTTCTGTACAGTTTACCCACCTACATTATGGCTTTCAATATATTCACAGACTTGTGCAACCATGACCACAATCCATTTTAGGACATTTTCATTACTTCAAAAAAGAAACCATTTAATCCTCCAACTCCCCCCTCCTCCTCCCAGCTGTAGACAACCACCAATCTAATTTTGTCTCGATAGAGTCACCCCTTCTGGAGATTTCATATAAATGAACTCATACGTGATCTTTTGTGACTGGTTTCTTTCACTTGGCATAACATTTTCAAGTTGCATCCAGGGTGTAGCCTGTGTCAGAATCTCACTGCATTGTATGGATATATCATAGTTTACTTATCCACTTTACAGCTGATGGACATTTGTGTTGGCTGTTTCCACTTTTTAGCTATTATGCTCAAATGTGTACATGGACCTAGTTTTCATTTCTCTCAGCTGTATATCTAGGAGTGCAATTGCTGTCCTGTTCTTCAAAAAAGAAAAAAAAAAAAGAGTAAAGAATTCGTGTTGGGGGCAGGGGTGGGTACTTCCCTGGCAGTCCAGAGGTGACACAGTGGTAAAGAATCCGCGTGCCAATGCAGCAAACACAGGAGATGTGGGTTTGATCTCTGGGTTGGGAAGATCCCCTGGAGTAGGAAATGGCAACCCACTCCAGTATTCTTGCCTAGAAAATCCCCATGGACAGAGAAGCCTGGCGGGCTATAGTCCCTGGGTCACGAAGAGTCTGACACGACTGAGCACACGCATGTCATGTCATGTCTCTGGGGGTCCAGTGCTTAAGACTCTGTGCTCCCGATGCAGGAGGAGTGGCTCAACCCCTAATCAGGGAACTAACATCCCACATGCTGTAAGGTACAGCCAAAACAAAACAAACAAAAAATTCACTTTTCAGGTTAAAAAAAAAAATACCCAGCAGGTGATAAAACATCTAGAGAAAACTTTTTTTAATTTTGGTAAAATACACTTAACTTAAATTCACCATTTTAAGGTATACAATAGAAAAAACATTTTCAACTAAAAGGGAATTACAATACTGGCTTGTCTCTATATTTATACATGTAGGTTTCCCCCAATCAGAAAAGACGGCAGATACTTTTTATTTTAACCCCTCATCCCAAGACAATCCAAGAAAATGCTTTCTGGACATTTTTATGAATCCTGCCCGTGCCTTTCAAACAGCACAAGAGGCAAGCTCCTTTCTGGGCAGGGCTGGAAACCCAGCAGCCTCATATGGGGATACACCCAGTGGGAGGAGGAATGTGCTTCTCACCAGTTCCGCACATACTCCTCTGTCTGCTAGACAAAGTGATATTGTGGCATCTGTGCAAAACACTCCCTACACAATGGAACAGAAATCAGAGAGTGTCCATTTTATTTGTGCAAGCAGGAGACCCATTTCCCTTCTCCAAGGATCAGCAGGAAATGTGGGCACAGGCTAATGCAGGGACATCTGGATATCCTACAAAGCAACCAGCAGAATTAGAGCCCGGCCCATATACGGTTTCTGTTATTACTTCCCACAATAAAATGTGCAGCAAATCAAGATGGACTTGCTTATGCTTTGGGCCTTAGTATGAAATTTTCCTACATGTATCAATGCCAAATAGAGTTTGCCTCTTTCACTGAAATGGCTTGCTTTTGAATTAAGTCAGTTTTCTGCATTTTGACAACATCCTGATTTTAACTATCTTTTATGATACTGCCTGAAGTTTCTGACATATACAGGAACCTCAAATAACAATCAGCCATTTCTGAAATACAAACTATTGACTAGTGATAGTCGCTCAGTCTTGTCCGACTCTTTGCGACCTCATGGACTGTAGCCTGCCAGGCTCTTCTGTCCATGGAATTTTCCAGGCAAGAATACTGGAGTGGGGTGCCCTTTCCTTCTCCAACACTGACTAGGGCTACCTATAAATTAAGGAAAAGCTTGGAAGAAAACTAAATACACTTGGTATGCAATAGTATTGACAAATATGTAAAATTTTTGTCAGGTAACATGAGTTAGTGCTGGAAAACTTCACAAAATTTTAAAAGGAAAATCCCTAAGTGGCTCAGTAATCAGATGTCAATTCTTGTTTCATCATGCCATGTACCATGTGAGATCTTAGTTTCCCAACCAGGAATTGAACCTATACCCCCTACGTTGTGGGAATGGAGTCTTAACCACTAGACCACCAGGGTAGTCCCTGGCTGTCAATTTTTTTAAGGAAAAAAACAAAAAAACAAAAAAACATGTTTTTTCTACTTGTGGCTATTTTTAAAATAATTTATTTTTATTGTTGGTTACACACAGCCTTGGCTTTCCTTGTTGTGGCAAGTGGGGGCTACTCTTTGTTACGGTGCACGGGCTTCTCACTGTGGTGCCCTCTCTTATTGCAGGGTCCGGGTATGTGGGCTTCAGTAGTTGCAGCCTGCGGGCTCTAGAGTGCGAGCTCAGTAGTTGTGGCACACCAGGCTTTGTTGCTCCGCGACATGTGACATCTTGTGACATCTTTCCAGACCAGGGATTGAACCTATGTCCCTTGCATTAGCAGGCAGATTCTTCTCCGCTGTACCACCAAGAAAGTCCTAGGGCTATTTTAAAACCAAGTAAGCAATGGCAAAATATTTGCCAGTATACCTATCATGTTGGGCATTGGGGGTCAATAAACACATGTGCAAGTTATCCAATCTGTGCTTCAATCAACTTGCAACACTTGGTCAACTGGTTGGCAGCTGGTTTTGACCTATCATATGATTACAGTTTGTAGAGTAGAAGCCCCAGCACAGCTCTGTTTATAGAAGCAAGACAAAGTACTAAAAGGAGGAAGGGGCTGGTAGTGAAAGAATTTCTTGAGGTCTTGAAAACTCAATCATGAGCTGACTTCCAATTATGTTCTAAAACCCACAAGGAGCTGCTCATAATTACTCTCCAGTATTACATGTACGTTGCAGCAATTGGAATAGTTCTGGAAAAGAATGAAAGGGACAGAACCCTTGGAAGAAATATTGGCCCCACTATTTAGTCAACCAGCTCAAGAGGAATCTCCAGTCAGAATGCTTGTCAGCAGATTTCCCTCCGTAGAAGCACAACTTATCACCTACCTTCTAACCACTGAGATGTCTAACAGCTGTAGGGAGGGGAAGTATTTGGACAAAATTTTGGGGAAGGTCAGAGAACTGTGAGGTCAAGAGGAAAGGAGTAGGATATCACAGAACGGGCTGCTCTAGAGGCTTGTTCCTCCAAGTGTGAGTCATGGAGCATCCACTGGGTGGGTGTCACCGAAACTGAGAGGATCACCTATAAGCATATTCAAATGCAGACTCTCAGGCCCCACCACCTCTACAGCATTAGAGCCTGTGTTTTAATAGAGTGGTTTATATGCATATTAAAGGGTGAGAAATAAGCTATCAAGGTGCCATTGAAGGGTTTGGAACTTATTTACAAAATTAAACAGTAGGAGATAATCCCTCCCAGGATGCCAAGAAAGGAGAGTTTACTACAAGGTTAGTGAAGGACATGAATATGTCTACAGAAAGGCTGTGTCAAGTGATAAAGTCAGCAAACAAAACAATGAGGATCATCAGCAAAATACTCTTTTGTCCATGTATATTCAAAGAACTCAAAGTATATTATAAGGAAGATCTTGACCTGTGATGCAGAGACATTTCATCAGGCTTAAACAAAAAAATTTTTAAAGGGAATTAACAACAACAAAAAAAAGGAACAGTCAACTCTCCTTATTAAGGATCATTTTGGAATGAATGCTTTGACTTCTGTTTGGCTAGACTTGGGAAACTGAGGATAACCAGAGGTGGTTCTACCTAGGGCATTTACTCATTCTGATGGCTGGAAAAGGTTATCTCCAAAAAGAAATGAATAATGTGGCAGTCAATTTACACATTTGAGTCATGCATGTTTGTTTAGAGTGAATCCTTTAATGACTGGTCCTGGGCCAGAAACTAAGAACATCCAGTTGCTGTCTAAGGGCTAAATCTTCGATCACGATGACTCAAATGAGGCTGTTTCACACTTGTAAAATTTGAAGACTAAATTATAACTAAGGAATGGTAAAGATATATAGCATGTGTATTGCAGTTTCCCAGTTCTCCAAATTATATGTCTAGAACAAGTATCATTCCTTATTCACAATATTCCATACTTGGCCTGGGGATCCTCCCTAACTTGATCCTCTCAGTTGTCCACCCATCAACAGGTTTTGGCATGATATATGAAGCTTGCCTGCCATCCTTGACAAAAGGTCCTCCCAGCTCTAAATTTCTGTCATTTTGGGACAAAGAGTTATGCCCAATCTCTAGGGGCTACCTGAAGAATCACAATTTAGTCATTACAACATGTTTTCCATAGCTGTCACTGAACACTGACCCACATCACCTCTCCTAGGGTCACTCTATACCTCTTGCACCCTCTACACATATATACACTTCCTTTTACTTTCAGGTAGGTAGGTAATTTAGTCACTAAGTCGTGTCCGACTCTTGTGACCCCATGGACTATGGGGACCCCACCAGGCTTCTCTGTCCATGGGGATTCTCCAGGCAACTGGAGTGGGTTGCCATTTCCTTCTCTAGGGGAGATTCCTGACACAGGGATCGAATCCAGGTCTCTTGCACTGGCAAGCAGACTCTACCATCTGAGCCACCAGGGCAGCAAAATCATCATCATCATCATCTTGCTGCCTCAGGATTCCATTCTAAAGCATCTCTGAAATTTCCCAAAGAAACATCTAGTTTGTTTCCAATAAAAACTACTTTGTAGTGTCAAAGAGAATCTACCTAAATCAAGTGTCTCAACAGCAATACTATGCAATACTATGGACATTTTGCACTGAATAATTCTTTATTCCCTGGGGGGTGAGGAGTCGGGAGGGAGGCAGGGAATGCTGTCCTGTCCGTAGGAGGAGGCTGGGCAGCATCCCAGGTCTCTACCTGCTAGATACCAGTACCACCTCCACCCTCCCAGGGTTGGAACAACCAAAACTGTAACCAGAAATTGCCAAATATCCTTTAGGGGATAACTCCTGCCACTGCACCTCCTCCCTTGCAAACTATTGACTTAAATGATTATACAGGAACTTCTAAAAGTGCCACCTTTTAGAAGGTAGAACTATGGATCACAATTTTTCTTCTATATTTCTGAATGTATATTGTTTATATGATAAAAATAACCTAAAGACTATTTTCTTTTTATTTCTTTTTAATTTTTTTCCCCTAATTTCTTTTAAAAAGAAATACCATTAGCTACACAGATACCTCAAGCTGATCCCTGAGTGAATGCCAAGTGTTTGGATTGTTCAGTTTAGAAATTAAATTCAGTCCCTCTATGTGCATCATACAGGAACTTTCAGTTAAACTTCTCAACGTGTAAAAGACACAAAAGAGGGACTTCAGAGAAGAAAATCAGAACTGAAGCCTCTTAATCCTTCTTCAACTGGTAGATCGGGGCAGGGGGCAGTGCTGAAGAAAGACATGTTGAAGCAAAGACTGCTGCTTCAAAAGAAGTAATTACCTGAAAAAGCCTGCATGTACACTTCAGTCAGAAAAATACTTGCATTGTCAGAAAAAAAATGAGGCGCAATTTACTTCCTTTCAAGAACTGCTACGTTAATAGACCATGTAAAAATTTTTTCAAAATCGTAAAATTAAAATATCTGAATGCAAAAATGAGGCTCAAAACACACGCATTCCTTCATCTTCTTGACTGCTAGACCAGGAATTTCCTTAGAAGATTATACACTAATTTCATTACTGACTACTTTAATTCACTCTGGGGAGACCATATCTGCCAGGAAGAAACGATCTGCATTTATTGAGAGAACATAAATTTGGAGTCTGAGCTCAGGCTGAACTTGAAATAGAGTTTAACTTTAGCCATAAAAAAAAAAAAAAAGGTAGTGTGGTTACAGAATGAATATGATAAACAAGATATATATATATATAAATTGCTTTGGGGAGTAGTGTTATTTAAAATTCTGATGAGAATTAAACAAACGGGAGGGTAACTACAAAAAAAGAAAAGAAAGAAACAAGTTCCCAATGAAGAACTCAACATCTATTACCCTCATGACAGGGATGACCCTTGAGTTCACCTGGGCCCCCAAACACACACACAAAGCACCTTCTGGTCTCCTCTGCTTACCCAGGTTGCTGCCAAAGGTTCACGTGTCTTCTGCTCTCAGGAAGAAGTTCTCTTTTGTTCAGTGGAGTAATGCCCACTGCTGCTTCCAGAATAGTCATATATTTCTTGTACCTCATCTTGTCCCTCTCAGTACAAGGTCAAGGAAATTTGGGGCAGTGTTCCGCTGAAGCAGATGAAGTAATCTTTGCAACACTGGAAGCTGCTCTACTTTTAGATGCTCAGTGTATCCCCAGCCAGTGCTATTAAACTCTACTGTGGGGGGTAAGGCGTGGGGGCGAGGCCAAGGCCAAGCCACAAATAAATAAATAAATAAAAGCCTTGTTCAGACTTCCCTGCAATGTCAGTATTATATAAGGCTAGAGAATTTTGAATAAAGCACTAATGAAAATGATTTGCAGGATGATGGTGGTTCTAAACGCAGCAATCTAATGTACACTCCCCAATTAATCCGCACATAAATCTTTTGAGGGCACTAATCCTTCAAGTACTAATGGCACAGGAGGTGATTTATCTCAAGGTCTGGTAATAATTGATCCAAAAAGCCTGCATGCTTCTGGGTGAACTAAAATCAGAAGCAGATCTTCTCCTTCTACAAATACTTCTCTCTAAAAGGCTCCACTTGACACTGAAGAAGGGAGTTCCAGTTGTCGTTTATGGCAATTCATTTCTGCTGCTGCTGCTGCTGCTGCTGCTAAGTCGCTTCAGTCGTGTCCGACTCTGCAACCCCATCGACGGCGGCCCACCAGGCTCCCCCGTCCTGGGATTCTCCAGGCAAGAACACTGGAGTGGGTTGCCATTTCCTTCTCCAATGCGTGAAAGGGAAAAGTGAAAGTGAAGTCTCTCAGTCGTGTCTGACTCTTAGCGACCCCATGGACCGCAGCCTACCAGGCTCCTCCGTCCATGGGATTTTCCAGGCCAGAGTACTGGAGTGGGGTGCCACTGCCTTCTCCAAATGCATTTCTACATACTATAAACTTTTTGCTTGAGTCAGTTGCAAAGCAAACATTAATTGAGAAGCAATTTTTTTCTTTTTAATTATCTTTATTTATT
Organism: Oryx dammah; assembly: GCF_014754425.2. Classification (NCBI taxonomy): domain Eukaryota; kingdom Metazoa; phylum Chordata; class Mammalia; order Artiodactyla; family Bovidae; genus Oryx; species Oryx dammah. Next base: position 44,628,613 of record NW_024070185.1, on the reverse strand, counting down.
TATTTTTAATGTGGAACATCTTTAAGTCTTTATTGAATTTGTTACAATATTGCTCTGGTTTATATTTTGTTTTTCTAGCCAGAGGAATGTGGTATCTTAGCTTCCTGACTAGGGATTGAACCCATGCTCCTGCATTGGAAGGCAATGTGTTAACCACTGATGGCCAACGAAGTCTCAGAATATCTTTACCTCTAAAACCCAGCATGGGCGAGCTCTGCTAGCATGCAAATAAGGCTGTTAGAAGATATTCAGAATCTAACCCTCTCCCTTTTTTAAGTGGCTCCTCTCAGCCTTAAGGACTTTTCTTACCCTTTTTCCATGGGGTAAAGGTGGATGCTGCATCATAGGGGTTCATCTAATGGGTCATGGTACACAGGACCCAGACTGGGTGGACTAGCCTTCCTTGGGAGGAAAATGAGACTCTCAGAGAGAAATGCCCTCTTTCTACCAGTGTTGACAACCAGGGCTGACAGGAAGTTAGAGCTGTTGGCAATCATGCTCCCCACCAGGTAGAGAGGGGGTCACCACTAGTTGATAAGAAAAACAATATGAGCAGAAATGTTATTACATCATTTGAGTTTCTGAATCCAGCTATGCCTGACCATGCTAGGAGATATGTGGTACATTTTTACTGAGATAACAAATTCATTTTTGTGAAACTTAGTTTTAGTTGAGTTTTTGTTATTCTGAAAGAGTTCTGATTTATATGCCTCCTTGACCACTTCTTCAAGCTATTTTCTATTTAATGCAATATAAGTTCTACTGCTACTTATCTAAACAAATCCATACACAGAAGGGAAGTAAAATCAAGGAGCATCGTCCTATAATACTTCTGACTAACCTAGACACTCACAATTAATAAGTGTACCAAGCCCATGTCCCCCAGATTGTGAACTCTCCTTCCACAAAATCTTTCTTGATAGCAAATTTCTTCTTCTTTTTTTTTTTTTTTTTAATCTAAGGGACCTAAAACAGTGGTCTCCAAAGTGGGTGCATATACCAACAATCTTTGGGGTGTGGAAAGAAAATATTAAACCATCTATTTCTTTTTTGTCTCTTGTCCATTAAAATTTTAGTTTGAGCATTTGTTATTAAATATTTGTAATGTTTGCTTTTGGAAGTAATATATTTTAAATTACATAAAAGTATAATTCTGTGTGTGTGTGTGTGTGTAGTTTGGCACACAGCATGTGAGATCTTAGTTACCAAACAGAAGTTGAACCTATGTTCCCTGCAGTAGAAACCTGGAGTCTTAACCACCAGGGAAATCCCCAAAGTATATAATTTATAAAGTAATATACTCATATATATTATAGAGTATGCTTAAAAATCTGATGGGGTGTGTGAGCAAAAAAGTTTCATGGTCAGTAACTTAACCCTTCAACTGCTTTCTAAATCTCAATTTCCCTCTTGATGAGAGGCCTGAACTGATGAGCGCTAAATTATTTTCCAATAACAGTAACAGACTACGAGCCTCCACTTCCCTATTATAATATTATAGTCAGCCCTCCATATCCATAGATTACTATCCACAGATAAAACTGACCTTGGACTGAAAATATTGGGGGAGGGGGATTCCAGAAAATTCCAAAAGGCAAAACTTGAGTTTACCTAGCTCTGGCAACGGTAGGACATAGCATTTACATTGTACTCACAGCTATTCACACAGCATCTACACTGTAGTTGACTTTCCTGGGGGCTCAGACGGTAAAGCGTCTGCCTACAATGCGGGAGACCTGGGTTCAATCCCTGGGTAGGGAAGATCTCCTGGAGAAGGAAATGGCAACCCACTCCAGGATTCTTGCCTGGAAAATCCCATGGAGGGAGAAGCCTAGTAGGCTACAGTCCATGGGGTCACAAAGAGTCGAACACGACTGAGCGACTTCACTTTCACTTCCATTGTAGTTAAAACTATTTATGCATCATTTACACTATTAGATATTATAAGTAACTTAGAGATGATTTAAAGTATACAGGAGAATGGGTTGCACATTGTTTGCAAATACTATGTCATTTTATATAAGGTACTTGAGCATCTCTGGGTGTTGGTATCCTTGGGGGTCCTGGACCCAATCTCCCATGGATACTGTACTATAACTGACCACAAGTAAGAAGTGAAGACAAAGGACAAACCATCTGGCCTTGAAATATTTCATTTTCATAGTATTCATGAATATCACTCCCACTGGTTGTTCTACAAACAATTAGTACCAGTTAGTCACTGGAATTCTTTTACAGGCTGAACTTAGTTGGCTACAGCTGTCACTGCTCAAAAAAGCTCTAATACAGCCCTCATTTACTCATGCAAGATGGTATAATTATACTTACATAACAGTCTTTGTTCTATCAATTTGTATTTCTAATGACGTGCAATAAAAATTACTACACAACCCTCTCAAACAGTAAATGAAGTCTGAGTTACCAAAAACAAAAAAAACCAAGCTAAACTTGTTAGCCGTTGGAAGCTGTTTTACTACAATGAAACTGACACAATACTTTTTAAATGGCATGTTTTAAAGTTTAATTTTCTAAAGGAATTTCTGATGCATTTAACATAACTTACAAAGTGATTCTTATCTATGATGATCTCATACAAAATTAAAATTTGGTCTTTTATTAGGAATTCTCCCTTCGCAAGTAACTAGAAAGAACTTATTTTTCTTCCACGAATGAGTTGTTCAGTTTTCTATTCTTTTTTAAAAATTGTCATCTTTGTATAAACTCCCTCATAATACTACAAGAGGACAATAACACAGAAAAAATAAATTAATTAAGTCAAAATTTGTAATATGTATGTAATACATATAGATATGTGTGAAAATTCAAGTTTTGCTTTTTAGAACTTTCTGGAAACCCCCTCCCCCAATATTTTCAATTATATACAGACATGTAATTACATGGCTATTTTCTTTGTAATTCTAGAAAGTCCTTGGAAATTTTCACTTACTTGGTTAACTCTAATTTCTAGAGTTCTAGAAATTCTTTATAACTACAACTATTTGATTGAAAATCACTTATTTTTTAAAAATTGTTAAATATATATGATCTAAAAACCTTGTAAATCAGGATGCTCAAGTTCTCTTTCTGAATGATTAAAATTGAATATACAAGTTTACAGATAAGGCTGACCTTTCCTTTGAACTGATGTCTACTTATTCCTGCTGGAGGAAAAGAGTGGACATCCTTCTTCACAGAGTATTCTAACTGTTCCTGTGTTTTAGAAGTATAAAAATGGAAATGAACTAATGCCCCAAACAGGCTGTTATACAGGGTGTGGTTTGCTTTACAGGGAGCTGGAAAAAGCCTTAACTAAAAGTAGAAGAGTCAGGGAAACTGTCTTTTTTTTTTTTTTAACTCCACTACAAACAACATAAACGATGATTTAAGACATCATTTCATCCCTGCCAACCCCCAATAGCTTCATTAAAATACATCTCTACATATTTGCTACTTAGATGAGCCACTAGAACACTGTGAGAAAAACAGACTACACAGTGTAAAAGAATTCCAGAGTTCAAAGTTGTGCCTCTCCTAGATTTAACACTCACCTCCCTGTCAGCTCAAACTTGGCTTCTCTCTTCCCAGCCAGTCTCAAAATGCTCTGTATTGGATTTATACCATGACCTTCAACTGGATATACCAAATCTGGCCTTTCAACCCTGTCCCCCCACTCAACCTGGTATCTACCTGAAGGAATCCACTGCCCAGCCCCCAGCAGCAGTTGCTTCTTGCCTTTCCTGTTTTTGGCATCCTCCTCCTGGCTCTCCCAGCATGAGACCTTGAAGTCATCCTCACCCATTCCTGGGGTGCCCAGTCACACAGGGAAAGAGAGCTAAGTTTAAATGAGAAGACTTGATTTGAATCCCACCTCTGCTGTTAATACCATGGGACCCTGAACAAGTTACTTGACCCTTCTGAACCTATTTCATTATCTGTAAAGCTGGAAGACCACCACACAGAGGTGGCTTTAAATAATAAATGAGATATGTATTTGTATCTCCCTCCCTTCCTTCCATCTCCTCTGTCTTTTCCCCATTCTTAATATCTCTTCAAGAAACCTCCGTAAATCCTCATTTCTTTGCAGGCAAGCATAAGGAGTACTTATACACGTCTGTCCCTTCCCTGCAGCTACAAAAAAAGCCCAAGGCTGAGTGGTTTTGTGGGGAAAACAGGGAGACTGACTAAAGGGTACAGGAACCCAGGGGCTAGAGTAAATAATGAAAACTATCCAAAAAAAAAAAAAAAAAGGGGGTAATAGTGTCCCCAGACTTGCTGTAGGAAGCAGAGGAAAGGGGCCCAGCTTAGGTGTTACTCATCAACTAGGGAGGTTCTTCCTTACCATATTTCACAGATTTTTAGTTTCTGCTAGTAAAGTGTTAGTCCCTTTGCTACCCCAAGGACTGTAGCCCACCAGGCTCCACTGTCCATGGGATTCGCCAGGCAAGAATACTGGAGTGTTTTACCATTACCTTCTTCAGGAAACCTTCTCAACCCAGGGATCAAACCCAGGTCTCCCGCATTGCAGGCAGATTCTTTACCGTCTGAGCCTGAATAATTAAAAGCCAAAAGACCATCTCTCTCAAATAACTTGAATACATAGTAATTCTACAAGTACTCTCTTTCCTAAAAGATAAAAAAAAATTTAAACTCCTTATATGAGGGAAATTCACTCCTTATTAATGTTGTAAAAATTATACCACAAAAAAAAAAAAAGAGAGAGAGAGAGAGAGTTCCCTAGTGGTTTAGTGGTTATGATTCAGCATTTTCATTGCCATGACCCCGGTTCAATCCCTAGTCAGGCAACTAAAATTCCACAAACCACATTGTGTGGCAAAAAAAAAAAAAAGAAAGAAAGAAAATGGAAAAGAAATTGTGTTCATGTTACATTTCTACTCTGAACCTAGAGTTGCAGGATTCTAGCAGATCTCTTGCTTGGGAGCAGATGAACAATGGCACTGCACAGAGTTTAGAACACTGACAGGAGCTGGTTTAAATCAAGAAGGGCTTGGCCATTCATTGGGTTAGGGAGATATTAGTCACCTTTGCTCTGCAACTTTTGGAGAGGGACAGAAGCTCCAGAACTTGGTAGGGACTACATAAGGTGTGAAGTGTGGAGATCTAGCAGTCTGTGGCCAGTGGCTGGAGAGTGTACATGCTCAGTCGCTAAGTCACATCCGATTCTCTGCAACCCCATGAACTGTAGCCCTCCAGGCTCCTCTGTCCATGGAATTTTCTAGGCAAGAATACTGGAGTGGGTTGTCACTTCCTCCTCCAGGGGCTCTTCCTGACCCAGGGGTCAAACCCACGTCGCCTGCGTCTCCTGCACTGGCAGGCAGATTCTTTACCACTGAGCCGCCTGGGAAGCCCTGGCTGGAGACAGCAGTGCACATAATCTCACAACTCATCTGCCGACACGTGCTCTCAACTTCCTTAGCATGAATTAGGGTGCCTCACCACCCATGACTGAAGTCCAGCTCCCCCGCTAACTAGCTGTTCTGATCATGCATAAGTCACTCAATGTCTCTATGCCTCAGTTTCATTATTTGTAAAGTGGGGCTAATCATAGCACTGATCTCACAGGCCTGTTTTAAAAGCTAAATCAGAGGCACAAACTTTCAGTTGCAAAATAAATGACTTATGGGTATGAAATGTACAGTATGGGAAATATAGTTAGTAACTGTGTAATATCTTTTATGGTGACATTATAACTAGACATAACACGGTGATCATTTTGAAATATATAGAAATACCAAATCACCATGTTGTGTACCAGAAACTAGCACAGCACTGTAGGTAAGTTATTCTTCAAAAACAAACTTATAGAAAAGGAAACCAGATACGTGGTTACTAGAGGTGGGAGTTGGGGGAGGCAGTCAAAAGGTCAAATTTCCAGTTATAAATAAGTGCTAGGAAGGTACAGTACAACATGATAAATATAATTAACACTGCTATATGTTTTCTACGAAAGTTGTTGAGATATTCTAAAGTTCTCATCACAACTTTTTTCTATTTCTTTAATTTTATATCTATGCGAGATGATGAATGTTCACTAAACTTATTGTGATACTCATTTAATGATGTATATAAGTCAATTCATTATGCTGTACACCTTAAACTTACACAGTGCTGTATGTCAATTATATTTCAATAAAACTAGAAGGGAAAAACAGAGAAGGCAATGGCACCCCACTCCAGTACTCTTGCCTGGAAAATCCCATGGACAGAGGAGCCTGGTGGGCTGCAGTCCATGGGGTCGCTGGGAGTCGGACACGACCAAGCGACTTCACTTTCACTTTTCAGTTTCATGCATTGGAGAAGGAAATGGCAACCCACTCCAGTGTTCTTGCCTGGAGAATCCCAGGGATGGGGGAGCCTGGTGGGCTGCCGTCTATGGGGTCTCACAGAGTTGGACACGACTGAAGTGACTTAGCAGCAGCAGCAGCAGCAGAAGGGAAAAAGAGAAGTAACAGAGAATTTTTTTTTTAATGCTAAATCAGTTTTTACATGTAAAGCACTTAGCATGTGTAACGTCAAGCATATGTGTTATATGAATGTGTTCTTTTCCTTGCTAATCAGCTATGTCTTCATTTCTTCCAGAAAGCTCTCTTTAGTTGAACCCCTTAGTCAGGGCTAGGTTACTCTTTCTTCTGCCCTCTCAAATATGTTCTGTTTAATCTATCAAAAGTAGAACCAAAATGAATTCAAATTCTATGTTTAGGCATGTGCAGAGGATAGGGGTGAGTCTCCTGGGCCATCGAGAAGATTAATCAAAGGTTAAGAAGGAGTCCTGGGCAGCAATGAGTTCCACATTGATTTAGGTCTGGACCCAGTCCTCTCCAGTGGTGGCCTGCCTGGCCATCAGACACAGGTTTGGTTCCGAGCAGAGCCCTGTTTAGTGATCACAGTATTGTGGTCAAACTGGCTTCAGAGCCTTAATGTGGGGCCCCTGGAGGAGTGTCATCCTGCCCCACAGGGGTACTTTGGGCAAACCCAGGAGAAACTTCAGAGTTCAAGGCAAAAGAAATTGATGATGTGATCCCCCATCCTGCTTTCCTGGGACATCAGTGGGAGACGGTAGAGTGTACGTGTCAGCTGCTATGTTAACATCTCTCTGGGTTCCAGGCAGAATTTCTTATTCTGACTGTATTAGTTTGCGAGAGCTGACATAATAAAGGACCACAGACTGGTGCCATAATAACAGAAATCTACATCTCACAGTCTGGAGGAGGCTGGAAGTTCAAGTTCAACATGCTGAGAGGATCGGTTCTTTCTGAGGGTTGTGGAGCGGAGCTTGGCTTATAGATGGCCATCTTCTCCCTATGTCTGTCTATCATCTTTGTGTAGTATGTGTCTGTGTCCAAATTTCCTCTTCCTATAAGGACACAAATGATACTAGCTTAGGGCCCACCCCAAATGACCTCAATTTTACTTGATTACTTCAATTAAGTCTTCATTTCCAAATAAGATCAATTTTGAGGTGCTAGGGGTGAAGATTTCAACATATGAATGAGGGGGATACAATTCAATCCGTAATGCTGCCTAAAGTCGGGGCAGGGGTGGGGTGGGGAGGAAAAGCTCTCATCAAGTGAGATGAAAAAGACAAAAGACCAGAAGAAGTGGGTTGCCTGGACATATCCAGCCTGTGATTTTATCTAGCATGTATGCTTTACAGCAAATCAACTGGGAAAAGAAAAATGCTCCATGTTTAAGATGAGCCAGCATCTGGTACTGTGAGAATGATCTGTTCTCTGGGAGCTATACCCAACGAAATACAAGAGGAAGAAGTTAAATCTCATGTAAAAGTATTATGAGCAACTGAGAAAGACTTGGGATCTCCAGATGGCATCTAGGGCTTGTGTTGCAAAGTCAGATCAAGTGTCTGGTGGGACTAGGAGAAGCTCACTCAAGATCACCTTCTACCCACAGACATAAAAAATAAAATTGTGGTTAGGAAAGGGGAAAGATGGGGGAAGAGAGGGATAAATTAGGAGTTTGGGATTAACATATACACACTACTATACAGTGTATAAAATAGATAAACAACAAGGCCCTACTGTAATGCACAGGGAACTATACTCAATATCTTATAATAACCTATAATGGAAAAAAATCTTTAGAAGCATATATATTGGGACTTCCCTGGTGGTGCAGAGGTTAAGAATCCACCTGCCAATGCAGGGGACATGGGTTTGATCCCTGGTTCAGAAAGATCCCAGATGCCATGGAGCAACTAAGCCCATGTACCACAGCTACTGAAGCCTGAGTGCTTAGAGCTTGTGTTCCACAACAAGAGAAGGCGCCCTGAAGAGAAGCCTGAGCATCACAACGAAGAGTAGCCCCACTCGCCACAACTAGAGAAAGTCCATGTGTAGCAACAAAGACCCAGCCCACCAAAAAACAAATTAATAATGCATATATATATATATATATAAAATGCAACATTGTAAATCAACTATATTTTTTAAAAAAATGTTTTTTAAGAGATAAGCTTCTCTTGGAGAAGAGAATGAGGTAACAAATTCAAATCAGGGCATGTCAACAATGTTGATGACCAGGCACAAAGATCCAGGAGGGAACTGACTAAAATTCCAAAACCAAGCATGCATCTCACCACCCCAGATGGAGAGAAAAATCAATTCTCACCAATGCTGCAGAAGAGAACAGGAAAGTAGAGCCGATAGGTCATCTTAGTGATGAGAAAGCCTCTAGTGAAAATGTAGTCACAAACACTCACGAGAGAGGAAATGAAATGATGCAACTCCATCATGAGAAAGAAATGCAGCTTGTTGGGCTATTATCTGTCAAGACAGAGAAAGAGGAGGGAAGGTCCGAAGCAAATGACAAGCTGAGCTGTGACCATGAGGAGCAGGAGAACTTGAGGAAAAGCTGCAATGACTCCGTCTTCTTCTCAAAGCCAAATTCTCTTCCTTCAGAAGGAGGTTATGGTCATTGGTTTGAGAGCGTGGGAGGCTGGATAAAACTTCTTAAGACAGAAGAGTGCAGACTTGAGACAAAAAACCATAAAAGCAATGAAGCTCGAACCACAGCAATTCAGGGAGAAGGCAGTATTACTGACCCCCTTTACAAAGAGAAAACTAAGGCTCAGAGTGGAGAAAACTGCCCTAGATCTCATGGCTTCTAAGTAGCAGAGGCAACATTCAAGCCCAGGTCTGACTCTTTCCTATTCTGCTCTAGCTCTTTCCTACTCTGCTCTAGTGCCTTCCTGGGTAACCTACGTGCATCTGAGGACTCAGACAGCACATCTCTTCCTGATCCCTGGCAGAAGTGCTCTTCCTTTGAGACAGGAGAATATCTCAGCCCTACTCTCCAACCCCCTCTTGGCTGCAGGCTTTCCCCTTCCCTCACCTCCTCTCTCTCAAATCTGCTATTTCCACTGGATCCAAAGGTGGAGTCTGTGGCAAGAAGACATCCTCTTGGACTTCCCTGGTGGCATGGTGGATAAGAGTCCACCTGCCAGTACAGGGAATATGAGCTTGATCCCTGGTCCAGGAAGATTCCACATGCCATGGAGCAACCAAGCCCATGTGCCACAACTACTGAGCCTGAATGCTGCCACTACTGAAGCCCATGCTCCGCGAGCCCAGGCTGCGGAACCAGAGAAATGACTGCAGCAAGAAACCCACCAGCACAAGGAAGAGTACTCCCAGTTGCTGCAACTAGAGAAAGGCCGCACAAAAGCAACCAACACACAACCAAAAGTAAATTAATTAAGTCAAATTAAAAGGGGTGTCTCTGGTGGCACGGGGGAGTGGACAGGAATCTGCCTGCCAATGCAGGGGACATGGGTTTGATCATCCAGGAATATGCCACATGCCTCGAAGCAACTAAGCTGGTATGCCACAATTACTGAGCACGACTTCTATGGCCTGTGAGCTGCAAATACTGAACCCACGTGCCCAAGCAACAAGCTGGAGCACTGCAATGAAGAGTTGCCCCCACCTGCCACAATTAGAGAAAGCCCGTGGACAGCAATGAAGACCCAACACAGCCAAAAGATATAAAGAAATAAATAAAAGAAGAAATCTTCCTTCTCTTCCTTCCAAGGAACACTCTCCCCCAATCCCAACCATCACCAAGCTAGCTTCCCACCTAGGGATCTCTGTCCACCTTATCCTCCTCCTTATGGACTGGGTTTTTCCCTGAACACCCCCATCCAGGCAAAAAAAATGAATTACCTCCTGGGTTTACTAAGCTTCTGTATGTACATGATCTTCCCTAATAGTCAAGATTCTGAAACACCACAAGGTTTTTAATTCACTTTGTTTTAAATTTTCCTGTAAAATATATCTAAATTATCCATGTTTATTTTTAGTTAAAAAGCTTTTTTACATAAGTGGTTCTACTTTTCCTCAAATTGTATCTTGATAGTATTATAAATTTTAGGATATGCATTACCATCATTTAGTTATTGTCATTACATTAGAAACTCTAGTAAAAATAGTTCTAATTTGATGACTCAGCCCCCTATTTTCTACACAATATATGTAATTTTGTGCACTTCAGCATATTCTAAAATAGCGAAACACTTACCTTTGCTAATGGTCCTGTGTAGTAGTTACAAAAGAAAGGTGAAACAAAGTTTCTGTTGGCCTCAACACATTTCCACTGACTTCAAAAGTCACAGCTGTTTCTCTAAGCATTCTGTGATGGCCTAGAAGGCAGATAAGATGTCATATTCATCTTTGTATTGCTAGCAACTCTCCTGAGGAATCAGCATATGACAGCTACCCAATAACATCAGAGTTTACTTCCTAACTAAGAGGCAGCAGGGTATAATGGTTAAAATCCTGCTCTCTAGAACCAGACTGCCTCAGTTTGTGTCCCAGCTTCATATTTAATTAGTTGTGTAGCCTGGGCAAGTCTCTATACCTCTCCAGGGCCTCAGTTTCCTCCTCTGTAAATAGGGGATAATAATGGTGCCTACCTAATAAAGTTGTGTGAAAATTAAACTTAAAAAATATATGCAAAACACTTAGGGTCTGAACCATCTGAAGTGCTAAGTGCTAGCCATGATTATTATTTACTCAGCAAATATTTATTGGCCCAGGTTATTATGGACTAAATGTTTGTATCCTCTTAAAATGCATCAATCAAAGCCCTAATTCTTAGCATGTTGGTGATCATGATGGGGAGCTGGAACGTAAGTTAAGTTTATGTTATGTCACAAAGGTGGGTTCTTCACGATGGGATGAGGAAGAAGAAGAGACAGAGATGGCTCCCTCTCCATGCGCATGCACCCAAGAAAGGCTGTGTGAGCGCACAGTGAGAAGGTCACCTTCTACAAGCCAGGGAGGTGGTCCTCACCCAGAAATGGACCATGCCAGCACCCAGATCTCAGGCTTCCAGCCTCCAGAAATGTGAGTAATAAATGTCTGTGGCTTAACACCCCTAGGCTGTGATATCTTGTTACGGAAGCCTAAGATCAGAGATCCGTTCCCAGACAGGTTTTCAGGTCACTGGGTGCCACTTCCTCAGTCAACCCTTCCCCAGCCCCAGTTTTCCATGTTTCCACTGGGACCACTTCAACCTTCCAAGTTTCCACTTAGATTTCCTGCTCTTTGGCAGCTAAGGTGTTGGTAACCTTTGATCTACCTCTCCATCCCCATCTGGAGGATTCCTGGCTCTTCGGGAGTGGCTCCCTGCCTGACCAGTTCTTCCAGCCTGCAACAACCACCCAAGCTCCAGCAGATATCACACCGCCCAGGGCATCAACATTTGGACCACCCCTTTCTCCTTGTTCCTGCTGCCCTTGCACCTGCAGCTGGGCCAGACTCTGCTTCCCTTGTGTCACTTCTCTAATTATACCTGTTTACTATCTATCTCCCCCTCTGGACTGTCAGGGGCTGCTCTGAAGATACCTATTTTGCACGTTGTATCCATTTCCTGTTGGGTTCTAGGTCCAGCCCAACACTCCATTCATTCATTCACTCCCTGGACAACCCCTGAGCTGCTCCCTATCCAACATTCTGAGTGATGCTGTACATACAAATAATATGAAACCATCCCTTCCCTCAAGAACCAAGTCTAGCAGAGCAACAAGTAACCGTGACCCTGCACACTGCAGGAGGGGTCACAGTGGCCACGGGACAGGGATGAGGCAGGAGAGAGTGGATAAGCCTGTTCAAGGGGCTTGGCCTGGCAGTCTTCACAGAGAAAGTACTTGAGTTAGGTCTTAAAAATATGAGCAGACATTCCTTAGGCTAATGGAAGGAGCTGAGACATCCGAGGCAGAGGGCAAAGTATCCCTAGGAGCCAGAAGAGTGAGACAGCAAAAAATGTTCTCAGGTCAGTAGGTAGGACGAGCTGGCAAGAAGGCAGCCTGAGGTGCACCTATGAGCTCAGGGCTAGAGATGTCTTCTGACCTTGGGCTCTGCACACAGCAGGTATGGCAGATGCCACCCACTCTGGCCAACACACCCTTCCCCTGGCCCATGTGTGGCTAAACCATGTTTTAGTGACCACATTCACTGAGATGAGTGCTCCTCTTAAAATGCATTACCTGGGCGTCCCTGGTGGCTCAACGGTAAAGAAGCTGCCTGCCAATGCAGAAGACATGGGTTTGACCCCTGGTCCAGGAAAATCCCACATGCCATGGAGCAGCTAAGTCCATGCACCATAACTACTGAGCCTGTGCTCTGGAGCCCGGGAGTTGCAGACATTGAAACCCATGCACCCTAGAGCCCGTGCTCTATAAGAGAAGACACTGCAATGAGAAGCCCGAGCACTGCAACTAGAGCAAAGCCCTGCTTTGCACCACAGAGAAAAGCCCACAGCAGCGAAGACCCAGCACAGTCAAAAACAAAGATAAATAAAAATTTTTTTAAATGCATTATCTTAGTGCATTCTCACAATGACTTTCAGAGGTAGATATAAATTCTGTTTTCAGATGAAGAAACTCAGGCACCAGATGACTAGGTAACTCTCTCATGGCCCCACTGGTAATAAGTACTAGAGGTATGATTCCAACCCAAGATGGTCTGACTACAAAATTCATATCTTCTGACACCCACTAAGCCTGGGCACTGAGTCTCTAATGAAGTTCCCTGGTTGGCAACATTTCATACATGTGGTCTGTTGGAATTAATCATGGCCTATGCGCCTGCCCTAGGAGAGGATGCTTGGAAGCCTGTGCCTGGTTTCCTCAGATTCTGATCCAAGTGGCTTCTTCCATTTACTGATTTTGCTTTGTGTACTCTCACAGTAATAACCATAGTGGTGAGACTCTGAGTCCTCTCAGCAAATCAAAGAAACTGGAGGTGACCTTAGGGATCCTGAAACAGCATCTCTCCCAGAAGCAAGACTGAGAAATGCTTCTTGTCTAGTTCTGACCATTAACCAGCGGAATCACACACCCTTGGCCCACAGGGGCCAAGTAGGAATGTAAAATTGTGCAACTGGCTGAGTGGGGTGGAGGACGCCAAGGTGAGTCTAATGTAGGTGGCAGCTGTCCAGCTCTGACCTCAGCAGCACACCACAGGCAGAGCTGGGCGGAGATCACACCCATGGATACCAGACCCTCTCCCCCTGCTGATGGCAGGTGCTCCCAGATGGGAACACAGAGTACTTCGGTGGCAGGCTTTGGCCTCATTCCAAAGCCCAAGATAAATGCTTTATATCCTCAGATACAATGAGGATTCCTTTCATGCAAAATATGAAATAAAATTCGATGTTAGTCTCAAGTCTGTGAAACCACAGGGAAGGTGGTCACAGCTTAACTTCACAGGACCCAACAGCAGTGGGCTACCTCCCTTGTTGGCTTTCTTTTCTGTAGCGAACCTGACCTTCATGACATGGATTGTCAGCACCCACTCTCAGAATCCGCTTATGCCAAGTTCTGCTAAGGAGACTAGACACCTGGTAGCACAGATTTTTAAGCCATTAAGCTGAGCTGGCAAAGGCGTGAGAGGAGGAAAACTAAAACTTGATGGCTACTCCTTGCACAAAGGACTCTTGCTCTGGCTTACCAAGCTCCCCAGATTCTAGGTTGCCTATGATTAACAGTAATAGTCAAGATGGGGAGGGGCCAGTCATGACTCCAGGACTTTGCCTGAAGGACTACAGGGATCCCTTAGCTTATGAAGGCAAGTTCACACTTGGCTCTGTCCCCAAGTAGCCCATCCCACGACCTGCTAACGCTGGCCTTTCTGGAAGCAGTGAAGAGCTGTGTCCTCCCTCCCCTGTTTACATGGAGTCGGGGTCCTCAGTGGCCTTGGTCTCCTCAGAACCCTCTCCCCACTCCTTCCCCATATCAGAGGCTTCTCTTCCAGCTACCCCTCCCCACTAATCCCTATGTCCCAGTTCCCAGCACCTGTCTATGCCCTTCCTGAGTCACACCCACCTCCTCAGCTCTATCACGTTCCTGTACGCACAGAAGGCAGGAGCCCACCGCTAGCCTTGTCCCTTCCCTCACTCTTATTCCAGTCCATTTCCAAATGCCTCCAATCCACGGGGTCTCTAAGTGAGGCCCCCAGACCAGCAGCATCAGTATCACCTGGGTACTTGCTGGAGACGCAGATTATCAGGGTCCCATTCCAGACTGACTCAGGAACCAAGTTTGGGGTGGGGGTGGTCAGCAATGTATGTTTTATCAAGCTTCCAGGCGATTCAAATACAGCCCAGTGTGTGAGGACCACTGAACCACACACTTTCATTTGCTTTTATTCTAAGGAATAAGGAAATGGAAGTAATTTTCTAAATCTGGCTGATTTTTCTATTTCCCTCACTGCTCTCTACATTCACCAGTAATATAAGATCCAAACATACAACCCAAGTTCAATACAGTGGGCCTCTAAAATGCCTACAGGTATTTTAAAAATTCATGATCCATTTGTAACTGTAGACCATGAAGATGATTCTCCACATGGCTATAGAGAAAACACATTGCCATGCAGCCTGGGAAAGAAAGAACGGAAACGCACAAAGTCACGCCAAAACGTCCACCAGCACTTGGAGTACGTGAAAATAAAATCAATAGTCTGCTAATGCAGGGAAAACGGGTTTGATCCCTGGTCTGGTAAGATTCCATAGCCTGTGAACCACAACCACTGAGCCCCTTTGCTGCAAATGCTGAAGCCTGGAGCCTGCTCTGCAACAAGAGAAGCCCACACACCGCAACGAAGAATAGCCCCTGCTCGCTGCGACTACAGAAAACATGTGCAAAGCAACAAAAACCCAACACAGCCACAAAAAAATGAATAAAGATTTTAAAAGATTTTTAAAAAGAGAGCCTAATAAAAGCTACAATCTATGAATATGAGCTGTATATTCTTATATATTAAGTAGAATGGACAGATGTTAACCAACAGACTATCAAACAATATTTTAGTTCAAGTGTTTAAAATGTTCACCATCAGCACATTTATTTTTGGTTCATTATTAACATTTGAGTGGTGCATGATTTTTTAGGGGGCACTGTATCAGCATATAGAATACTAAATCCCTGTCTACTTACTCCCCTTCACCTCCAAGAATCTATGTATTAACTCTTCACTCAAATCCTTTGGAACATCAGGTACTACAGGTACTAGGCCTCAAGGCAAATAAAATGATGAGTCAAAACCAAAATAAATTTGAAAAGAGCAAAGTACTCAGTTTACATTTTCAGTATTTTCCTAGACCACTGAAACTACGGAATCGATACAGAACCGATTTTCCTCTTCCTCTATCTAGTTTTCCTTAGAAAATGATTAAAAAAAAAAAAGAATGGCTTAATAAACAAGCTCATGAAAAGATGTTTAGCATCGTTGGCCATCAGAAGAGTATGAATCAAAACTACTTCACACCGACTAAGATGGCCAAGGAAAAAAAACTAGAGAAACTGAAACTCTCACACATTGCTGATGGGATTGTAAATGGTGCAGTCACTTTGGAAAACAGTCCGGCAGTTCCTGAAAATGTTAAATATAGAACTAACATATGTTTTTCACTTGTAGGTATGTACCCCCCAAAAATGAAAACATATGTCCACATAAAAACATGAATGTTCAGAGCAGCATTATTTATAACAGGCAAAAGGTAGAAACCACACAAATGTCCATCAACAGATGAATGGATAAACAAAATGTGGTATATACTGACAACAGAACATTATTTGGCAATAAGAAGAAAGCTCTGATACATGAGGCAATGTAGGTAAAATTTGAAAACATTATGCTAAATGAAAGAAGTCAGAATACAAAGCCACATATTGTATGATTCCATTTATATTGAATGTCCAGCATAGGCAAATCTATAGGCAGAAAGTAGATTAGTGGTTATTTAGTGGGGGAGGCAGGAGATTAGAAGGGGTCAGCTAAGGGGTGGAAAGGGTAGTACTATTTTTAGGGCAATAAAAATATCCTGAAATTGATTATGGTGATGGTTGCACAACTCCGTGAACATACTCAATATCAATGAATTGTACTCTTTATTGGTGAATTGTATGGTATATGAATTACATCTCAATAAAACTGTTTTTTAAAAAATGACCTCGAGGAGGACTTCCCTGGTGATTCAATGGTTAAGATACTGTGCTTCTACTGCAGAGGGTATGG
Source organism: Oryx dammah (assembly GCF_014754425.2). Taxonomy (NCBI): domain Eukaryota; kingdom Metazoa; phylum Chordata; class Mammalia; order Artiodactyla; family Bovidae; genus Oryx; species Oryx dammah. The sequence continues at coordinate 44,612,060 of NW_024070185.1, read as the reverse complement.
GTTCAATCACTGACTTGGGGAACTAAGATCCCACAAGCTGTACAGCATGGCCAAAAAAAAAAAAAAAAAGATGACCTCGAAGCTAGAAGAAAATTACAAACAAACTCAGTCAACTAAAAAGTGTTAGGTACCCCAAGTATGTGACTTCTTCTGTCTCTTTTGCACTGTAAATTTCTCACAAATGAAGGTAAGAAATTTTTATTATCACTTTACAGTTTACAAGCACTTTTATAAGTAAGGTCCTTTTGAATCCTTACTACATAATCTTAGAGAGAGACAACTGTCTCCCTAATTTTATATTGAGGGACATGGTGCCTCTGAGTTTATGAGGCTTACTCCTGCTCAGTCAGTTGGTCAGGGTAATATCAGTTCTGCACCTGAACCCTGTGCCCTTTCTTCCACACTGTGTAGCGCTTGGGGTACTGAGTAGAGACCATCTGGTTGATATGCAGAGGTAGCACTGCTGACTGGTCTCAAAAAGGAGATTGTTCAAGACTTGATTTTCCTGGGAGCTGGACCAGTTATCCTAACGTCTAAAATCAAGCCAAGTATAATCTAACTGATCAGAGGTCTTGTAGTTCCATAGAAAGAATCCTTTGCTGTTGATTTCTTTGCTCTTTTGGAATTTATTTCAGTTTGGGCTCATCTTTTTATTTGTTTCAAAGTCTAGACCATGTAGTATTAAATCTTCCCAATATCTCTGATCACTTATGTATTCTGAACCACATTCTTGATCTATAACACTGTCTTTGTTAGATCATGAATGAAACTATTTTTATTAGTTTGCTAATTCACATTTCTGTTCTCACTGAAAAGCATGTCCTCAAATCGCAACCTGGACAATTTTAAGCAGATGCAAGAGGATGACATTCATTATTACAAAGCTTTTCTATAAAATATGAGTTTGGGATTAACAGATATACACTACTGTGTACAAAATAAACAAAAAGGACCTACTGTATAGCACAGTGAACTATATTCAATATTTTGCAATAACCTATAATGGAAAAAAACATCTGAAAAAGAATATATGTGTGTAACTGAGTCACTTTGCTATATACCTGAAACGAATACAACATTGTAAATCAACTATACTTCAACTAAAACAACAACAAAGCTTTTCTAAATTATATACAAACATTTTTAGAACCAGAAACAATGTCCTTGGACCATTAGACTCACTTACCATTAAAGCAGAATCGAAACAGTTTGGGCTCTTTTAGAAAATCATTTCAAATCTTTCTGAAGTCTTGCTGTGATCTCCTCCTATATATACCCTAAGCAACAATACTTTTTCTTAAGGTTTATTCCAACTACTTTCAAAAATGAGTTTGAGTCACTATTAAAAAACAAAAAAACTAAGCCCAATATAAACAGGACACCCCAAATAAAGCCAGTTAAATGAAGTGCTCCAGTCAAACCAGAAAGGAAGGCCTCATAGGTTCAGGCTGTCTCCCTTCAAAGAAAGCACATGCATTTTAAAAACCTGGAGTTTCGGTGCCAAGTCCATCAGGCCAACAACCCAGGAATTTCCAAATGTTTATCCATATTCTGTAAACATGATTTTACTTTTACTCTGTATCCCTATTCAACCTTCTCTGTACCCTACAGAAAATGTCATGAACAGTAGCCAGAAGCTCAGGGGCTGGGAAAAGGGGGTAAGAGGGTATTCTTTACTAAGTACAGAGTTTCTGTTTGGGACAAGGAAAAAGTTCTGGAAAAAGAGAGCAGTGATGGTTGCACAACAAGGTGACAGTGCTTAATGTCACTGAATTGTCCTCTTAAAAACGTTAGGAATTCCCTGGTGGTGGGTGAGGATTCTGTGCTTTCATTGCCTGGGGCCTGGGTTCAATCCCTGGTCAGGGAACTAACAACCGGGAAGCCACAGAGTGTGGTGAAAAAAAAGAAGAAGAAAAAAAAATTAAAATGACAAAATTTATGTTGTATTTTATCACAATAATAAAAGCATCTAGAAACAAAAAACGCATAGCTAGTATACTAACCACATATCCAAATCTTGCTTAAGGTGCCTAGCTTCCTGGGGCGGAGGGGCTGGGCCCATAAAGCTGTTAAGTGTGTTTGTCCTGGTCTGGCAAAATGAAGGTTCAAATACAGGACTGGATGGAAATGTTGGGAAATATACTGTAAATTACTTCTTTAAATTGGACAAAAAAATTTCAGCCCAACAAACTCTCTGCCAGTGTTTCTTAAGCGATAATACTCAAAGGATCCCCTGCGGACCTTGATTGAGCAGGCCAGGGTAGCTCTGAAATCCCATATTTCAACATGCCCCTAGGTGTTGCCGATGTTGCTGGACCCTGACTCACTCACAGCAACAAGGCCCCAGAGCGCTTGAAGTAACGCAACCACGCTATTAATCCAACCGCTCTAGAACCACGGTCCTCTCACCAGGAAACGCGGAGGGTTATTCACAACCTTCGTAAAAATGCGCTGAGAAACCAGGTCGGAAGGTCTCACTGCACCTAGCGTACGAAGAAAACGCACCCACCCCGGGACTAGAAAGCAGCCACAGGCGATAAGGAGAACTGGCAGAGCGGTAGTTTCGCAGAAAGCCCTCAAGCCGACTTCAGAACAGTCTTGAAAACACCCTTCTCAACCTCGAAGAATGCCTGGAATTCAGTGGCCTTTCTCCAACACAAAGATGTCCAATTTTGACCGAGCTCCCTATAGAAGAACCTTGCAATGTACCCCTTGAAGAATGACAACGCCCAGCACATTGACGAACTCGGCCCCTCCCTTACAAATGGGTCAGAAAATGGGGAAAAATAATTCTCCAAAATTCTGCGGAGGTGGGAGCTCGGGGCTCCCGGGCTGCGCGGGCTAACGAGCATCTCCCGGGCTCTCAGGTGTGCGGCGGAGATTCCGCAGGCAGCCCCCACCTGCTCTCAACTAGCCCGCGCCCCCCTCGGCCCGCGTAAAGCCTCCTCCGGACGCTGCGAATGTTGACCGCTCCAACACAAACTCAGAGGCCCTTTTAATCTGGTTAAAGAGAAACTCAACAGAAAGTGAAACATTTCCTCTCCCTTGGAGGAGAGAACTCCAGGCCAGGTAGGAGAAAGAAAGTGGGTCGCAGGCACCTGTAGCCGCCCCGCTTCTAGACGATTCCGCGGGAGAACCGTGACTGTCATCCCCTGGAGGGAGCGGGGAGGCAAAAGTCAGTTAAGGATCCCCAGAAAGGGGAGAAAAAAGTTACTGTCCAAGAAAGTATACGCCGAATCTACAGGGACGTGGGCTGACATCAGCTCACGTTTACTCGCGCTACCCCTCCACCTCCGCCCGCACGAGGAATCCAGGGAGCAGCCCCCAGCCCCCCGCAAAGCCCTCCGCAGCCGAAGTCGAGACCGAGCAAGGTGTCCCGGCGGTGCCGGAGTGCGGCTGCGGCGCTGGGGGCGGCTCTCTTCCAGCCTCGCCGAGGGCCGTGCCGGGACGCCCGCGGGCGCTCGGTGGTCGGAAGGGAGAGGGGAGGAGGGTACTCGCCTGGAAGCTGGTGGCGGCCGAAGTTCGCGCAGTCGGGGTCGGGCTCAGGGTGAAGGCGGCTCTGGCCGGCGCTTGAGCGCCTCCGACACTACGCCGGCGGCTGGGCCGATGTCCCCTGCGCTCCCCGCGCGTCGCCGGCGGCGCCTGGCGGAGCCGGAGTACTGGAGGCGGCCTGGGGAATGGGCGGGTGCGAGTGGCCTCGGCCGCCGCTCCCGTGTATTATTGTGACTCAAGCTATTTCCTGTTTGGAGGTTTGGGAGAAAGAAAAAAAAAATCCAGGGTGGGGGCAGAGGGGTTGGGGCGGCGGCGACCGGAGAGCGCGGCGGCCCGGAGGGGCTTCGGGTGGCCAGAGGCTGTCGCCTGTCTCCTTCGAGCCCCCAAGGGTGCCAAGCTTGCGAGCCGGGGGGAGAGAAACGCAGTTTCTTGCAGCTTTACTTTGGGGTATCTGGAAGGACCGAGGCGGAGTGGGGGGAGGGTCACACACGCCACCCAGCGGTGGGGTAGGGGCTACGGTCGCAGGGACTGCCTGCCTGGTCACTCCAGCCCGCGCGCTCACTGGTCTGGTTTTTTTCTTCTCTGCAAAACTACAGCTGAGCTTTATTCCCGCCCAAGGGCAAGTGGAATTCGCTGTGCTGCTTCTTTATTCTTGACCTGGTCGGCTTTTCGATCCTCTCCATGGGTGTGGGCAAGGAACTGGTCAGCGTCTCTACTTTTTCAAAAACCACTGGACGATAGTTGGGGGCCATTGTGGGTGTTCGATTGGCAACTTTTGCTGGAGGCGGCGGAGGGGTGGGGATTTTTGTTTTTGTTGGGAGGGGGATGGGAAAACAGGTTAATTATTTTGATGGAAAGTTAACTTTTATGATCAGCTTCCGTTCCCCTCCTCCACCAACCTCACCCTTACCCGGGATCACTAAGTCTGGGGCCCCAGTCCGGAAATACCGGTTCCTCCCGCTGGGACAATAGGTGAGGGCGGGAGCGTTAACCGAGAGCTAGCTTGGTCTCCACTGGAATCCCTGCTCAGATGGGAAGGCAGATTCCTCCTAGTGCCCAAGCCTGCAACTGGCGAGCAGGTGTGTCTTCATTTAGTCTTGTTAAAGGTCCTGGGATGGTTTGGGGGACTCGTTTAATGGGTGAAGGGTTTCAATTTGGCACTCTGAAAAATGCTGGTTGCACAACTTAATGGTTTAAATGGTCAATTTTTTTATGTGTATTTTACCACCAAAAAAAAAAAAAAAAAAAAATCATGGGAAGATGATAGTGGGTTGCCGCACCCTCCTCCAGAGGATCTTCCCAGTTCAGGGATGGAACCCAGGTCTCCTGCATTGCTGGCAGATTCTTTACCCTTTAGACTTTGGGGAGTACCAATCAACAGGTTATTCCAAGAAGTGAGTAGATTGCATCTACAGGACAGGACAGTTTTTAAAAAGATGAACAGTAGTTTGTCAGGAACATAGTGCTGGCAAGATGAATAAAGGTGGATATGGTGTCTTGTTGGAGAAGGCAATGGCACCCTACTCCAGTACTCTTGCCTGGAAAATCCCATGGACAGAGGAGCCTGGAAGGCTGCAGTCCATGCGGTCGCTGAGGGTCGGACACGACTGAGCGACTTCCCTTTCACTTTTCACTTTCATGCATTGGAGAAGGAAATGGCAACCCACTCCAGTGTTCTTGCCTGGAGAATCCCAGGGACGGGGGAGCCTGGTGGGCTGCCGTCTATGGGGTCGCACAGAGTCGGACACAGCTGAAATGACTTAGCAGCAGCAGCAGCATGGTGTCTTGCTGTTAATCTAAGAAAGCAGGAACACATACATTTGTGTATTTTTTAAGTGGAAAGATAAATTATTATATTTGGGTGAGATGGAGCAAGTTGGAAAGTACAGGGATAGAAGCTAAACTTCTCTGGCTATATCTTGTTTTGTAGATTTGACTGGGATGTCGTAAATTTTTATGATTATGAAAAACATTTAAAAAGCAAAATGCAACAAATGAATACGGGTATCAAGTTGGTGGCTTAACCATATAAAGGGAAATTATGTCAGGTAACTTTAAAACACAATTGTTTGGTTCTGCATGCCTTAGGAATATACCTTAAGGATGAAGAGAATGCTAAAAAACAAAACATAAACTGCCTTTTAGTAACCATAATGTTAGCAATAATTTATGTTAATGTTCTTACAAATCTTATTTTAATATAAAAGATAAATATAAAATCAAAGCTAAGCAATATTAAATTTGAACTGAAATTGTCATTTATAACTTATATTTTCTTAAATTTTTTTCCCAAGGTCTGTTGTTCAAAATGTTCACTGAACAGTGAGCAATCTGGCAGGATTAAGCACTCTTAGATTCCAGGTTGTGGTCTCTAAATACCATTTTTCTTTGAAAGGAACTAGACCTATTTGGAGAAGTGACTTATTTTAGATTAAAGGCAAGAAGCACACAAAATAAGACTGGGAGTATCTTGTCAATTCAGAAAACAAGGAAGCTATCAAAAACTAATAGATTTACATGAAATCGAATAAGAAGCCAACTTATAGAAGCACCCACTGGCCAAAGTGGGATAAATTTGAGCATTAATAACAAAAATGACTGCAATGAATTGAGACATATCATCTATATACACATATACATACATGTACATGTGTGTGTGTATATACATATATATATATGAGTCATAAGAATACTTTTTAAAAACCCAAAAAGCCCTAATTGGTTACCTTGCAGATTCAGTGGAGCTAATTCATTATTTTGAGAGCTGGTAAATTGTAAGAGAGAATTACATATTTTATCTGGCTCTTTTGGACTGTATCTAACACTTCATATGTACCATTTTAGATCTTTTATCCCTTACTTGTCTCTCATTCTAGCCACTGCTGTAGCAACAAATTCTAGGTGGGCTCTTTCCAGCTTCATGGAGGAAGCTGGAAATGACCCAAATGACCCATCTTCTACCTCCCACTCCAGTGCTTCCCTGTTAATACCAGTGTGAGAATCCAGGGAAACTATCTTGTTGCCTGTGTTGCTTCCCTGGTGGCTCAGACGGTAAAGCGTCTGTCTACAGTGCAGGAGACCCGGGTTTGAGCCCTGGGTTGGGAAGATCCCCTGGAGAAGGAAATGGCAATTCACTCCAGGACTATTGCCTGGAAAATCCCATGGACAGAGGAGCCTGGTAGGCTGCAGTCCATGGGGTCTCAAAGAGTTGGACACGACTGAGCGACTTCACTTTTCACAGCACCCTGAGGGGGGGTGAATTAGCATTTCATGATCTAACTGTGGACCAGTCTGGGGAATAGAAGCTGATAACTAAATATTCCCTCCATTTCTCCCAGGATAAACTATTCTGAGGCTCAGTGCATATCAGTTCTTGGAAATCAAGTCACAATGAATCACTTAATCAGATGTTTGTAGCCACAAGACTACTGAAAGCGGCTCCCTTGAACTGGCTGGCTCAGGTTCCCCCACCACTAGCTTTCCCTAGAACCATGCTTTCAGTGGGGCTCCCCAGGTAATTCAGATGGTAAAGAATCTGCCTGTAATGCAGGAGACCTAGGTTCAAGACCTGGGTTCAATCCCTGGATTGGAAAGTTTGCCTGGAGAATTCCGTGGGCCGAGGAGCTTAGCAGGTTACAGTCCCTGGGGTCACAAAGAGTCAAATACACTGAACGACTAATACACAAACAGCCCATGTCTCAAGGACTCTGCTTCCTGGGAAACCCAAGCTATGAGCTGTACAAACTGTATCTCAGGATAACTAAATAATTGATGAGGAAATTATTCTAGCAAATGAAATGACAAAATTTGAACATCAGCATTTTCCAAAACTGTAATAAAATTGTATCAAGGCAATGGTCATCAATGGCTACTAATATCATAGAAAAGATCACTAGACATTGTATGCAATTGCTAGAAATACACAACACTGCAAATGACACATTTTTGCCAAAAAAGAGCAAACCTGAATCTGATCAAGCTTCTAAACTGAACTACCAGTTTAGGGGAACTATTGGAATAGAGGAATGTGTTAACACTACTACAGGCATGTGAACAAAATCGTATATGAGAAACTCTAAAAGACAGATGACCCAGTTTCCTCAAAAAGTGGCAGGCACTAAAAATGATGAGGGAAGAAAACATAGATTAAAAGACTTAAGTGCTGCTGCTGCTGCTGTGTCGCTTCGGTTGTGTCTGACTCTGTGCGACCCCATAGACGGCAGCCCACCAGGCTCCCCCGTCCCTGGGATTCTCCAGGCAAGAACACTGGAGTGGGTTGCCATTTCCTTCTCCAATGCATGAAAGTGAAAAGTGAAAGGAAAGTCACTCAGTCGTGTCTGACTCTTTGCAACCCTATGGACTACAGCCCACCAGGCTCCTCCGTCCATGGGATTTTTTCCAGGCAAGAGGACTGGAGTGGGGTGCCATTGCCTTCTCCGTATCAGTGAAATACAACATGTATTTCTCGTTTGGTTTCTGATTCAAAATGAGATATTTGGGGAAACTTGATAGCCCCTAAGGTAGAAAAATTTTAGGAAATGTTTTTAACTATTTTAATCACATGCTCTAATACATGTGGTTGGTGTTGCTACTACCTGTGGTTTGGATGGTGTATTTATTATATATATATATATATTTAATTACAGAGAACATTTCAGGTAGGAAGAAAAGGACTCTGACTGGCACAGTTGGTTATTGCCATTTTCTGTTTTTCCCATCCATTCTTTTCATTTTGGGTACGACGGGCTCTATGTGTGCCTTTGTGCTTTCCTGTAAACAGCAAACAGCATTTTCAGTAACATAATTATTTCCATTCTGAACACAAAACATTGCAAAATCTGCTCTTAGAAATAAAGAGACACTTCTATGGGCCATAGGGACAGTACTCTGAAAAATGGGACAAGGACTCTGGGTTCTGATTCAGCTTAGCAGAGGTTCTCTTCCTGCCGCTGGCACTAACTCAGTCCCATAGAAACCATCTTGCCTTCCTGGGAAACAAAGCCCTATTCTGTGCCTCTTGTGACAGGGAGTGCTTGTATTCTGAGGTTCTGAAATCAATACTGTGCTTCACCTGCAAGCTGGATAAATAGGATGGGGAAAGAGTCAAATCTTAGTCTAAAATGGGGCACTTGCCTTGGTGAGACAGGTGTTTCCTCTACAGGCAGTAGGTGTATCACTGAGCCCCTGAAAAGAGCCTTGTTTCTAGTTTTGACTTTGCTACTTGCTGCCTATGTGATTCTGAGTTTTGCATGTTTTGTAGTTTCATTGAGAAATAATTGTCATAGATCCCTGTATAAGTTTAAGGCATACAGCATGACAGTTTCACTTACACATACTGGGAAATGATTACTACAACAGGTTCAGCTAATAGGCATCATCTTATAACAAAAGGAAAACGAGAAATAATGTTCTCCTTGTGATGAGAACTCTTAGGATTTACCCTTTTAACAACTTTTCTGTATATCGTATGGCAGTGGTAGCTGTGGTTAGCATGTTGTACATTACATCCCTAATATTTATCCTGTAGTGTTTATTTTATAATGTCTTATAATAATATAATTGAAAGTTTACCTTTTGATCATCTTCCTCCAATTTCTCCCTCTTCCCTCCTCCCCCACAACACAAGTTTATATTTAACTTCTCTGACTCTCAATTTCTATCTTTTACTCTTTGACCTGGCAACTCCATTTTTAGGAATCTACCCATCCCCCACATATACTTGCACACATATTGAAAGAAATACATTTAAGAATGCTTGTTCCTGTGTATTAGACTGGCAAAAAATTAAAATTAAATGCCACTAAAGGAATGGCTAGATGAACAGTACATTTGGATGATGTGCTCAATGTAGTTTGATGCCTTTCAAGGTAGTTTTTTGCATGAACTATTCAGAGATTTGCATGTCCAAAATGAGTATTCAATTAATTAAAGTTATAGATTTAAAACTCTAGTTCTTCTTTAGGCTTTAACTTTACACATTTTATTATTCTGTTTTGTAAGTCTGGTTTTTGTTTTCACTTAAAACATTTTATGTTATATTTGATACATACGAAATCATGTAAGTAACATCTGTATAAACTTGGGAGCATATAATAAAATGAATACATGAATCCACCACATTATTAAATCAGTAGAACATTACAAATAGTTTTGATGATGCCACAGGCTTCCAAATCCTAACCCCATCCCCCAACCATTTCAAGGTAATCACTGTCCTAAATTCTGCATTTGTTTAAAAAGTTGCTGTTTTTTTTTTTAACCAGACATGTACATCTTCCTAAACAATATATTGTTTGGATTTGCTAGTTTTTGAGCTTTATAAGAATAGAGTCACACTCTATGTAGTCTTCTGCAACCAGCTCTTTTTCACTACAAATTACATTTCTAAAATTTATTCAGGTTGCTGAGTATAGCTATATTTCATCCAATTTTATTCCTGTGTAATATTCCATTTCTCTATTTAATTTTAAGTTTTCCTTTTTATAAAAAGATACCCATGGTGGGGAGTGGGAGGAATTGGGAGATTGAGATTGACGTATCTATGCTATTGATACTATGTATGAGATAGATAAATAATGATAACCTATTGTATAGCACAGAGAATTTTACTCGATGCTCTGTGGTGATGTAAATGGGAAGGAAATGCAAAAAAAGAGGAGTTGTATGTATATCTGTTTCATTTTGCTATTCAGTAAAAACTAACGCAACATTATAAAGCACCTATACTCCAATAAAACTTTTTAAAAAAGATGCCTCCCCTCTAGACAGATGATTACTTTCTTAGTGAACTTTAAGAGGAAGATTTCAAGACCATCACAAGATCAGAATTTGTAGACAGGAAGAGTGATTCTTCTTTTTACATATCAAGAAAATGCATATATCATCCCATGTCTTTGGGGTTTTGCCTAATATATCAGAAGACACATAGCTCCCAGAAAAATGTGTCTGGATGGAACTCACTAAACGTTGTTTATACTTATGCTGCTGCTGCTGCTAAGTCGCTTCAGTTGTGACTCTGTGCGACCCCATAGACGGCAGCCCTCCAGGCTCCCCCGTCCCTGGGATTCTCCAGGCAAGAACACTGGAGTGGGTTGCCATTTCCTTCTCCAGTGCATGAAAGTGAAAAGTGAAAGTGAAGTCGCTCAGTCGTGTCCGACTCTTAGCGACCTCATGGACTGCAGCCTACCAGGCTCCTCTGTCCTTGGGATTTTCCAGGCAAGAGTACTGGAGTGGGTTGCCTTTGCCTTCTCCAAGATACTTATGCTAATCACTCCCTAATTCCAAGAAGGGGTAGCCTTCTAGCCCACATCCCTGGGTTAGTAATTCTTCCTTCTACTCATGGAAATCTACACCTTACATGTACTTTTGAGAAAATTTTATTTTTCTTTGGCTCTTATAATTTGTAAATGTCTTTTCTTCATAATTCTTAAGACCTTGGGACTTTATGAATCCTGCTTCTTTTCATATACCTCTCAACTTAGAGCCACGTAACTCCAGCAGATATTAAAACAACAGCCAATGAAAGTGGTAACAGTTGTTGAATCTAGTGGAATGTTATGTGTGTTTCCTGTGGTTTCCACTGTTTTGTATGTTTGAAATGTTTCCTGTATAAAAATTAAGGGAGGGGGATTGAATTGAATTCTGATGTCTGTCTTGACTGTCTGAGTTGAGGGTCACAACTTTTTTGGCTATTTCTGCTGACCGCCACTGAGGATGTTTTCCATCAGTTAAGTTAAAAGCAGTAAGCTAATCTGTATAAACCAACATAGAAAGTTCTTCAAGATATGTTGATAAAGAAAGGCAAGTCGAAGAACAATACATATGGTATGAAACTGTTTATGTGTATCTGTCGGCCAATGAGTAGAAAAAGGGCTGGAAGAATACTCGCATCTTGGCCACAGTGGTTAACTGGGAAAGCGAGTGGGAGACCCTGTGATTTAGGGGGAGAGAATGGTGGTGAAGCTAGATCTGTACTTTTGGGATACTGTTTTGAATTTAATTAAAAGCAAAAGTAAAGTGAATGCACGGGGTGGGCTAGAAGGCCTGCCAGGTGTCTCCCAGCTGACAGTTGCAGTGGTCCTAGGGGCATGGAGCATAGCTGTCTTAAAGGGGACTTGGGAGGTCACGGTAATGGGGTGCCCTCTGACATTGAATGGGACCAGTTGCAGCTCCTAGAACAGGCCACAATTGCATGGCTCAAGGGACTGCTAAGTGCTCTTTCGACACTCCTGACTGTCCTCTTCCCAGCTACACCTGAAAGCAGGATTGCTCCAGAGCCAAGTACCTCCTCCATGGGGTCACAGTAGGCAGCAGCCCTGCCTTCTTCCTGGGCAAAGGCAGATATGGGGCAGGTAAACACCCAACACGTAGCTACCAGTCACAGTATTGAGAAGAAAGGCAAGAGCCATGCTCAGCAACCACTGGGCTGAAGAGTACTTTGATCTCCTTTAACACCCTTCATACTTCTACTTTAGAATGATACCTTAAGTCACTTAATTTATAATTCTGTTTAGAGCCAGGGGTTACCTCTAGATACACTGTTCCTATGGCCAGAGCTTAGGAAGTTTTTCTAAGAAAATATCAGTTCAAGTACCTGACACAGTGCCTACTTTAGAACATTTAACCATATTAATTATTTGGACTTTGGCAAATAGCTCATAAAGGTACAGTACTTTGTCTTGATTACTTGTTTGTTCCAGAGATCACTGTAGTTTTAGTTAAGCCTCTGGTCTATATTGATTTTAAACATGCATGAAAAACATACTTTCCTTGGGAATGGAATCTCCAGGGATATAGAAATATAGAGAGATATGGATAAATTCACTGAACAACTTAGTAGGAAAACAAGGATGTGTTATAGTGTCTCATGTAAAAATCATCTTTCTCATTATGATGCTCAAAAAAGCTACACAATAAAATAATAGTTTTGTGATAATTACAACTGATATTTACATGTATAGCTCAATCATAGAAGCTAGAGGCTGAGATACAGTTGAATTGCACCTGTGCTTCTTATGCATCAGATAATAAAATAGACATGACCAAAATTATTTTAATGAGTGTATATTTGGCATAGAATGCCTATGACACTAAACCAAGGTTATATAAGCATGTTAATTGATTGAGGGATTCTTCTGCGTAAGTCAGTAGCCACCACAAAAACCAGGGCAGGTGAGGGTGTGGTGACACTGCTGCCTTGCTACTGCCTTTGTAAACTGCTCTCTTTTAAAAAGTATTTTCAGAAAATGCATATAAAGACTTGTTAAAAAATCATTGACCCTGTGATTTTACCCTGGGCAGATTCTGTTATCTTAAGCCAGTAGTACAAATGCAGAGAAAACTACATGCATAAAACTTTTCATCAACATCTTGCTCTTTCGACACTCCTGACTGTCCTCTTCCCAGCTACATAGGAACACTATGTGGGCATATGTATATTAAGTTTGAAGAGCATTTAGAAATAGTTTTTCAGCCAACAAATATTTATTGAGTCAGCTTTACTATTACCACACTAAGCACAAGTGATACAAGGATGAACAAAAACATGGAGAAAGTTTTGTCCTCATGGAGCTTGTGGATAACACAATATAATTTTCACTGTAAATGACAGACTATAAAATTCACATGCTATGATTACCCCAATGCAAAAATGAAAAACCAAAATACAAACTTTGTGGGATTTTCAATATATGATTTACCCCCTCTGCATCATTTTAGAGAATGTATTTTTTTTTGTTTCAAATAATATGAGATATAAAGAAAGATCAAGAAATATTGTTGTTAGCTGAAAAAAAAAACCAGAATAATAAATAATACAGATAGAATAGCTACAGCTCTGTGTTCAGATGGACAGGGATTGAAAACAATTGTTCAAAAAGGAAAAGTATCAGGAAGAGCGATAGAATCTGAGCTAACTCATTTTTCTTTTTAACAAGTGTGTGTTAATGCTGCTGCTTCAAGTCTTGTAACAATGTGTGCTTTAAAAAGAGACTTGGAGGAGCGTTTCCCCTGTCAGTCCAAGAGCTCTAGAGAAAGACACATGGTACAGGAAAAAGAGCATTGGGCATTTGACTGCCACAGACCTGGGCATACATCGCAGGTCACTTTCCAATGGAGTGACCAAGGTAAGCCCACTTTATCTACTTGAACCTATTTTCTCTTTTAAAAACAAGTCTAGCGACCTCCCTGGTGATCCAGTGGCTAAGACTCCATGCATCCGATGCAGAGGGCTCAGATTCAATCCCTGGTCAGGGAAGTAGATCCCCCATGCTACAAGAGTTTGCATGCTGCAACTAAAGATCCCATGTGCTGCAACTAAGACCCGGCACAGTCAAATAAATACATCTTTTTAAGCTAAAATAAGGCTAGTATTCAGCGGCTGTGTCATGGAATTCCAGTGGAGCTATTTCAAATCCTAAAAGACGATGCTGTGAAAGTGCTGCACTCAATATGCCAACAAATTTGAAAAACTCAGCAGTGGCCACAGGACTGGAAAAGGTCCGTTTTCATTCCAATCCCAAAGAAAGGCAATGCCAAAGAATGCTCAAACTACCACACAATTGCACTCCTCACACACACTAGCTAGTAAAGTAATGCTCAAAATTCCCCAAGCCAGGCTTCAACAATACATGTTGAACCTGGATCTGTGAACTTCCAGATGTTCAAGCTGGTTTTAGAAAAGGCAGAGGAACCAGAGATCAAATTGCCAACATCCGCTGGATCATGGAAAAAGCAAGAGAGTTCCAGAAAAACATCTACTTCTGCTTTATTGACTATGCCAAAGCCTTTGACTGTGTGGATCACAATAAACTATGGGAAATTCTGAGAGAGATGGGAATACCAGACCACCTGACCTGCCTCCTGAGAAATCTGTATGGAGGTTAGGAACCAACAGTTAGAACTGGACATGGAACAACAGACTGGTTCCAAATCAGGAAAGGAGTACGTCAAGGCTGTATATTGTCACCCTGCTTATTTAACTTATATGCAGAGTACATCATGAGAAACACTGGGCTGGATGAAGCACAAGCTGGAATCAAGATGGCCAGGAGAAATCTCAATAACCTCAGATATGCAGATGACACCACCCTTATGGCAGAAAGTGAAGAACTGAAGAGCCTCTCGATGAAAGTGAAAGAGGAGAGTGAAAAAGTTGGCTTAAAGCTCAACATTCAGAAAACGAAGATCATGGCATCCAGTCTGATCAGTTCATGGCAAATAGATGGGGAAACAGTGGAAACAATGTCAGACTTTATTTTTTTGGGCTCCAAAATCACTGCAGATGGTGATTGCAGCCATGAAATTAAAAGACGCTTACTCCTTGGAAGAAAAGTTATGACCAACCTTGACAGCATATTAAAAAGCAAAGACATTATTTTGACAACAAAGGTCTGTCTAGTCAAGGCTATGGTTTTTCCAGTAGTCATGTATGGGTGAGAGAGTTGAAGTATAAAGAGCTGAGCACTAAACAATTGATGCTTTTGAACTGGGGTGTTGGAGAAGACTCTTGAGAGTCCCTTGGACTGAAAGGAGATCCAACCAGTCCATCCTAAAGGAAATCAATCCTGAATATTCATTGGAAGGACTGATGTTGAAGCTGAAGCTCCAATACTTTGGCCATTTGATGTGAAGAACTGACTCATTGGAAGAGACCCGAATGCTGGGAAAGATTGAAGGCAGGAGGAGAAGGGAACGACAGAGGATGAGATGGTTGGATGGCAACACTGACTCAATGGACATGAGTTTGAGCAAACTTGGGGAGTTGGTGATAGACAGGGAGGCCTGGTGTACTGCAGTCCAAGGGATCACAAAGAGCTGGACATGGCTGAGCAACTGAACTGAGCTAAAGGCTAATATGACCTGCTTCATGTTGTTGTCAGTGTTAGAATTTATATATCTACATGAAAGTGAAAGTCACTCAGCCATGTCTGACTCTTTGCGACCCCATGGACTATACAGTCCATGGAATTTTCCAGGCCAGAATACTGGAGTGGGAAGCCATTCCCTTCTCCAGGGGATCTTCCCAGCCCAGGGGTTGAACCTGGGTTTCCTGCATTGCAGGTGGATTCTTTACCAGGTGAGCTACCAGGGAAGCCCAAATAGCTACACAGAGGGAAAACTAGAATATTTTATCAGGATTACAATTGGCTATAGATGATAGAATCTCAACTACAATAACCAACAAGATCGACCTTTATTTTATTGCACATCACAAAATATCTGGAGGCAGATTGTTCAGTATTTTTTTTGCTTTGTATAGCATTCTAAGATGAAAGCAGGGGACAAGAGAAACCACCTCCAGTACAGGGGACAAGGTTTGCCATTCTTTCTGCTCTGCCATCTCCCTGTGGTTTTCATCCTCATGGGTTCAAGATGGCTCCCCCACCGTCAGGCATCTCTTGTATACTGTGAGCAAGACCCGCTCAAGCTGAGTTTGCCCATGAGCTTCCCTGTAAGCATCTCTGCTTACATTAGCCAAACTTGGGTCCTAAGGCTATTCCTGGGCTTCCCAGGTGACTCAGCAGTAAAGAGCCCCTGGAGAAGGAAATGGCAACCCACTCCAGTGTTCTTCCCTGGAAAATCCTGTGGACAAAAGTGCCTGGCAGGCTACGGTCCAAGGGGTCGCAAAGAGTCAGACACGACTGAGCTACTAAACAACAACAAGGCTATTCTTACTCCACACACACGTATACCCACACACACACACACACACACACTCTAGCCTCTAAACTCTTTGCAGATACAGCTTATACCTGATACAGTGACACAAATACATGCTTAGTAAATACTGTGTTGAAAAATTGTCTCCTCATTAAGGTATGATTTTCTATATGAATGCTAAACCAAAAGTAAAATATTAATTTCTTGACCTGATAGGAGTAAGGCTCCTGTCAAGAAAGTTCTATATGTTCCTTGACTAGGAAATACCCCCAGTAAGGAAAAAGTAAAAAGCTACTCACCTGGCTCCCAAGCCATCCTGTGATCCACAGCGTCCAGGTTGCTTTGCTTGGGGCTAGTTAACCTGAAACCCAGGAGACAGAAACCAGAGGCTGTCCAGTGTGTGGCCTGTTGGGAGAGCATGGTACGTGAGCCCACCTAGGGATGGAGCAGCCACAGGCGCCACGTGAACCTTCGAGGAGAAGAAACACGTCCTGAGTGCAGCTCTGGCAATTGTTAGGCAGCCGTGTCTGTGAGAAAGTGTACTGAGAACTGAAGAGTGACTAAAATGAGTAGCTGAGTTAATTATCCTTACCTATGGTTCCTAAGGCAACAAGGCAACAACCCCCTTAGGATCTTAGGTAATAAGATGCTTTCAAAATACACTTGGGATGTATCAATTGTCTGTGGCCTGCACCTGCCTAGCTGGATATGGTCCATTGGTTTCTGCCTTCTGGTGAGCCAAAAAAAGCACCCTGCAAATGTCTATCAGTTCTTGTGTATTTTCAGGTCCTACTGATATATATTGATTAATCCCCAACAAAGGACCTCCTGTTACAGTCACATACACTATGTGTAGAAGGATGTGGTGTTGAGTAATTCTTTTTTGCCCGGACCCAGATTCTTGATTCATAGCACCCTAACTACTCATGAGATTGGTTCAAGCAATTGCTCGCTTTTTGGAATTGCACAGAGAAAGATGATCGTATTAGTAAATCCACAGTCCCTTAGCCACAATTCTGAAATTTCAGAGTTTTGTCTCTGAAACCACAAGTTTGGTGCTCAAACTCATTTGGCAGCAAAATCTGAGCTCAACTGATGAGATAAGTCTATTCATGATCCTTATTTATTCTACTTGGTACAAATAATCATACGTTTCACTGGGAATATATTGATGGGTTTAATTACGGACTCTGCTGGAAGTACCATGTAATGCTAGGTAGTATATGTACCATGTTTCTGAAAAAATTCTGAATTCCAAAACATATGGCCCAAGAGTTTCAGATAAAGCTTTGTGAACATCTAAAATTAAACCCCAGGGAGATGTGTAGTTAGTGATGGGTAATTCAACACATCACAATGTACTTGAATCCTCTTTATAAATGGTAGAGTCTCTACTTTCCCTGCCCAAACACACCATGTGTCTAACCCTAACTATTGCAAGCTGTATCAGTTCTGCAGAAAATTTTGCAGACTCGTTATACACACACCCCCAAATTCTCACACTGTGAATTTGCACTGGCTCTGCCTCTGTTTACAAGGACTGCTCCTCCTTACAGGCAAAACAACTCCATTTCCTCTTATTGCTTTTCATTAAAGAAACAAGCACCTTCCTTGGGCAAACATATTTAAGTTTCTCTACAAGTTTCCAAGGGACTTCTCAGGTGGCTCAGTGTTAAAGAATCAGCTTGCCAATGCAGGAGACACAGGCTCCTCCCTGTGTTGGGAAGATCCCCAGGAGAAGGAAATGGCAACCCACTGCAGTAATCTTGTCTTGGGACTCCCACAGACAGAGGAGCCTAGTAGACTACAGTTCATGGGGTCACAAAAGAATTGGACCTGACTTAGCAACTAAAACAACCACAACAAGTTTCTAAAGAAAGCAAATTTGAAGAGCACCTCAAAGGAGGACAACATGTTTAGTTTCTTTTGTGTGTCCCTAAATTTCCTTTATGTGGCTTTGACACAAGGCATGGTGTTGTGACTCCTGTATGATATTAGCACAACAAGTTAGTCTTTCAAATATTCAGCTAAGTCAGAAATCATGATTTGGATCTTTCATTGAAGATGAGGAATCAGATGCAGAATGCAGAACACATGGAGGATTCATGGATGACAAATTATTAGGTTAGCTGAACAGATTAAGGTCTAAACGTATTTCTGGTGACCAAGTCGAGGAGATATACGCATGTCCCTGTTTTCCTCTGTACCTAGAAAACTGGAAAGTACCCAATAATGTATGACTAATTGTTCCTGTCACGGAGAAACTTGTACCAACAAGCTAAAGGACCTTCTGAAGGAATCTCATGACTCCTCGGTCATATCTGATGGAAGAATGACTATGACTCAATAAGGAAACTCAGTAAATTTCACAGCCTTGTAAATTTGCATTCACAACCACCTCATGCTCTTGATGCAGAACCCCAGGACAAATATGAAGATCCTCTCTATGATGAAAGAGTTGTGCTTAGCAGTGAATTGTTTGTCTGTCATGGTTCTGGCCTGGAATCTCTGCTAAATGCATTACTTCCAAGGGAAAAGTGACTCCCAATTCCCTCCTCCTTCACACTCTTGAAGCAGGGTTTCAGCTACACCAAACCCTATTATATCAGCTGTCACCTGGGCTACTGATGTCATCTTAACTGTTTCCATGGTGTGAAACACACTGCCCTAAGCTTGTTCTCATTCTGTTCAGGCGTCTACTCAGTTGCTTGTGTATCTGGAGAAGTCTTCAACCACTCTATCAATCTGAGTTCCCCCAAAACAGTTCTGGAGATGGATGGTGGTGATAATTGTGAAACCACACAACTCAGATTGGGACTTGAACCCAGCCAAAGCTCAGATGGGGACTTGACGTGCCTTTTCATTGACATCTTACACACCTGGTCTCAGGACTTTATGAAACTCAGGTTTTTTATGTCTCAGTGCAGAAGGAATTCAGTGAGAGATGAAGTGACAGGTAAGAAGTAGATTTAGTTTTGAGAGATATACATTCCATAGAAAGAATGAAGTCTGTCTCAAAAGGTGAGATGGCCCCAAAGTATGGAGTGGCTAGTTTTTATAGATTGGGTAATTTCATAGGCTAACGAGTAAGTGGGGAGAATTAGTCCAACTATTTTGAGGAAGGGTGGGAATTTCCAGGAAGTGGGCCTCTGCCCACTTTTGGCCTTTTATGATCAGCCTTGGAACTGTCATGGCACTGATGGGTGTGTCATTTAGCACGCTGATGTGTTAGAATGAGTGTGTAATGAAGCTCTAGGTCTACTGGAAGTCAACTGTTCGACCATCTTGGGTCTAGTTGGTCCTAATAGTTTATGTTGTGTCCTCAACAGCTGTTTTAGTTGTATAACAATGTGAATGTACTTAATGCTATGAACTTTAACTTAAAAATGATTAACATGGTAAATACCACAATGAGAGGGGGAGTAAAAGGAAGGAAAAAAAACAATAGTGCCACCCAGCACACTCCATCCTTTTCACCTGCTTCTTTTTCCTTCTTAGCACATCAGTACCCAACTCTGTAGATTCGTTTGTCTATTATCTGTACTCCCCCAAATGAAAGGAACATCCAAGAGAGCTGGTACTTCTTTGTTTTCTTCACACCTTTATTTGCCATGCCCAGAACAGTATCTGGCACATCTAGAGATTTTCTGAATTAATGAATAAAAGTGAGCAAGGTAGACCTGAAACTAGTATTCCTACCTCTAGTTTCTCTCCCTCTAATCCAATCCAGCCTAGCCACTGATCGTAGAGTTACCTGGGTTTTCTTTTTAAAACATAGGTTTGATATTATTATAGTACTCCCAAATTCTGTACATTTAGGAGAAAAACAAACACTGTTTTAAAGAGAGAAGAAGAAATAGCAAGTGATAACCACAGAATGTTACCTAGATTGACTCTGAGAAATAACATCCTAGTTTCTCTGCATGTCAAAGTCTCACATAAGAGTTAACAAAGATATTAAATCATAAGCAAACCAATAGCATGAATAACAACAACAACAAAAATTCCCCAAACCACCTCTTGCTTTTTAGTAACTATGGTAGAAGATCCAAATTTAATAGATGGTATGACATCTTCAGTTCAGAACAGTTCAGTTGCTCAGTTGTGTCCAGCTCTTTGCGACCCCATGGACTACAGCACGCCAGGCCTCCCTGTCTATCCCCAACTCCCCAAGCTTACTCAAACTCATGTCCATCAAGTCAGTGATGCCATCCTACCATCTCATCTTCTGTCTTCCCCTTCTCCTCCTACATTCAATCTTTCCCACCATCTGGGTCTTTTCCAATGAATCAGTTCTTTGCATCAGGTGGCCAAAGTATTGGAGTTTCAACTTCAGCATTAGTCTTTCCAATGAATATTTAGGACTGAGTTCCTTTAGGATGAACTGATTGGATCTCCTTTCAGTCCAAGGGACTCTCAAGGGCCTTCGCCAATACGACAGTTTAAAAGCATTGATTCTTCAGCGCTCAGCTTTCTTTATGGTGCAACTCTCACATCCATACATGACTACTGGAAAAACCATAGCTTTGACTGGACCGACCTTTGTTAGCAAAGTAATGTCTTTGCTTTTTAGTATGCTGTCTAGGTTAGTCATAGCTTTTCTTCCAAGGAGCAAGTGTCTTTTAATTTCATGGCTGCTGTCACCATCTATAGTGATTTTAGAGCCCCAAGAAAATAAAGTCTATCACTGTTTCCACTGTTTCCCCATCTGTTTGCCATGAAGTGATGGGACTGGATGCCATGATCTTCGTTTTCTGAATGTTGAGTTTTAAGCCAACTTTTTCACTCTCCTCTTTCACTTTCATCAAGAGGCTTTTTAGCTCCTCTTCACTTTCTGCCATAAGGGTGGTGTCATCTGCATATCTGAGGTTATTGATATTTCTCCCTGCAGTCTTGATTCCTACTTGTGTTTCATCCAGTCCAGCATTTCTCATGATGTACTCTGCATATAAGTTAAATACGCAGGGTGACAATATACAGCCTTGATGTACTCCTTTCCCGATTTGGAACCAGTCTGTTGTTCCATGTCCAGTTCTAACGGTTGCTTCTTGACCTGCGTACAGATTTCTCAGGAGGCAGGTCAGGTGATCTGGTATTCCCATCTCTTGAAGAATTTCCCTCAGTTTGTGGTGATCCACACAGTCAAAGGCTTTGGCATAGTCAGTAAAACAGAAGTCAATGTTTTTCTGAAATCCTCTTGCTTTTTCAATTATCCAACAGATGTTGGCAATTTGATCTCTGGTTTCACTGCCTTTTCTAAATCCAGCTTGAATATCCGGAAGTTCATGGTTTATGTACTGTTAAAGCCTGGCTTGGAGAATTTTGAGCATTGCTTTGCTAGTGTGTGAGATGAGTGCAATTGTGTGGTAGTTTGAGCATTCTTTGGCATTGCCTTTCTTTGGGATTGGAATGAAAACTGACTTTTTCTAGTCCTGTGGCCACTGCTGAGTTTTCCAAATTTGTTGGCATATTGAGTACAGCACTTTCACAGCATTATCTTTTAGGATTTGAAATAGCTCAACTGGAATTCCATCACCTCCACTAGCTTTGTTTGTAGTGATGCTTCCTAAGGCCCACTTGACTTCTCAATCCAGGAATGTCTGGCTCTAGGTGAGTGATCACATCATCCTGGTTACCTGGGTCATGAAGACTTTTTTTGTATAGTTCTTCTGTGTGTTCTTGCCACCTCTTCTTAATATCTTTTGTTTCTGTTAGGTCCGTGCCATTTCTGTCCTTTATTGTGCCCATGTTTGCATGAAATATTCCCTTGGTATCTCTGATTTTCTTAAAGAGATCTCTAGTCTTTCCCATTCTGTTATCTTCCTCAATTTCTTTGCACTGATCACTGAGGAAGGCTTTCTTATCTCTCCTTGCTATTCTTTGGAACTCTGCATTCAGATGGGTATATCTTTCCTTTTCTCCTTTGCCTTTTGCTTCTTTTCTTTTCTCAGCTATTTGTAAGGCCTCCTAGACAACTCTTTGCCTTTTTGCATTCTTTTTTCTTGGGGATGGTCTTGAGCAGTACCTCCTGTACAATGTCATGAACCTCCATCCATAGTTCTTCAGGCACTCTGTCTATCAGATGTTTTCTCTTGAATCTATGTCACTTCCACTGTATAATCATAAGGGATTTTATTTAGGTCATACCTGAATGGTCTAGATTCTCCCTGCTTTCTTCCATTTAAGTCTGAATTTGGCAATAAGAAGTTCATGATCTGAGCTACAGTCAGCTGCCAGTCTTGTTTTTGCTGACTGTATAGAGCTTCTCTGTCTTTGGCTGCAAAGAATATAATTAGTTTGATTTAGGTATTGATCATCTGGGGAAGTCCATGTGTAGAGTCTTCTCTTGTGTTGTTGGAGGAGGGTGTTTGCTATCAGTGTGTTTTCTTGGCAAAACTGTGTTAGACTTTGCCCTGCTTCATTTTGTACTTCAAAGCCAAATTTGTCTGTTACTCCAGGTATCTCTTGACGTCATACTTTTGCATTCCAGTCCTCTATAACGTAAAGGACATCTTCTTAACTTCCGCTTAACTGCCTAAATGATTTTCCATAAAAAGCCATCCCTAGAATAGAGGGATCTCCAGAGATATCTGTAGAGAATATGGGCTAGGTGTGGTGGAAGTAACTTGGCAGCACCTAGAGATCAGAGTCCACTCCATGTCCCATTGTCACTGCATGCTCAGCAGATACTTCTTTATCAAATGTCTGCTTTTCCATCTTCACATGCATTACCTTCCTCCTCTTTGAAGTCCCCAAACACCACCCACAACAACCTGGTCTGTTTTCAGCTGAAGATGATATTTAAGGAGAGGGGTTTGGCCATTTTGGCGTTACTCAGTTTTCCTGGGTTTCTCCTAGGTATACATGTTATTAAACTTTTGTTTGATTTTTCTTTGTCCATCTGCCTCACATCAATTTAATTCTTAGACCAGCCAGAAAAACTTACAAGGGTAGAGGAAATGGTCTTCCTCCCCCACACTGTGCTCCCTGCACTCCAGCAAGAGTAGGCTTTTCTGCTCACTTTATGCACATCCGTGTTCTTCCCTGCCTGCCTCTGCTCAAAGCTCTCCCCTATCCAGAAGGCCCCCACCTCCCCTTCCAGTTGACCCCTTAGCACCCCTTTCCCTTCTCCACCTGCCACAGTTGTGTTTATCCTTTAAGGCCTTCTCCTTCATCCTTCCCTTAAATCAAAAGTTTCCCTGAGACATTTTATTTATTATTATTATTTTTTCCTTATGTGTTATTTATTCTTTATTTTCTTTGTTTTAAATCCCAGGTACAAGTTCCCTGGTGTGCTTCAGTTCATTTCAGTTCAGTCGCTCAGTCGTGTCCAACTCTGCGACCCCATGAGCTGCAGTACGCAAGGCCTCTATGTCCATTACCAACTCCCAGAGTCCACCCAAACTCATGTTTCAGCTTCAGCATCAGACCTTCCAGTGAACACCCAGGACTGACCTCCTTTAGGATGGACTGGTTGGATCTCCTTGCAGTCTAAGGGACTCTCAAGAGTCCTCTCCAATACCACAGTTCAAAAGCATCAATTCTTCTGTGTTCATGTCCAGTTCTAACTGTTGCTTCCTGACCTGCATACAGGTTTCTCAAGAGGCAGGTCAGGTGGTCTGGTATTCCTATCTCTTTCAGAATTTTCCACAGTTTATTGTGATCCACACAGTCAAAGGCTTTGGCATGGTCAATAAAGCAGAAATAGATGTGCTTCATTCATTATCTAATCATAAAAACCCTGTCGTTGTTGTTCATTCACTCAGTTGTGTCCAACTCTTTGCCACCACATGGACTGTAGCACGCTAGACTTCCCTTTCCTTCACTGTCTCCCTGATTATGGGAAGTGGGGATCTTCCCCTACTTCTTTCATAGTAAATTGTTATTTTAAAATATTTAATTCAAAAATATTATCCCCTAAGTGTTAATACAGTTGTTGTTGTTCAGTCGCTTAGTCGTGTTTAACTCTTTGTGAAGTGCTGTCCTTCAGTATCTCCTGGAGTTGGCTCAAACTCATGTCCGTTAAGTAGATGCTGCCATCCAACCGTCTCATCCTCTGTCGTCCCCTTCTCCTCCTGCCCTCAATCTTTCCCAGCATCGGGGTCTTTTCAAATGAGTCAGCTCTTTGCATCAGGTGGCCAAAGTATTGGAGTTTCAGTTATCAGTCCTTCCAATAAATATTCAGGGTTGGTTTCCCTTGGTTTTAACTGGTTTGATCTTGCTGTCCAAGGGACTCTCTCAAGAGTCTTCTCCAGCACCACAGTTCAAACACATCAGTTCTATGGCGTTCAGCCTTCATTATGGTCCAACTTTAAATCTATACATGACTACTGGAAAAATCATAGCTTTGACTAGACGAACATTTGTCAGTAAAGTGATGTCTCTGCTTTTTAATATGCTGTCTGGGTTGGTCATAACTTTCCTTCCAAGAAGTAAGCGTCTTTTAATTTTATAGCTGCAATCACCATCTGCAGTGATTTTGGAGCCCAAGAAAATAACATCTGCCACCATTTCCACTTTTTTCCTACTTGCCATGAAGTGAGGAGATCAGATTCCATGATCTTCGTTTTTTGAATGTTGAGTTTTAAGCCAGCTTTTTCACTCTCCTCTTTCACCTTCAGAAAGAATCTCTTTAGTTTCTCTTCACTTTCTGCCATTAAAGTGGTTATTGTTGTTCAGTTGCCCAGTCGTGTTTGACTCTTTGTGACCCCATGGACTGCAGCACACCAAACCTTCCTGTCCTTTGCCATCTCCTGGAGTTTGCCGAAGTTCATGTCCGTTGCACTTGGTGATGCCATTGAGCCATCTTATCCTCTGACACCCTATTCTCCTGCCTTCAATCTTCCCCAGCATCAGGGTCTTTTCCAGTGAGTCAGCTGTTCACATCTGGTGACCAAAATATTGCATCTTCACCTTTATCATCAGTCTTTCCAATGAATATTCAAGGTTGACTTCTTTTAAGACTGACTGGTTTGATCTCCTTGTTCTCCAAGGAGAGCACCACAGTTCAAAGGCATCAGTTTTTCTGTGCTCAGCCTTCTTTGCGGTCCAGCTATCACAATGGTACATGACTACTAGGAAGACCATAGTCTTGACTATATGGACCTTTGTTGGCAAATTGATATCTTTGCTTTTTAACACACTGTCTATGTTTGTCAAAGCTTTGCTGCCAAGAAGCAGTATTCTAATTTCATGGCTGCAGTCACCGTCTGCAGTGATTTTAGAGCCCAAGAAGAGGAACTCTGTCACTGCTTTTAACTTTTCACTTTCTATTTACCATGAAGTGATGGGGCTGGATGTTATGGTCTTTATTTTTTTAATATTTAGTTTTAGGCCAGCTTTTTCACTCTTCTTCTTTATCCTTATCAAGAGGTTCTTTAGTTCCTCTTCACTTTCTGCCTTTTAGAGTGGTATCATCCACATATCTGAGGTTGTTGATGTTTCTCCCATCAATCATCAATCTTGATTTCAGCTTGTAATTCATCCAGCCCAGCTTTTCTCATGATGTACTCTTTATAGAAGTTAAATAAGTAGGGTGACAATATACAGCCTTGACTTACTCCTTTCCTAATTTTGAACCAGTCCATTGTTCCATGTCCAGTTCTAATTGTTGCTGCTTGTCCTGCATACAGGTTTCTCAGGAGACAGGTAAGGTGGTCTGGTATTCCCATCTCTGTGAAAATTTTCCACAGTTTGTGGTGATTCACACAGTCAAAGGCTTTAGCATAGTCAGTGAAACAGAAGTAGATGTTTGTTTGGAATTCCCTTGCTTTTTTCTATGATCCAGCAGATGCTGGCAATTTGATCTCTGCTTCCTTTGCCTTTTCTAAATCCACCTTGTACATATGGAAGTTCTTGGTTCATGTACTGCTGAAGCCTAGCTCATTGTAAATTGTATTTAAAAATATTATCCCCTAGGCTAATAATCAGAGAAGGCAATGGCAACACACTCCAGCACTCTTGCCTGGAAATCCCATGGACGGAGGAGCCTGGTGGGCTGCAGTCCATGCAGTCATGAAGAGTCAGATACGACTGAGCGACTTCACTTTCACTTTTAGTTTTCATGCATTGGAGAAGGAAATTGCAGTGTTCTTAACTGAAGTGACTTCCTAGTAGTCAACTGAAGCGACTTAGCAGCAGGCTAATAATAATAAAACAGTATAACTTTTTAATAAGGAAAGCATTCTATTTTTTTTAAAAAATTTAAGAAAAATTTATTATAGTTGGTTTACAATGTTGTATTAGTTTCTGCTATACGTTGAAGTGAATTAGCTAAATGTATACATTCACCTCTTCTTTTTTGGATTTCCTTCCCATTAGATCACCACAAAACGTTGAGTTCCCTGTGCTATACAAAAATGATGCTAAAGCTGAAGCTCCAGTACTTTGTCCAGTACTCCTCATGCGAAGAGTTGACTCATCGGAAAAGACTCTGATGCTGGGAGGGATTGGGGGCAGGAGGAGAAGGGGACGACCCAGGATGAGATGGCTGGATGGCATCACGGACTCGATGGACGTGAGTCTGAATGAACTCCGGGAGTTGGTGATGGACAAGGAGGCCTGGCGTGCTGCGATTCATGGGGTCACAAAGAGTTGGACACGACTGAGTGACTGAGCTGAACTGAACTCATTAATTATCTATTTTGTACATTTTAATGTATACATATCCATCCCAGTCTCACATGGCATGTTAAGTCTCTGCATCGAGCACTGCTATGGGTGTTGGGTCGAAGTCCTTTACGCCTCTGCCTCCCTTCCTGAGCAGACTGTAAAGGTGCAGAGGAGTGTGGCAGTGTACACAACAGGTGCTTAAAGCATATCTGTGAGAACTGAGTTCTATCATGTGTGCCTCCAGGACATTGCCCTCTCCAGTCAGACACCCCATGGAGGCTGTTGTCCGTCAGCTTCAGGCGTGGGTGCTGGTGGCTGTGTCATTCCCAAATATGGGCACGCCGGGCATGACTTCATGGCAGAGAGAAGAGCCAGTCACGTCTGTGGCCACCTGACTGAGCCCTGAGACCTATTGGAGTTTCTGAGGGAGTCACCAGGGCAGATGTTTACTTGTGTGTCACCCCCAAGAACATCAGGGCTCCTGATAAGCTGATCCTGAAACTGTGGAAAGCTAAGCTCTGTCAGGCTCTGCCTCTGAGTCAGCCTGGAGGGAGAGATCTGTGCTGACCTGCGGGAAACCCCACTGTCTGTCAGGTCACCATGAATGTTTCTCTCATGGGAGGGTCCAGCCCAGGGCCAGGGGGAGATTAGAGGGAAATAAAGTGGAGACTCAATGTGCAAGCTGCAGGTCTCATGGGCAAAACTTGCCGGATTTCTGAAGTGTGAACTAAGAGAATAAAACATTTTTTTTTAAAGTTTTAAGTTACTTGAGAATTGTGATAGAGAGTAGATGGAGCAAACAAGTGAAGAAAAACCAGCACAACAACCGTTCCAGACAAATACACTTCTACTGCTCTAGCACCAGCCTGACTCTGTCTTTCCTAAATCTGATGGAAATGTCCTACTCATTTTTCTCTTGTCCAGGATCCCTGACATAGCTTCACCAACCCAGAGCAGGAAGAAATGCAGGCACGGCGGTGATGGCGGTGGTTTAGTCGCTCAGTCATGTCCGACTCTTTGCGACCCCATGAATCGCAGCACGCCAGGCCTCCCTGTCCATCACCAGCTCCCGGAGTTCACTCAGACTGACGTCCATCGAGTCGGTGATGCCATCCAGCCATCTCATCCTCTGTCGTTCCCTTCTCCTCCTGCCCCCAATCCTTCCCAGCATCAGAGTCTTTTCCAATGAGTTAACTCTTCCCATGAGGTGGCCAAAGTATTGGAGTTTCAGCTTTAGCGTCAGTCTTTCCAATGAACACCCAGGACTGATCTCCTTTAGAATGGACTGGTTGGATCTCCTTGCAGTCCAAGGGACTCTCAAGAGTCTTCTCCAACACCACAGTTCAAAAGCATCAATTCTTCGGCGCTCAGCTTTCTTCACAGTCCAATTCTCACATCCATATATGACCACTGGAAAAACCATAGCCTTGACTAGACGAACCTTTGTTGGGAAAGAAATGTCTCTGCTTTTTAATATGCTGTCTAGGTTGCTCATAACTTTCCTTCCAAGGAATAAGCGTCTTTTAATTTCATGGCTGCAATCACCCATCTGCAGTGATTTTGGAGCCCCCCAAAATAACGTCTGACACGTTTCCACTGTTTCCCCATCTATTTCCCATGAAGTGATGCGGCCGGATGCCATGATCTTCGTTTTCTGAATGTTGAGCTTTAAGCCAACTTTTTCACTCTCCTCTTTCACTTTCACCAAGAGGCTCTTTAGTTCCTCTTCACTTTCTGCCATAAGGGTGATGTCATCTGCATATCTGAGGTTATTGATATTTCTCTCAGCAATCTTGATTCCAGCTTATGCTTCTTCCAGCCCAGCGTTTCTCATGATGTACTCTGCATATAAGTTAAATAAGCAGAGTGACAATATACAGCCTTGACGTACTCCTTTTCCTATTTGGAACCAGTCTGTTCTTCCATGTCCAGATCTAACTGTTGCTTCCTGACCTGCATATAGGTTTCTCAAGAAGCAGGTCAGGTGATGTGATATTCCCATCTCTTTCAGAATTTTCCAGTTTATTGTGATCCACACAGTCAAAGGCTTTGGCATAGTCAATAAAGCAGAAATAGATGTTTTTCTGGAACTCTTGCTTTTTCCATGATCCGGTGGATGTTGGCAATTTGATCTCTGGTTCCTCTGCCTTTTCTAAAACCAGCTTGAACATCTGGAAGTTCACAGTTCATGTATTGCTGAAGCCTGGCTTGGAGAATTGTGACCATTACTTTACTAGCTAGCGTGTGTGATGAGTGCAATTGTGTGGTAGTTTGAGCATTCTTTGGCATTGCCTTTCTTTGGGATTGGAATGAAAACGGACCTTTTCCAGTCCTGTGGCCACTGCTGAGTTTTTCAAATTTGCTGGCATATTGAGTGCAGCACTTTCACAGTGTCATCTTTCAGGATTTGAAATAGCTCAACTGGAATTCCATCACCTCCACTAGCTTTGTTCATAATGATGCTTTCTAAGGCCCACTTGACTAGGCTTTCCCCAAAAGGGTTTTAAATCCAGATGTCTGGGAAGTTCTGGGCTGAACTTGCGTCTGTACTGCAGGACCTCTCGTGTGCATTGTAACTTTTCAAGAGGAAGCATAGTGCTGGATAGCCCAGATTTACTTGGCCACTGAATTCTTTTGTGCCCATGGAACTCTTAAGGCTCACTTGGGCAGGTGCAAAAATGGAGAATCTCTTAAGTTCCCTTTCAGAGCTTAGATGCCCTTTCCGTGGCTGGCCTCACTGTGACATCTCTGGCCGTGTTCTACCTTGTTTTGCGTGAGTCCTACTTTGTCTCATTTTGTTCCATCAGCTCGTCTCCCAGTGATCATCCTCTCAGAGTGAACAGAGTCACATGGTTTTCTTCATTTCTCTGAAAATCTAGATCTATCATTGTCAAAATATAAAAATGATATGACTATTTGAAAAAAATGCATTACAGGAAAGTATAAGTAAAGAAAATTAAAATTCACCCCAATTCTAATCACCCAGAAGTAATTCTAACAAAGCATTTTTCAGTTGCGCCAGAAGATTCTACAATTGGCAGAATTTTATTTAATGCTCCAATTACAAATGTATATGGCAAAATATTTTAAACCGATTGAAGTTTTTGAATTCCTGTATGTCTGAAACATTGGAGATTTAATAATTAGGGTTGTTCAAATATAGGTGGAGGGGTTGACACAGCTTTAAATATGTCCTCCCCACAAAATACGTTGAAGCCCTAACCCCTAGTACCTCATAATGTAAACTTGTTTGGAAGTAAGCTCATTGCAGAAGTAGTTACAATTAAGATTGATCATGGTGAGCTAGTAGGGAGGGCACCTAATCCACTGTGACTAATGTACTTACAAAAAAATGGTCATGTGAAAACCTAGAGACATAGAGGGAAGAATGTCATGTGACAGCAGAGGTAGAGTTTGGAATCATGTGCTGCAAGTCATGGAATGCGTTAGAAACTGAAAGGCATGGAACAGATTCTTCCCTAGAGCCTTCAAAAGAGTATGACCCTTTTGCAAAAGAATATATACATATATATATTTCGTGGTTGTTGTTGAGCCAGTAAGTCATGTTTGACTCTTTGCAACCCCGTGAACTGTAGCCCACCAAGCTCTGTCCATGAGATTTCCCAGGCAAGAATACTGGAGTGTGTAGCCATTTCCTTCTCCAGGGGATCTTCCTGGTCCAGGGGTCAAACCTGTGTCTCCTGCATTGCAGGCAGATTCTTTACCACTGAGCCACCAGGGAAGCATATATATATATAAAGTGAAAGTTGCTCAGTCATGTCCGACTCTTGTGACACCATGGATTGTATAGTCCATGGATTTCTCTAGGCCAGAATACTGGAGTGGGTAGCTGTTCTCTTCTCCAGGGGATCTTCCCAACTCAGGGATCGAACTCAAGTCTCCTGCACTGCAGGCAAATTCTTTACCAAATGAGCTATCAGGGAAGCCCATATATAGAGATAACTTCGCTATATAGCAGAAATTAACACAACATTGTAAATCAAATATTCTTCAATAAAATTTTTTAAGGAAAGAATATTGTCTTGCCCACACCTTCCTTGACTTTGGATTTCTGGCTTCTAGAACTACAAGACAATAAACGTCTGTGTTTGAGGCACCCGCTTTGTGGTACTTTGTCCTGGTAGTTCCAGGAAACAAATACAAGGGTGGTGGTAAATTGAGAGAGGTTTTGAACAACAACCTGGCCACGTTAGCACCCCTCTGATGGGCAAAGATATCCCATCCACACCCTCCGCCAAGCACTGGCATGCTGGAGGCTGTTCCTTACAAGGTCTGTGCCATGCACACATCTCATTCCTATTCAGTGATGTCATGTTGCGAGCTTGAAATGGGCCGTTCTGGTGAGCAACCACCTTGTTTCTGGAGGAATGAAGGGTGTCCTGAGGTTCAGGACTTTCCATGCTAAAACTGGGAAAGTTTCAGGCAAACTGGACCAAAGTAGTTACACTATCAGTCATGGGAGGAGTGTTTATACCATAGAACTTGGCAAATCTTACAAATCAGAGCATTGCCTCCTTAGAGATCTGCTCGTGAAATATGTACCAGCACATTACTATTCCAGGTTTGGTTCCCCAGCATTGCTCCTTTTATTTGCATGGTGAATATAGCATTGGTTACCTGAAGCTCTCCCTATAGCTCTTCATCAAATTTACAGGATTGTGCAGCAGTTATCGGCAGGGGTGAGGACCTGAGAAGTTATCCTTTCAGTTGAAAATGGAAGCCTTTGCTAGGTAAATTGTATAGTAACAACCCTAGCATTATGAATCACATTGACAAAGCACTTAAAAATTTGAAGTTAAGAGATGCCGTCTCCTCAAATTTTATGTTCTCTTCAAAATCAATGGTTTATTTTTGTGTCATTTACTTATTTATTTATTGAACTACCAAAATCAAAGTTGTTCCCTAGATACATATAATTATAGAGTTGAACACAACATGACAATTTTTTTCCCTAAGAACCACATGACAGAATTAGAGATGCTTAACATCCTCCTATGGACGTACGGAGATCTTAAGCCTTACAGTTGATTGTACTTACCACAGTAATTATTGAGCATAGCACAGCACTTAGCCCACCTTGTCTGCTGCTGCTGCTGCTAAGTCACTTCAGTTGTGTCCGACTCTGCGCGACCCCATAGACTGCAGCCAACCAGGCTCCTCCGTCCCTGGGATTCTCCAGGCAAGAACACTGCAGTGGGCTGCCATTTCCTTCTCCAGTGCATGAAAGTGAAAAGTGAAAGTGAAGTTGCTCAATCATGTCCAACTCTTCAAAACCCCATGGACTGCAGCCCACCAGGCTCCTCCACCCATGAGATTTTCCAGGCAAGAGTACTGGAGCGGGGTGCCATTGCCTTCTCTGAGCCCACCATGTCTACATTGTAAATAAAATAGCTTTTCAGTCTTGCCCTAGCAGTTACATCACCTTCCTCTCCCACTAGAGAAACCATAAAGTAATACAGCAGGGTGAGTGAAATGTCCATTAGATGGAGCACCAACCTGGACACCTTCCACTTCCAACCAGGTATCAAACCATGAAAATGCCACAACAGCCCTTCTGTTCCTAAACTCTTCTCTCTGGTTCACTCTCCATTGCCCTAGGTCCTCCTACCTACTACTTGCCTAGGGCCGGAAGATGTGTTTAAAATGCACACCTACTAGATAGTGTTCTGGAGGAAAAAAAATGCACTGCGAAATAGTGTAAGTAGAATGTATTCATCCTGGGGAAACCGTTCTGAAGAGGTAAGGGAGAAACCAGGACATATATGATATATACGAACTTTTTTGCTGAGAAAAACGTGTAGTCAAGCAGAGAATATTGTTACTAGTCACAAGAACAGACATCTCAAGTTACTTACTTTAGTGCTTTTTTTCTATCTATTGGAGAAAAAAGTGATTCCTTATTCATTTTTGAAGTATAGTTGATATATAGGACTTCCCTGGTGGCTCAGATGGTAAAGAATCTGCCTGCCATGCAGGAGACCCAGGTTCAGTCCCTGGGTAGGGAAGATCCTCTGGAGAAGGGAATGGCAACCCACTGTAGTATTCTTGCCTGGGGAATTCCATGGACAGAGGAGCCTCGTGGGCTACAGTCCATGGGGTCACAAAATAGTCAGACATGATTGAGTGACTAATATACATACATGCATACATATATATATATTCATTCTTTTAAAATAATTTTCCATTATGGTTTGCCACAAAATATTGAATATAGTTCCCTGTGCTATACAGTAGGAGCTTGGTTTTATCTGTTCTTTATATAATAGCATAAAGAATCGGCCTGCAATGCGGGAGACCTGGGTTCGATCCCAGGGTTGGGAAGATACCTTGGAGAAGGGAAAGGCTACCCACTCCAGTATTCTAGCCTGGAGAATTCCATGGACTGTATAGTCCATGGGCTCACAAAGAGTCGGACATGACTGAGGGGCTTTCACTTTCACTTATATAATAGCTTGGGCTTCCCTGATAGCTCAGTTGGTAAAGAATCTGCCTGCAATGCAGGAGACCCTGGTTCGATTCTTGGGTCAGGAAGATCTGCTGGCTAAGTGATAGGCTACCCACTCCAGTGTTCTTGGGTTTCCCCTGTGGCTTATCTGGTAAAGAATCCACCTGCAATGTGAGAGACCTGGGTTCGATCCCTGCGTTGGAAGGATCCCCTGGAAAAGGGAAAGGCACCCACTCCAATATTCTGGCCTGGAGAATTCCATGGACTGTATAGTCCATGAGGACATGAAGAGTTGGACATGACTGAGCAACTTTCACTTCACTTCACTTCATCTTATATAATAGCGTCCATCTGCTCACGCCAGCCTCCCACTCTCTCATCCTTCCCCCAGTTCCCTTCTCCTTGGCAACCACAAGTCTGCTCTCTACATCCACATGTCTGTTTCTGTTTTGTCGATAGGCTCATTTGTGTCGTATTTTAGATACCCCGTATACATGATATCATATGGTATTTGTTTTTCT
Source organism: Oryx dammah (assembly GCF_014754425.2). Lineage (NCBI taxonomy): Eukaryota > Metazoa > Chordata > Mammalia > Artiodactyla > Bovidae > Oryx > Oryx dammah. Next base: position 44,578,310 of record NW_024070185.1, on the reverse strand, counting down.
GTTTTGACTTACTTCACTGAGTATAATACTCTCTAGTTGCATCCATGTTGCTGCAGATGGCATTATTTCATTCTCTTTTTGGTGCTTTTCTGTGTATGGAAACATGCAAGAATCTGGGTTCATTAAATAATTTCCTTAGATACCTATCTTAAATATCTAGGGGCTGCTATATCCAAAGCAGGGAATACTTCCTATTTTTCTCAGTTATGAAATCCCCCAAGGTGCACTGCAGTGGATAATGGCTTGATCCTTATAGAACTTATTGGCAAGCAACATTTTTTCCTTTACCATAGAACGATCTCCTGGGTATATTGTGCAGTAAAAAACAAAGCATGCTTGTGCATACACACACAAAACCCTCAAATCAACTGTACTTGAGTTAAAAGAATGGATCAATCAAAAGGAGAAAAAAGCAAGGTGCTGGACAGTTGGTACAGTATGGTATCTTTCATAATTTAATTAAAATTTTTTTTCTTTTTATAATTTTAAAAAGCAGTTGTAACTATACTTGGATAAATACAGGGTGGATTCTATGCCTAAAGTACACACTCTTCACAATGCATCTTATTCATGTACTTTTCTGTTTCTTCCAGGAGACTGTGACTTCCTTGATGGGAAGGAATTCCTTCATTGACTTTTGTATCCTAGCACGTGGCTTGGATCAAATAAGCAATCAATAAAAGTCAATTGAAGAAAGGAATCATTAAATACAGGCAGAAACGCTGCCTTTAACAGTTTCCTTTTCTTAGTTAAATTTACCAAGCCAGTATTGTAACATAAACACAGGTCCATTAAAGGTGTAAGTCACTTCCTACCATTTTAAAGTTGGGTTGTTGTTGTTGTTGTTGTTTTGGTATGTGTTAATCAGGAAGAGTCGGAGGCATTAAAAAAAAAGTTTTGAAATTAAACACACACACACAGACACCACAAACATCTAATTAGACCAAAACAAAACCAACTTACAAGTCTTGGCTCATCATCTCTGCACAATGATAGCTACATACAGTGATCCTATAATTTATGTCTACTAAACACTGTTATTTTTCTGCTCTATGCATTAGGCAACTCGGAAAGGGTTTCAGAAACATTTCAACACTACTGGCACTCATGATTATTAATATCATTAATACTGTTTATTTTTTTAATGGCCAGTCTTCTAGACTTGTGTATCCGATCGGAGAGAAGAATGTATTTCTAGGATTGCAGCCAAATGCAGTCCTGAATGCTTTCTGCTGGCAGTCTTTGCTTTCCCAATATTGACTTGCTTCCTACAACCCCTAGGAAGCTCCTCTATCTTTTCAAGCTGCCCTTGGGATTCTTTTCTTTCTTGGCTTCTTGTCACTGGCACCCCTAGAGCCGGGCAGCAAACATGTACCCCTGCACAGCCTGCCACCTCTCTGACTCTCTGGGTCCAGACACCAGTCTTGGAGATAGGAAGAGAGGAAGAGACGAGGGGTGAGGCAGAGGACATTAATAATCCCCACTTCCAGCCCCCTCTCTCCCTTCCCAGCCCTGCCCCTTCCTACCACCAGAGTTGGCTACCACTCCAGGGAATAATTGCCCTTTTCAGCCTCCTCTTGAGCAGAAAGAAAGGAAAGGTTTGGATTCTCCTCCTTTTTGGAATCTCCCCTATTCTTTTCATTTGTTCAGTTGCTAAGTCCTGTCCGATTCTTGGCGGGCCCCATGGACTGACTGTAGCATGCAACCCTGTTCTTCACTATCTCCAGGAGTTTGCTTGAATTCATGTCCATTGAGTTGGTGATGATATCTAACCATCTCATCCTCTGCCACCCTCTTCCCCTCTTCTAAGGTTTTCCAAATAACCCCTCTTAGCATCTCTAAAGCCCTTAATTTCTCCCCTTCTGTGCTTAGATTGCAGTTTACACAAGAATACCCCTGTGGAGTTGGTCAAACATGCATATCTCTGCTCTGCCCCTGGAGTTTGTCCTGGAGTTTGCTTGGTGAACAGGACTGTCCCTGGGAATCAGATGATTTCACCTTGTAGTGTGGCTTGCACTTTTTACCTTGAGCATGCGGTGATCTGAGCAAAACTTGTGTAAATAGGGGTGAAAAATACTGAGGGAGGAAAGAACAGCCAGACCAAAACTGGAGTTCTTCTACCGAGTCACACAGCATCTCCAGAGTTTACTCAAACTCATGTCCATTTAGTTGGTGATGCCATCCAACCATCTCATCCTCTGCTGCTCCCTTCTCCTCCTGACCTTTCCCAGCATCAGGTCTTTTACACAGCTCTTTGCATCAGGTGGCCAGAGTATTGGAGCTTCAGGTTCAGTTTCAGTCCTTTCAATGAATATTCAGGACTGATTTCCTTTAGGATGGACTGGTTTGATCTCTTTGCAGTCCGAGGGACTCTCAAGAGTCTTCCCTAACACCACAGTTCAAAAGCATCAATTCTTCAGCGCTCAGCCTTCTTTATGGTCCAACTCTCACATCTGTACCTGACTACTGGAAAAACCGTAGCTTTGTCTATACAGCCCTTTGTAAATAAAGTGATGCAGCTGCTTTTTAATATGCTGTCTAGGTTTGTCATAGCTTTTCTTCCAAGGAGAAAATGTCTGTTCATTTTGTGGCTGTAGTCACATCTGCAGTGATTTTGGAGGCCAAGAAAATGAAATCTGTCACTGTTCCTACTTTTCCCCCATCTATTTGCCACCAAGCAATAGGATCAGATACCATGATCTTCATTTTTGAATGTCGAGTTTTAAGCCAGCTTTTTCACTATCCTCTTTCACCTTCATCAAGAGGCTCTTTGGTTCCTCCTCACTTTCTAACATTAAAGTGGTATCATCTGCATATCTGGGGTTGTTGCTATTTCTCTGAGAAATCTTGGTTCCAGCTTGTGCTTCATCCAGCCCAGCATTTTGCATGATGTACTCTGCATATAAGTTAAATAACCAGAATGACAATATATAGCCTTGACATACTCCTTTCCCAATTTGGAACAATCTGTTGTTCCATGTCTGCTTCTAACTGTTGCTTCTTGTCCTGCATACAGTTTTCTAAGGAGGCATGTAAGGTGGTCTAGTATTCCTATCTCTTTAAGAATTTTAAGTAGGCAGTGACCCAAGTCCTGGAACTCTTCACCCTTTCTCCCAAATGGTTAGAATAATCCTCTCACTCATTAGCATATGAAATTGTCCAGCCCATAAAAGCTAACTGTACCACACTTCAGGGTCACACTCACCACCTGCAATAGGCCACACTCTGTGGAGTGTGTTTGTCTTTAAATAAATCTCCTTCTTACCTATCACTTTATCTCTCACTGAATTCTTTCTGTGATGAGACATCAAGAACCAGAGGTTCATTAGATCCTAAAACTGGGTCTGTGATCTCAGTTGGAAGACCATGGGTTTTGGCTGAGTCCCTAGCAGGGTTTTGGGAGGGTTCAAGTCTTGGCCACGTGGGTTCAAGACTCAGTCTGAGATAAAAGGTTTCATAACTGTGGTGACCTAAGGACGAAAGAGCAGATAAAAGCAAGGAGGGTCTTGGAATGCAGGAAGAGAAAAACCAGACCCTTATCGTCCTTCCCTCCCCCATGTTGTAACTATTAATGGAACAGTACAACCTGTCTCTCCTCCTACCCTGTAGGGAGAAGGTATTTGCCCTACTCTTCCCCCACCCAGTATACATGCCTCATCCAATCAGCAAATGACCTGCAAGATCCTCATCCCACTCCTTGTACCCTGGGTATAAAAGTGGAATAAGGACCCCTGTTCAACGTCGGTTCTCCCTTGAGATGGTTCGCTGTTCTAACAGCGTCTCTCACTCTAATAAACTTAATTTCTCTCTCATTCTGTCTCATGTCTGGAAATTCTTTTCCAACCCGCACCCGGACCACGACAACAACTACCCTGAATGAAACTAATATAGGTGAGGAAAGACTTTCCTTGTGTCATCCTAGGTTCAAGAGCTGGGTCTATGAAAAACTGACAACAGACAGATAAACAAGAGAAAAGGTATACAAATTTATTAATTTTTAGCATCATGTGCACAGAGGCATCACAGGAAGAAATGAATACCCCCACAGTTTAGTTCAGTTCAGTTCAGTTCAGTCGCTCAGTCGTGTCCGACTCTTTGCGACCCCATGAATCGCAGCACGCCAGGCCTCCCTGTACATCACCAACTCCCGGAGTTCACTCAGACTCATGTCCATAGAGTCAGTGATGCCATCCAGCCATCTCATCCTCTGTCATCCCCTTCTCCTCCTGCCCCCAATCCCTCCCAGCATCAGAGTCTTTTCCAATGAGTCAACTCTTCACATGAGGTGGCCAAAGTACTGGAGTTTCAGCTTTAGCATCATTCTTCCAAAGAAATCCCAGGGCTGATCTCCTTCAGAATGGACTGGTTGGATCTCCTTGCAGTCCAAGGGACTCTCAAGAGTCTTCTCCAACACCACAGTGCAAAAGCATCAATTCTTCAGCGCTCAGCCTTCTTCACAGTCCAACTCTCACATCCATACATGACCACAGGAAAAACCATAGCCTTGACTAGACAGACCTTAGTCGGCAAAGTTTATAAAACAACATTATTGGGCGGGGGAGAAGGATGTTGGCTATTTAGAGAAAGTGAGGTGAAAGTTGGTCAGTCATGTCCGACTCTTTGCGACCCCAGGGACTATACAGTCAATGGAATTCTCCAGGCCAGAATACTGGAGTGGGTAGCTGTTCCCTCCTCCAGGGGATCTTCCCAACCCAGGGATCGAACTCAGGTCTCCAACATTGCAGGCGGATTCTTTACCAGCTGAGCCGGTTTAGAGAAAGAAACCGGTTTAGAGAAAAGTAAATGATTTTTAGAGAAGATGAATGGACACTTAGAAGAACAGATGGGAAATTTGAAGATGTAAGGGGGCAAAATTTGTCACCCCAAATGTGTCTCTTTGGCTGAAAACCTCAGGAAGAATTCCTAACTGCCTAAAATAATTTATAGAGAGCCTGTTCCAGGAATGAAACTATCACTATAAATAACTGTAGTTTTATAAGAACCAGGTGTGGTAGACAAGGAGGAACCTAGCAGTCCATGTGGAAATTCCTGTCTTTGTCCCATTGTCTGTGCTTGGCCCTTAAAATACTGGCTTTTCTATCATTTCCATGTGAATTGCTTTCCTCCCCTTTGAAATCCCAGAACACTACTGCCAACATCCTTTGTGTCTTAAGCTGAAGATGGTATTTAAGGTGAAGGTTTTGGCCCACTTGCTTAGTTTTACCTTTGTTACCTTTCTTTTAGTGTCAAATCCAAAAAATCATCACCAAGATTAATGTCAAGGAGTTTACTGCCTATGTTTTCTTCTAGGAGTCTTAGAGTTTGAAGTCTTAATTTCTGTTTAATTCATTTTGAGTGGTTTTTGTGTATGATGTAAGACAGTGGTACACTTTTGTTCTTCTGCATGTGATTGTCCACTTTTTCCAATACCATTTATTGAAGAGACTCTCCTTTCCTATGTTCTTGAGTCTTTTCTTGTAAATTAGTTGACCATGTAAGTGCTGGTTTATTTCTGGGCTCTCAATCCTGTTCCATTGATCTATGTGTCTATGTTATATCAATACTATACTGTTTTGATTGCTTTTTAATATAGTTTGAAATTAGGACGTGTTATGCCTCTGGCTTTGTTCTTTTTACTCCAGGTTGCTTTGGCTACTCAGGGTCTTTTGTGGTTCCATACACATTTAAGAGTTGTTTATTCTATTTGTGTGAAAATGCCATTGAAATTTTGATAGGGATTGCATTGAACCTGTAGGTCATTTTGAGTATTATGGACATTTTAATAGTATTAATTAATCCAAAGAATTGATGCTTTTGAACTGTGGTGTTGGAGAAGACTCTTGAGAGTCCCTTGGACAGCAAGGAGATCCAACCAGTCCATCCTAAAGGAAATCAGTCCTGAATATTCATTGGAAGGATTGATGCTGAAGCTGAAACTCCAATACTTTGGCCACCTGATGCGAAGAACTGACTCACTGGAAAAGACCCGGATGCTGGGAAAGATTGAAGGCAGGAGGAGAACGGGACAACGGAGGATGAGATGGTTGGATGGCATCACTGACTCAATCAATGGACATGAGTATGAGTAAACTCCAGGAGGCCTGGTGTGCTGCAGTCCATGGGGTTGCAAAGAGTTGGATGACTGAGCTGAATTCATCCAATCCATGAACATAAAATAAGTTTTCATGTATGTGTATCTTCTTCAATTTGTTTCATCAGTGTGTTATAGTTTTCACTTTTAGATTTTTCACCTTGGTTCAGTTAATTCCTAAGGACTTTATTTATTTATTTGATGTAATTATAAATGAGCTTGCTTTCCTAATTTCTCTTTCTGATATTTCATTGTTTGTCTTGATTTTTTTATAATGACTTTGTATCCTGCAGTTTTAATGAAATGGTATATTAGTTCTAACAGTTTTTTGGTGGTCTTTAGGCTTTTGTGTATATAATATCAAGCCATCTGTAAATAGTGACAGCTTTACTTCCTTTCTGATTCAGGTACCTTTTATTTTTTTCTTGCCTAATTGTTCTGACTAGGACTTCTAATATTATGTTGAATTAAAGTGGTGAGAGTGGGCATCCTTGTCTTGATCCTTATCTTAAGGAAAAGCTCTCATGAGTATGTTAGCTGTGGGCTTGTCATATATGGCCTTTATTATGTTGAGGTACATTTACCGTACCCCCAGTTTGTTGAAAGTTAAAACATTTTCCAGAGAAAATGGATCATGTGAGCTCAAATTGTTTTTGGAGCAAACATCAGGATATATGTGAGGTCAGTTTTTCAAATTCCCAAGGGGCCATTAGTATTGAAAATGTCATGACTAGGTAAAACCAAAAATTTGAAGCCATTTCTTACTTTAACAGTAGCTATATGCTGAAAGACAGTCATGAAGTCATAGTTTTGAATAGCAAGGAGAATTTATATGAAATTTCATACCTGTGCCTCTCCTTCCTCTTCTGGTATGTAGCTATTTTCATTTTCAAAGGATAAATCCATGCCAAGAATTCAACTGGATACAACCTAAAATTACTTTAATCTCAGTGTGTACTGGAAGGTATGCTTTCTTGGCAACCTTGTAGAGCCAATCCATACAAACTTTACATTCATGAACAAGGTTCTATCATTAGAAGTAGCAATGAGGCTTTTTAGAATATGGGGTCAAGTGTAGCTTGAGAAACATATTGTAAACCTATTATTTAATACAAACTATCAGACATAAGGATGGCTTACTAGTTTTAGAAGCTATGCAGACGATGGAGTGAAATATAAGTACCATAGGGGTCAAGAAAAACTGTTCCAGGCAATTCAGAATCCATCACCAACATAACCAAAATAAGTGTTTTAACTGTTTGAGGTTGAGAGGAGGACAGGATGTCATAAATCATTACTTTGGAGAAAAATCTCAAATTTATTTACCTTTTAATTTTTATTTCTGAAATTTGTATTATTTTAAAAAGTAATTTAATTTGGCTGAACTAGGTCTTAGTTACCACATGTGGAATATTCTGTTTTCATAGTGGCATATGAAATCTTTGGTTGCAACATGCAGGATTTTTTGTTGCAGCATTTAAATTCTTAGTTGCAGCACATGGGGCCTGTTTCCCTGACCAGGGATTACACCCCAGGCCCTCTGCATTGGAAGCGCGGAGTCTTAGCCACTGGACCACCAGGGAAGTCCCGGGAAAACCTCACATTCATCTGTACGATTTCGTTGTGCCATGTGTTTGTCATGTGTTTGCTTTACATGTGGCTCAGGTGTCACAGGTTAGAGTCCCCATTTTATAGACCAGAAAACTGAGGCTCGTGTCAACAAACAAGTGGCAGACTTTGGATAAAATTTTTTAAACTTCGATTAAAAAAAAAAATTCTTTTACATACCCCAGTGCGTCTCTGTATCTTCAGAAAGAGGTAACTAAATCATTCTGGATAGTTTTATTTTCCGGTGGCAAAGGGTCTATTCACTCAGGAAGAGAGACATAAAAGAAGGCTTTCTAAAATTATGTATTTTCTTTCTCCCCCTTGAACTTATACTGAACATTTACAATGTGTTCCTGAGAATCCATCCTTAATTTTTAAAAACATTTTTATTATCTATTTATTTTTGGTTGTGCTGGGTCTTGGTTGCTGCACGTGGTCTTTCTCTAGAAGCAAAGATCAGGGGTTCCTCTAGCTACGGTGCATGGGCTTCTCATCGTGGTGGGCTCTCTTGATGTGAAGAGCTGACTCATTAGAAAAGACCCTGATGCTGGGAAAGACTGAAGGCAGGAGGAAAAGGGGACGACAGAGGTTGGATGGCATCACCTACTCAGTGGACATGAGTTTGAGCAAACTCTGGGAGATGGTGAAGCACAGGGATGCCTGGCGTGATGCAGTCCGTGGGATCACAGAGTCAGACACGACTGAGCAACTGAATGACGACTCTTGTGGAGCACTTGCCCTAGGGAGCTTGGGCTTTAGGAATTCTGCCTTGTGGGTTTAGTTGCCCTGAGGCATGTGGAATCTTTCAGAGCCAGAGATCTTGTGTCCCCTACATTGGCAGGAAGATTCTTAACCACTAGGCCACCAGGGAAGTCCAGAATTCGTCTTTAGCATGGGTGATGCAATAGACGAGATGGTGCTCCCAGGGTCTGAGGTATGAGGGGCACTGGCCCCATGTCCTGGTGCTTTTCCAGTTTGCTGGTCAGAGTGATTTTTATTCCTGTCCCTCTTCTGTTCTTGTGCTTGCAGTCTTTTCACAGCCTTAAATGGCAATCTGCCAGAGTCTTAGGATCTAAATAATTAAATCGGTTAGAATTATACATAAAGTAAAAGTAAATAGGCCTGAAAGGATGTGCAAGGAAGAGCACTAAGAGCAAAGTCCTTAAGTTCTATTTTCCTGTTACCTCAGCCCAATTAAATACATCTTTAAATTTTATGTTGTTTCCCAGGTAGGAGAGGGCACAACTTATAGTTCCAGGTAAATGAGGGACAATGAAACTTTCATTAGAAGCAAGAGACAGATACAAGTGTATACAAAGATGCACTCAAACACACGATTTTATTTATTTTTTCACTGGCACTGACTTACCCCACTTAAAAATTTTCACTGGACTAAAAAATAACTTATTTTTAAAAGAAGACTGTATTTTAAATACTCATTTAGCATTTGTCTGTATTGTTTTATTGTTATGAGGTTCCCCCCCCCCACAAAGAATGTTTTTCCTTTTCCCAGTGCAAAAAGTCTTTGCTACATATTTGCATAGACTAGTCACTAATAAATCTTTCTTTAGTAAGGGAGTAGCAGAAAAGGAGCCTAACTTTGAGAGAGTTTTAATGTTCCCAAGCCCTGGTTTCTGCATGTGTAAAATGCAAGGCTGTAACAATTCAGATGGTGTAACAGGCTTAGTCCACCAAGGCTGTGGCAACAATACCAGAGACTGGTTGGCTTATGAAGGTTTATTTCATAGTTCTGGGGGCCAGGAAGTCCATGATCAAGAGCAGACTGGGTGGCAGGTGAAGACCTGCTTCCTGGTTCACAGACAGTTGTCTTCTCCCTGTGTCTGCACATGTTGCAAGGGACAAGGCAGCTCCCTGGGGTCTCTCGTAAAAGAGCACTAATCTCATTTATGAGGCCTGTGATTGGGGGTTAGAGACCAACACCTAAACATTCTGCCTTCAGCACAGGCTTAGCCAGTAACGGCACAATAAAAGATGATTATCTGAACAAGAATTCAACTGAAATTCAAGTGGACTTAAACCCAGAACCATATACTCACTCTGGAGCTTATAAAAAGTGTCCACTGTCTTCTCCTCTGCTAGAGGGAATTAAAGCTAGCCTGGAAAGTTGCCTGATGGGACTACTGCACGTCTGACTTGGGAGTCGACTCTGTTCTATCCAGTTTCATCCTCTCCGTTAAGGTGGGGACACAGAGGTCCAGAGAGGTTGAGAAACTTGTCCAGAGACAGGCAACTGCTTCTGGGGCTGAGCCAAGTCTTAGCACCTAAATGAGGTATAGGACCAGGGTTCCTTTCATTAACACCAAGATATTTTTGTTTGTTTGTTTTTAAAGAAAAGAAAGGTGCTTTAATTAGAAGAGCTGGCAGTCTGGGGAGATAGTGGATCTGTGTCTGGAGAAAAACTCCCAAGATTCTGCTCAGCCAGGACAGTTTTAATGGGAAAAATGGAGGGGAAGCCGCTCAGTGAATCACCGAGGCGGGAGGCTGGGCTCTGCATCTCCACTGAGTGCAGACTGCCTGGCTTTCTTGTCAGAGTTACCTTGCCTGAGTGATCTGCCTGCAGGATTGCTTTGGGGGAACTTTTGAATGTAGAGAGCTAGTCTGACTTCTTTTTATCTAAGAAAAGAATGAACAGGTTAGACAAAGCATGGTGTACATTCAGGAGAGCAAAGCTCAGGAGTTAGTTTCATTTGCTTAGTGATCACATTCTTATAATTAGGTTCTTTTAAGGTAGGAGGGGAATAGAAATGGGCAAACAGGAAAGGGGTGTGGAATTAAAAAATTATTCACAACCTAAAAGTTGAGAGTTAAGTTTTATTCTGCTACACCAACATCTTTTCATTTATGTGGGCTTTCACAATTTGTCAAGCACCTCCTTAGCTTCATGACCTCGTTTATTATACTATATCCACGAGTTTAGGGCAATGGCTCCCCGCCCCCTGGTCTTTCAGACACTTTTTGCATACTCAGACCTGTGTTTCAATAGCTTATTCTATACCAATCCTTAAAAAAAATATGTATATACACACATGTAAATGTGTCTGTACATATATATGCACATATGGAAGACACTTCCTGCGTTGCCCTATCACACCCTGGGTCACAAAACACAGAGAGAAAATAGTCTTCATTTGACAGTTCCCGAGTTGCCACTGATGCTTCAGTACTAAAGGGCTTAGAAGTGTTTACACTTTCAAGAGGAGGAGGAACATTTTAGGCTTCCCTTTAATAAGTCTCATTTTGAGATAGCATGATGAGGTTGGCCAAATACTCTTCATGCAGTTTTTGTAGTAAGTCCTTCAAAGAATGAATGGTCAAGCCCATTTATTTCTCCTCCTAGAACTTATCCTTCTTGTTTTTCTTAGTTGTGAAGTTATATATAAAGGTATGGGCATACAGACATTATGAAACATAAGGGCTATCGCGTGAGGGAGGAAATCAGAAATTAAAAATCTAAACTCAGGAGGCAGGGTGGAAGGCGACACAGTCTTTTCACAGAGCTGTTACATACAATGCAACTGTCCTCAAAGGCAGGAATGGAAAAAGCTAGCCATTCAGCTGCAGAACAAGGCTGGGGTCTTGGCTTTAGAGCTTCTCATGTCTTTAGCATTGGGCTGGGCAGGACGTGTCTTTTCCAGAGTAGGCCAGAGCAGATAAGTCCAGCTTGGTCTTTAAGGCTTGAGTCAGCTCCGTGGCCAGCAACTCGTGGAGGGACACGCCATCGTGGGAATATACCCAGTGTTTCCCAGTCCAGTCGTAACGCTTGGGACCACTGCAAGACGAAACACAGTCAGAGTAAGTTCACGGCAACTGCGCTTCCAAAGAAACTGTCACCAAGAAATTGACTGTAGTGAAGATCTAAAAGGCAATAAACAAGGCATGTATTTGACTTCTTGTCTTAGGCTTGATTTAATATAACTGAGTTATTTTGCTGTACACCTGAAACGAACACAACATTGTGAAATCAACTCTAATTTTAAAAAAAGCAGAATTACATCATTATCCTCGAGAACAATTCATAGAACAATACTCAAGACCTGAAAACATTTCAACCCTATTGATGAGTCTCCATTTATCATATTCTGATCTTTTGCTTTTCCTAAGTCACATATGATAACCTGAAATATCACAGACAGTTCAACAGTTCAGTTGCTCAGTTGTGTCCAACTCTTTGTGACCCCATGAACTGCAGCACGCCAGGCCTCCCTGTCCATCACCAACTCCAAAGTCCACCCAAACCCACGTCCATCGAGTCAACGATGCCACCCAACCATCTCATCCTCTGTAGTCCCCTTCTCCTCCTGCCCTCAATCTTTCCAGCATCAGTGTCTTTTCCAATGAGTCAGCTCTTCGCATTAGGTGGCCAAAGTACTGGAGTTTCAGCTTCAACATCAGTCCTTTCGATGAACACCCAGGACTAATCTCCTTTAGGATGGACTGGTTGGATCTCCTTGTAGTCCAAGGGACTCTCAAGAGTCTTCTCCAGCACCACAGTTCAAAAGCATCAATTCTTCAGCACTCAGCTTTCTTTATAGTCCAACTCTCACATCCATATATGACCACTGGAAAAACCATAGCCTTGACTAGATGGACGTTTGTTGGCAAAGTAATGTCTCTGCTTTTTAATATGCTGTCTAGGTTGGTCATAACTTTCCTTCCAAGGAGGAAGCGTCTTTTGCTGCAATCACCATCTGCAGTGATTTTGGAGCCCAGAAAAATAAAGTCAGCACTGTTTACACATCTATCTGCCATGAAGTGATGGGACCGGATGCCATGATCTGAAGATCATTTTCTGAATGTTGAGCTTTAAACGACCTTTTTCACTCCCCTCTTTCACTTTCATCAAGAGGCTCTTTAGTTCTTCACTTTCTGCCATAAGGGTGGTGTCATCTCCATATCTGAGGTTATTGATATTTCTTCTGGCAACCTTGATTCCAGCTTGTGCTTCCTCCAGCCCAGCGTTTCTCATGATGTACTCTGCATATAAGTTAAATAAGCAGAGTGACAATATACAGCCTTGATGTACTCCTTTTCCTATTTGGAACCAGTCTGTTCTTCCATGTCCAGATCTAACTGTTGCTTCCTGACCTGCATATAGGTTTCTCAAGAAGCAGGTCAGGTGGTCTGATATTCCCATCTCTTTCAGAATTTTCCACAGTTTTTTGTGATCCACACAGTCAAAGGCTTTGGCATAGTCAATAAAGCAGAAATAGATGTTTTTCTGGAACTCTTGCTTTTTCCATGATCCAGCGGATGTTGGCAATTTGATCTCTGGTTCCTCTGCCTTTTCTAAAACCAGCTTGAACATCTGGAAGTTCATGGTTCATGTATTGCTGAAGCCTGGCTTGGAGAATTGTGAGCATTACTTTCCTAGTGTGTGTGATGAGTGCAATTGTGTGGTAGTTTGAGCATTCTTTGGCATTGCCTTTCTTTGGGATTGGAATGAAAACTGACCCTTTCCAATCCTGTGGGCACTGCTGAGTTTTCCATATTTGCTGACATACTGCGTGGAGCACGACGTTCACAGAATCATCTTTCAGGATTTGAAATAGCTCCACTGGAATTCCATCACCTCCACTAGCTTTGTTCGTAGTGATGTTTTCTAAGGCCCACTTGACTTCACATTCCAGGATATCTGGCTTTAGGTGAGTGATCATACCATCATGATTATCTGGGTCGTGAAGATTTTTTTGTACAGTTCTTTGTATTCTTGTCACCTCTTCTTAATATCTTCTGCTTCTGTTAGGTCCATACCATTTCTGTCCTTTATTGAGCCCATCTTTGCATGAAATGTTCCCTTGGTATCTCTAATTTTCTTGAAGAGATCTCTAGTCTTTCCCATTCTATGGTTTTCCTGGATTTTTTTGCATTGATCGCTGAGGAAGGTTTTCTTAGCTTTCCTTGCTATTCTTTGGAACTCTGCATTCAAATGGAATTATCTTTCCTCTTCTCCTTTGCTTTTCACTTCCTGTCTTTTCACAGCATTTGTAAGGCCTCTTCATACATCCAGTTTGCTTTTTTGCATTTCTTTTTCCTGGGGATGGTCTTGATTCCTGTCTCCTATACAATATCATGAACCTCTATCCATAGTTCATCAGGCACTCTGTCTATCAGATCTAGTCCCTTAAATCTATTTCTCACTTCCACTGTATAGTCATAAGGGATTTGATTTAGGTCATACCTGAATGGTCTAGTGGTTTTCTCCACTTTCTTCAATTTCAGTCTGAATTTGGCAATAAGGAGTTCATGATCCGAGCCACAGTCAGCTCCCAGTCTTGTTTTTGCTGACTGTATAGAGCTTCTCCATCTTTGGCTGCAGAGAATATAATCAGTCTGATTTCGTTGTCGACCATCTGGTGATGTCCATGTGAAATATCAGGGCAGTGTCTTTTGGATGATGGCCATTCATGCGCTACTGGCATGATCTGCCCCTTACCTATGTTACTATCATCATTTCAGTACATTTCATAGCATTGGGCATCCACTATCTCTATCTAGTTTCAAAACATTTTCATCACCCAAAGGAAATTCCACATCCATTAAGCAGTTACTGTCTATTCACTCCTCTTCCCAGCTCCTGGTAACCGTCTCTACTGATCTTTTTAAAATCAATTTGCTTAATTCAATTTGAAATCCATGAAGGTGAGAGTCTGATGGGCTAGTTCATCCATCTCAAGCTCATCTAGTGAACAAGAACAGCCCATGCACTTCATGCTGGGAACACTGTGTCCGTGGGGCCCAGTGTGACTAGGTTTCACAGTGTCTTGTTATTCCAGACCAACACAACCTGTGCCCATTAATTCCACTTCCTCTGGGTCTAATGGAGGAGGGGACGTGTCAGCAACTGATGGCACTGCAGGGTGATGCCTTGATGGAGGAAGGAACAGAGGACACTGGGAGCCCAAGGGAAGCAAGGGGCTGACAAGTCCAACTGCGCTCACAGGAGCTTCTCCAAAGTGCAGCACTGGGACAGCTTTGCCAGGGAGGAGGAAAGTTCAGAAGGGAAGCATCTTTTGAGGGTTATGAAAACATCAAGGATTTCTGTATTATCAACCAAAGGCACTTTCTTAATGGGATAAAAGGGCCAAACCAAAAGCACTGGGCTTTTACCATGTACAAACAGCCAAACACATAGAGGCATAATAACCTGGACCAAAGCCAGGTTTCTTGGCTCTGGACTCTGATTTGCTGCCAGGATACCAGGCAAGCATGAGAACATCCAGGCACCTCCACCCTGCCCAGGGCTCTGTGCTCAGCCATGGACACCCAGCTGTCCACCCAGATTTCTCCTTTATTCTATCCTTTAACGTCCTCAAGCAAGGTATTGAGGCAAAGCCAGTGTTTCTTCTGACCTGAAACGTTGTCAATTAAAAAGCCCCAGGACCTCCCTGGCAGTTCAGGGGTTAAGACTCCATGCTTCTAATGCAGGGGACATGGGTTTGATCCCTGGTTGGGGAACTAAGATATCACATGCTGCTGCTGCTGCTGCTAGTCACTTCAGTCATCTCCGACTCTGTGTGACCCCATGGACGGCAGCCCACCAGGCTCCCCCGTCCCTGGGATTCTCCAGGCAATAACACTGGAGTGGGTTGCCATCTCCTTCTCCAATGCATGAACGTGAAAAGTGAAAGGGAAGTCGCTTAGTCATGTCTGACTCTTCGCGACCCCATGGACTGCAGCCTACCAGGCTCCTCCGTCCATGGGATTTTCCAGGCAAGAGTACTGGAGTGGAGTGCCATCACCTTCTCCAAGATCCCACATGCCATAAAATAAAATAAAAAGCCCTATAATATCAGAAAAACAGCCCTAGGAAAGGTTATTTTGGGCCAATGTGAAAAATTGAGTGGAAAATAACTTTTTTTTAATGAGGAACATAGTATTTTCATGATAGTAAAAGGCTGCATGGCATATTTTCTTTCCAGATTCCCACTGTGAATTAAAAAAACAAAAAACAAAAAAAAACTTAGGATTTCTCAAAATTTGTTATCATCCAGAAGAATATTTTTCTAAACATGCCTGAGGTAGGATCCTGTTGCTGGTAGGCATGTCCAGATGCGATGAGGACTTTTCGGTCTCAAGATACAACATGAGGGAATTCTTTTAGTGGAGCCAGCACAGTTGGTTCTGGTGCTCTGCCTGCTATTTTCAGAGCCACTGATCCCCAAAGCTGATGGCTGGATTTGAGCTGGTGCACCCAGTTTCTCACCCTGATTCCTCTGGAGATGAAGGATAAGACTGCAGCCCTCATGCATGGCCACAGGAAGGGTCGAGGTGGCTGTTTGAGACCGAAGAGAACAGGCTAATTGGCCCACACAGGGTAAAATCTCCCTCAACTTCAAGTAAGTTGGATCTAAAAGCAAGACAGTCTGTGAATAAGCACCTGGCTAGAAATGAGCAATTCCTTGGAATTGGTTTTTCTTGAATGATAACATTCTTCCTAGATGAGGCTAGGATGAAGGAAGCCTAATGCTTGATTTAGTTTGCACAAAGAATCACACATTACAGCACCATAAACAGTTAATATTGACTACCTAAAAGTGATGTCAATACTGAGGCAGGGAGAGTTAAATGCTTTTCTTTAAAAAAATGCAAGCACCAGGAGGCTTTCAAAGAATTCCATGCTAGTTGTATCTGGGCCTTTCCCAATTCACAGTCTGAGTGTTTTCTTTGGAAGTGCTAATGAAGGACCAGGAAGGTTGTTCTGAGAGCTCTTTGTGGGCGTCTCTCCCTTTACTTTCTTACAACCACTTCAACAGCAGCTAGAGGGATGAGGGACCCTCTCTCCCTGTACATTCTCAGGCCTTGAAACGCAGCACAGGTCTCCAAAACAATCTTTTATTCTGCTAGATTGAAAGCACATCAATGAAAAAGGTAGGAGGCATGGAATGCCCTGGAAGTACAGTTTAAAACACTCTCCACTCCAGTACCTCCACAGAGCACACAGCCCAGTTCTGCAAGTGGAATTCAACTAACTTTTAACTGAGGTGCTCAAAACAGACCAGAGGTCAAACTTTAACGCGCTTTGAAGACAAAGTGCAACTTGTTCACGTGCTGTAATAGCAAAGGTGGCTTTTTCATAGAGAAAAAATGGCAAAGTGGGTTCTGAAAAATTTTCACTTCCAATCTTGTTAATATCCTGATATCTGCTTATAGCAGCCACATAATCATCAGAATAAACCTTCCTACTGAGCCTGAGACATGCTGTAAAACCTCAGGAAAGGTTGCCTTACATAGGTGCTAATACACGAGGGTGACACTTCCTAAACAGTCTACCAGGTCATGTTTCAAACAAGCTAAACTGTGAGAGACTTTGACTTCCGGACATACCTGGATGGTGAAGATAACCAGATTTGCTTGTTTGGAGTCTGCTTGTTGATCACGTAGGTACCTAGATCTCCACCCAGTTTAACTGTTAGAACACCACTCTGGTGCATCAGGTGGAAAAAAGCATGAGGAAGTAAAACAAGACAGGGTTATCACTGTGTCATAGTTGCCTCCTCTTTTGTTATATCTCAATACTGCGTTTATACCAGAGCACAACATACACCAAAAAGGAACTGTCTTTAATTTAGTTTTTGGAATTAGATCACGTAGAAAGAGCACTGCTCTTGGAATCAGATGAGGATTAATCACAATGACACATATGAGTGTTTTCCCTCATTCCCTTTGAGGTGGACAAGGCAAAGAATATCCTTATTCCCCTCCTGAGGTAAGAAGACAGGAGTGTTCAATGGCTCTACTGCAGCTGACGAACGAAAGGATCAGCATCCTGACTGCTGCCTTGGTTTCTCAACAACAGGCCAGAACATATTAGAGACATTAAAAGACGCAGGCACCAACTCTGCTGCAGTCCCAGTCAGCACAAACATCGGGCAGACCAAAGAAAGGAAGAAAAGGCAAGAGAGAAGGAAGCCATCCAGCCACCAGCTTTGCTGGTCTCAGAAGAGCAGCAGCCTGAGCTCCGCTGGCAGAAGGCAGACCCTCTGCATACCAGGGCTCTCTCTTATCCGCTGTACCCCACCCCCTGACCCCCACCAAAGCAGTCACGAGTTTCTCAGATGCCCCTCCCCAGCTTTATATTCCTCTCCAGGAGCCGTGAATTCTTCAAAAGGCCGTTGGTCTTATCTTTGCCCAAAAAATGCTCATTTAAATTTGAAAACCCTCTTTCAACAAAGGAGCCTCTTACTCCTCAGGCCTGAGATCTCTCTAGACTGCACAGGATATTCAAGAAACAGCTCCATGGCTAAGCCTCACTGCTCCCCAACCCGTGCACGGCCCTCAGACAGGCAGCCTTTCAGAGTCCCTGTCCACCCGCGGGTCCCCAGTGGTTCTTAGAACGTTTTGTGTTTGGTTTGCAAACACAAAGCGCTATTGAAAAGGTGGAGAGAGTGCCAATAATAATATAACTGATAGGCAGGGGATGGGGAGGACACTTGTGGGTTATATTTTTAATGATTTTTTTCCAATGAAAAAGAAATGTAGCAAAATTATAGAGATGTTGGAAATATAAATGTTATAAACAAAATGAAGACATCCACAGAAATAGCATCGATTATTTTTCAGTACCTGCTCTGTGCCAGGCACTGCTGTGCACTCTGTGTAAAACTGTTTCCTCTATGATCGTGATCATAACCATCGGGAGGTGGAAATCATTAGCCCAGTTTTACAGATGAGGACAACAAAGGGACAGGGTAACAAAGAAAACTTAGCAACTGGGAAAGCTGATCTCAAATCCAGGTCTGCTCCAGCCCAGAATATGCTGTTCTTCCCACAAAACAAGTGCTCTCTCAGTCCTGTTAATCAGTGATATCAGCTCGGGCATCTGCTGCCAGTTCTTTTGTTTTTGTTTGGTTTTAATTGAGCTGTACTAGGTCTTAGTTATGGCATGCAGGATCTAGTTCCCTGACCAGGGATCAAACCAAGCTCCTGCACTGGGAATGCAGAGTGTCAACCCGTGGACCACCAGGGTAGTGTTCAGCTGCCAGTTTTAAAATGCAGGGCTATCATCACGCAAGTTTGCTTTAAATTTTTTTTTTCCCCTGAAACCTATCTGTGTTATTTTGTTAGGACTATCTTTCACTTATATTTCACAGTTTCTTACAACTGTATAATTTGGTCGTTTTTAAGAGTCGGACAGGACTGAGCAACTTCACTTTCACTTTTCACTTTCATGCACTGGAGAAGGAAATGGCAACCCACTCCAGTGTTCTTGCTTGGAGAATCCCAGGGACGGGGGAGCCTGGTGGGCTGCCGTCTATGGGGTCACACAGAGTCGGACACGACTAAAGTGACTTAGCAGCAGCAGCAGCAGCGTGTCACAGTGTTTTCATAAAGTGTGCAAACATCCTCACTATCTAATTCCAGGCTATTTCCATCACCTCAAAGAGAAGGTCTGTACCCATCACAGTCACTCATTTCCCCCTCCATGTATATAGTTTATGGCTTATTTTTCCATATAATAGACTCAAGGAATCAAGACATAATTTCTTCGAATTTGACCTATTTGCGGCCCTTAAATGTCCTGTTGTGACGCTACACCCAGGCGGTACTTGATGCAGCAGGAAAGGCAGGGTGCCAGGTCTAGGAGTGAACAGTCTCCCAGCTTCCTTAGGGCAACAGCTGCTCCGCCCCCTTCAGAGACAGTTCGCAGAGCGGGGGCTGATGGGAGAACTGAGGCGATTCTGGGAAGGTTACCCTTACATCCCTCAGCTGGGACTGTGGCCTGTGTGTGTTTTCCTCACTGTATCTGAGCTGCCAGCTTGCTGCTCACCTGCTCCTTCCCTCCATTACTTTAAGCCCCCTGAGAGCAGATTTGTCTTTTCATCCTAGCATTTTCAAAATTTGTACAAAAAACATGGATTTAAAAAAACCTGATGAGTGAACCACGTGGATGATAACCAGGCACTGTGATAACCCCTGGAACATGAAGGGCAAGGTCACACAAGGCAACCCTCAACTATGCCCCCTCCTGTTCATTGTGCGCAATTAGAGTTTTCTACTGAGGTGGTTCAGTTGCTCAGTCATGTCTGACTCTGCGACCCCATGAACTACAGCACACCAGGCTTCCTTGTCATTCACTATCTCCCAGAGCTTGCTCAAACTCATGTCCATCCAGTTGGTGATGCCATCCAACAATCTCATCCTCTGTCACCTCTTTCTCCTCGTGCCCTCTATCTTTCCCATCATCAGGGTCTTTTCCAAAGAGTTGGCTCTTTGCATCAGTTGGCCAAAGTATTAGAGCTTCAGCTTCAGCATCAGTTCTTTCAATGAATATTCAGGGTTGATTTCCTTTAGGATTGACTGGTTCAATCTCCTTGCAGTCCAAGGGACTCTCAAGAGTCTTCTCCAACACCACAGTTGGAAAGCATCAATTCTTTGGCACTTAACCTTCTTTATGGCCCAACTCTCACATCCATATGTGACTACTGGAAAAACCATAGCTTTGACTAGATGGACCTTTGTTGGCAAAGTGATGTCTTTGCTTTTTAATACGCTGACCAGATTTGTTATAACTTCTTCCATTTCCAAAGGAAACTAGCTGCGTTACTGGTTCCCCAGGAATTCTTAATGCTTTTGGAACCGTCTGCAAGTAACCCAGATAAAAGAGAGCTTTTTGTTCATTAATGTTATTCCTTAAGGAGCAATCTGAGTGTCTACTCGGGGAGAGTGGGCAGATATCAATATGGGGCAGTGGGAGAGAGAGGCAGTACTTAGCTCCTGACATCCAGACACTGACCAGCCCCCACTGGAAGCAGCCCCCAGTCACAGGAGGTGAGGCTTGATTCCGACTGGCAGCATCAGTGGAAGCAAAAATAGTCATTTCCATTGTTACCAGCTCATTTGTAGAAACAGACACATATGGGAATGACATGTTGAGTTAGGGGCTTTCACCTATATGAACAGTCTTCCCTGGTGGCTCAGGGAAGCAGTAAAGAATCTGACTGCAATGTGGGAGACCTGGGTTTGCTACCCGGGAGAAGGGAACGGCAACCCCCTCCAGTAGGCTTGCCTGGAGAATCCTATGGACAGAGGAGCCTGGCAGGCTACAGTCCATGGGATCGCAGAGTTGGACAGGACTGAACGACTAACACGCACCTATTTGCATGTGACTTCCCGACTCCTAAAATGGACACTGACTTCCCCTTAAGGAATAAGAATGATGAATGTACAGCGCTTTTACCTACATTGTTTCACTCAATCCTAAAATATACCTGGAGAAGAGGAGGTCACTGTCACCCACTTTACAGCTAAAGGACCTGCCCTCATGGCTAGATAATTCACTTAAGCATTCTAGGAGAAAAGTACAAATGCAGGATGCTAGGCCAGGCCCTCTGTCACCATATCCAATCAAGTGCTACCTCCGAGCAGGGGTGCATGACCTAGGACCCAGAGGTGGTCTTCAGGGCTCTGCAAACAGCACAGCCCTGGAAGCAGAAACTCCTAGGGATACATAGAAGTTTTGCTCACGAGAGGATCCAGAGCAGTCAGAGCTCACAGGGTGTCCTGATCCCCAAATGGTTAAGAAAGAAGCCTCTGTCTATGGCAATAATATGCAGAAAACTCAGTGAATGAAGGGCATGGCAACCGGTAAATTCTATTTAAAGTGACTAAGAAGCTAGGGCTCCACCTGGAAAGAAAACAAGGCAGCTTGGAGGTAACTCTCTAAATAGCATGGTGCTTGTCGCAGTTTCCCAGGTGAAGTGCAGCAACTCCACGGTTACCTAGCCATGGGTGGGGCTTTGGCTCCTGCAGGCAGTTCCCTCTGATAACCATAACCAGTAAGGGATGAGGTCTGGACCCAGACATTGACAACCACGTGACCTGCCCGATCTGGACAACACAAGAGCCATGACGCTGCCCACGTCTCCCAGTCCACAGAAGGGAACCGGCTTATCTAGAGTATTGCTTTCATTTGCCTATTTGGCCAATAGCAAGTTGATAAAACAGTTCTACATGCTGAGTGCCATCACTGACAGTATGTTCTGGAAAAGGAGGTGAGTCTCATTTCATTTATACAGTGAATCGACATTTCTTAAGTCCCTGCTATGTACCTGGCAATGTTCTAGGCATTGGAAGACCAGGAGTGGACAGTGTCCCAGCTGCCAAGGAGCTCACTGTAGCCATGGGAGCTGGTGTGTAAAGAGACAGTTACAGCAGAGGGTGTCAGTATCAAACTCAAGAGTGATGGGCAAGGAGCGCGGGTGGTGTCTGCCTGGAGTGTCTACGAGGCCTGCAGAGAAGGTGACATCTGACTCAGGGCAGGGAAAGGCTGTGCTCCAACCAACTAATGGTGTTACAGGTGTTGTACCGTCTATAATGTAATGTCAACTAACTTATCTTACATGTGAAATACATAAGTTAGTGAGCACCTGGAGGACTCTGATCAGAAATTCACACCTGAGGTAGCCTAGCAACAGAGGGAGCTACTAAATGCCATTAGCCTTCTGCATCTACACTAGAGATTTTCCTAATTAGCAAATGATTTACTAGATATACTTCTCTAGTGAGGAGAATGACACTCAAGACACAGTGTATGGATTGGCTGGAAAAACTCAGGTGCCTCTTCCCTTGCAAGAATGGGCAAGTGCAGCAGCTGAGTCACTCTTCAGAGAGACCCTGTGAAGATAGGGAAGGTCCTGACCCCGCACTGAGCACAAGCTTTTGTTGCCTGCCTCGTGAGGGAAGCAGAATCCAGCTGCTACAATACTGGTACCTTCACTTCTAATGAAACTGTCATGTAAAGTATTTGAGTCAAGCAGGGACGTGCTTCACTAATCCTATAGGAATAGGAGGGATGACTGCTTCTGTGGTACCTGCAAGTGTGGCAGAGCTTAGCCTGAGACTTGGTTTCCCTATAGTTACTGCACCCAGGAAGGAGGCTGGGGGAGATGAGACCTGTAGCTTCCCCTAGCTCTCATCATCCCACAGATGGTCAGGTTGGAGGGACCAGTCTGTATGGGTTCCCTGGTATCTCCCTTCTGAGGCTGCCTGCATAAGCACGTCCGCAGCCCAGCCTGAGCACTGCTGCATTTTCTGGTGCTGACAGCTTCCAACGAATCCACCTGGAAGGCATTTAATCCTTTCCTGCCCTGCCCCATTACCACCAACTCCCTTACTGTCCTTACATCAGGCTTGACACCTGCTCCATCTGATGGAGTCCTTTTTTCTCCAGCACCCCTAACGGCAGTATCCAATACCATTTCTATCACTTTAGCCTGACAGCTGGTTGTCCTAAATAACCCCATGATTTAATCCCAAGTGCACACTTCATGACATTTCCTGATATTAATTAATTGCTGTCAAGAAGATTAACTTCTGCAGGGGATTTGCTCCCACTGGCCAAAAAGAGCTGCTCCCTAAGGCCTAGGCAATAATTCTCCATAACTCCAAAGGCTGACCCTAACTCAAGTCTGCCACCTGGTGGCCAGCTGATACACACCAGCACTACCTGGGCTTCTAGGACCTGAGGTTTAAGTTTCATCCAGCCCTGGATGAAGCATCTAGGGAGTTACTCTACAAACTTCAAAAACCTCAATTCCTGGCTTGGGCCACACCCTAGACCAATCAAATATTCCTAGAGGTGCGACCCAAAGGTGCTCTTTAGAATCTCAGGTGAGCTTTTCAAAAACAGGCTTCCTAGGACTGCACCCTGAATTTCTAGGGAGTGAGGCACATGTCTAGTCTGGCAATCTTTCACCCGGCTTAAGAACTAGCAGTCTAGTTCAGTGTTCTCCATGCCTGCATAATGAGGGCTGTCTTGCTACACAAACACATGCCTGGGTTCCTCCCTGATTTACCTTCATGGGTATTGAATGAAGGTTCAAAGTCTGAATTTTTAGGAAAAATGAGGGCTCAGAGAGGCTGTGATGCCTGAGGTCACAAGACTGGTGCAGCTGAAACCAGAACTCCAGTCTTTTGGCCCCATCCATAACTGCACGCTACGGGAAAGGAATTCTCTATCTCAGTGAGCTAAAATTCTTAGGGAGGATACAGAAGAATGAAGAAAAGAAAAGAGGTACCCCGAAGGAGACATCATAGTCTTCAGATGTGTACGGTTTGTCTGCAAGATCTTCAAAAAACTCTGCTAAGGAGTCCAGTGTCTCCTCGGCCAGTCTTTCATAGGTGGTATCGTCCAAAGTGCTGCAGGGGGAACAGAAACGCCAATCATGTGATCACCAAATTGCTGCATTTTATTAGCATCAATTGCTCTTTGTTTTTTACTTAAATTTTTTAAATAGATGGAAAATATCTAACATATACAGAGTAAACATTTAAAAAGCATGAAAGAATTTAGAGAAGTAAGCCTTTCTTCCCAAACAGGCTAAACTATGATGAGCAATCTCTTCTGTATCCTTCTAGTCCCCCCCTAGACTGTAGCCCACCAGGCTCCACTGTACATGGAATTCTCCAGGCAAGAGTACGGCGGTGGGTTGCCATTCTCTTCTCCAAGGGATCTCTCTGACCCAGGGACTGAACCCGAGTCTCCTGCACTGCAGACCAATTCTTTACCAACTGAGCCACCCGGGAAGCCCAACATACACAGAGTAAAAATTTAAACAGCATGAAAAAAGTAAGCCTTTCTTCCCAGACAGGCAATCTGTGTATGAGTAAGCTCTTCTGTATCCTTCGAGAATTTTTATATTTTTTTTAATATACAAATGAAGCACCTTACAGTTTTCATTTCATATGTCTTAGACATTGTTCCATATTAGCACATATGGATTTTCACAGTATTTTATCTTACGTTATTCATTCGGCTTGTGCTTTTCAACTGGCCATTGAGGTTGTTTCCATTGCTTTTGTTATTAACATTTGTTGGGCAAATCACAAAGTGGGAGAAAATACTTGCATTCCATATATCTGAAAAAGGACTTATTTCCAGGACATGTAAAGAACTCTTACAAATCAATAAGAAAACCCAGCAGGAAAATACGCAAAATATTTGAACAGGTTTTATTAAAAAAAAAAGATATCCAAATGGTCAATGAACATATGCAAAGGTGCTCAACCTTGCTAATCTTCAGGAAAATGAAAATTAAAAAAACACAATGAGATACCACCAGAAAGGTTAAAACAAAAGAGATAATATGAAGAGTTAGTCAGTCAGGAAATGCGGTAACTAGAGCTTTCAGATACTGCCGATGGGCAAATAAATTAGACAAGCATTTTGGAAAACTATTGATACTTCTATAAGAGTTGAATACATTCAGGTGCTGTGACCATTAATTACACTCTTGGGTATATACTCAACAGAAATGCATACCCAGGTTCATCAAGAGACAAGCACCATGCTAGAATGTTTACAGCAGAACTATCCAATAGCCCAAATTAGAGGCTGCCCAAGTATCCAGACATAATACAGTAGATAAATAAACTGTGATACCTTCATACCATGAAATACTACAGTATAAAACAGAATTGTCTACAAAAATAACAATATGGATGAATCCCACAATAAATGGTGACTGAAAGAAGCCACACGCAGGCATACTTAATACCATTTCTATAAATTTAAAAGGCAGGCAAAACTAATCCATGCTATTTGAAATCAGAATGGTAGCTACTGTGGGACAAAGAGGGGTTAATAATTAGAAGTGAGCAGAAGGCCTGCTCTCAAGGGGTTGGTAACATTCTATTTCTTGAGCTAGTTCTTCAGTTACATGCTATGTTCAGTTTTTTAAAATTTATCAAGCTGAATACTTGGAGATATTCTATATAGATATGATTTTTTAATTAAATGCTATAAATCTATAGAGACAGAAAGTGGTTGTCGGGGGTTTGGGGCAAGGAGGAATGGGGAGTGATTACTAATGGCTATGGGGTCTCTTTTTGGAGTGATGACAATGTTCTGGAATTAGTGAAAATTGCATAATTTTGCGAGGATACTAAAAACCACTGAGCGGTACATTTTACTTGTTACATAAATTGGTTGGCTGGGTGTTTGTTTTGTTTCTGGCTGGGCCAGGTCATCTTCGTTGCCTCATGTGGGCTTAGCTGTGGCATGGTGGGATTCTAGTTCCTTAACCAGGGATCAAATCTGAGCTCTCTGCACTGGGCACACAGAGTTTTAACTACTGGACTACAAGGGAAGTTCCCAGTGGTACATTTTTAAATGGTGAATTTTATGGTATGTAAATTATGACAATGAAAACTGCCAGAAACCTCCCTATATAGAACATATCTATAGGTTACAAGAGGTGTCTTGGAAAACTCCATCATTGGAGAGTTCCTAGGAGGCCCAAAGTAAGACATTCCATGGACTGTAGCCCATCAAGCTCCTCTGTCCATGGGATTCTCCAGGCAAGAATACTGGAGTGGGTTGTCATTCCCTTCTCAAGGGGTCTTCCCAACCCAGGAATTGGACCCGGGTTTTCCGCACTGCAGTCAGACCCTTTACTGTCTGAGCCACCAGGGAAGCCTGTGCATATAGGTGAAATCCCCTAACCCAACATGTCATTCCTATATGTGTCTGTTTCACTCGCCTCAAGGGCACAGTGTGGAGAAGGCTGCGGGGCTGATGGTGGGTGGTAGGCCTTGAGGGTGGGCATTTCCCTCTCCCTCGCCTCAGTTAACGCTGATCGAAGGAGATCTAAAGAGAAGCAGGACAGACTGATAGATGCCCGGAGGAGCTTGAAGAACATAAAGACACACTCGACTCGGGCATGAAGTCCAAAGTCAAGAGCTTAGCAGGTGCTCCCTGGCGGTGGCAGGTGGGCCATGGCAAAAGTGGGCTGTCCTACACATGGCAGGTCAAGGTACGCTTCCCAGAGGCCAGAAGTAGACCCTGAAGAAGGGAGCTGGGCATGGGGCGTTCTGCCAAGGTCCCACCCAACCTCAGAGGGCTGTCTGGAGGGATGGGGGGACAGTAGCAGAGAGTCTGTGCAAGGAGGGGCTGGAAGTGGTGCCCCCGAAGCGAAAACCTAACCCATGCAGATGCAGCACTTGTTCAGAGGCTGCGGGGAGGGGCCGACGACACAGACATGGGAGCCCGGAGCCTGTAGGTCCTCCATCACCTGCTGCCTGGAAGGCCCATACTGTCCTGCCGAGCTGTAGCTCTGGGGACAGTTAGAATGCTCCTGCGTGTGGGTGGCTCCCTGCTGCCGTTAGCTGATGAACCCAGAAATGGTGAGCCAGGAGAAAACCAGCCAGTCTACAGTGGGGAGCTGAAAGCAGTACCGAGATGGATAAGCCAAGGGGAGAAGCTAAAGCCTCTCATTAAGCCAAAACAGGGGATCTAATGCTGTTGCAAAAAGCAGGTTAAGAGTAGTCTTTAGTGTTATGACCTCAAGGAAAATGTTGAGACAGGTGGCTATGGGAGTGAGGATGCCAAAAATAAGTCAGTCGGAGGCTCCCATCCCGGGTGGCACTAGTGGGAAAGGACCTGCCTGCCCATGCAGGAGACGTAAGAGACGCAGGTTCAATCCCTGGGTCGGGAAGATCCCCTGGAGGAGGGCAAGGCAACCCACTCCAGTATTCTCGCCTGGAGAATCCATGGACAGAGGAGCCTGGTGGGCTACAGTCCATGGGGTCGCAGACTTGGACGTGACTGAAGTGACTTAGCACATGTAGGAGGCCCCCATCCAGATGGCTGGTGTGTGAGACTGAGTCGGTCTTAAGAGGTCAGATGCCTACTAGGTTTCTGAGAAAATCCTGTTATCAAAGAAAAATCAGTCTGGCCGACTGGAGCCTTACGACAGCCTGCAGAAACTGTTACTATCAGCAGGGAGAGAGGGCTGTGAAGACTGCTTCCCCCCAAGGAGGGACATGTTCCACCGCCTGTGTCCCCTGAGGCCACGGGGAGGGACAGCCAGTGAGGAGCCTTCTGGGGGCAGAACTGGGGTTTCTTAGAGGGATGTCCCCCACAACCAGGGTAGAGGTTGCCCCAGGGCAGCCCAGGGGGCCCCATTGCTGCCCCCTTCAAATAAAATGTCATCTTTTACTTGAACTCGAGCTACTGATGTACCGGTTATCTTGCCCCTCTCCGTGTGTGTTTGTGTGTAGGTCAGAGAAGCAATTCCTAGACCTGGAGATAGGACTGCATGTCATCTGGGCATCTCAGCCTTCAAGGCGGATGAGGGACTGTGGGCCTGTGGTTGCAGCCCCAGGATGTGTGTAGAAGGTTGCGGGGGCGGAGGCGGGAGTGATGTCATGCAGATTCATAGAGGGCTGGGCTGCACCAGTGCCCAGCAGCTTTCTCCTAGAACCCATCACCTCCTCCCTCCAGGACACCCCTAGACTACCTTACTGGCCTCCCCTCCTCTTAGCTGGGGCCCTGGGACCAAGTCCTTCCCACTAAAATGTGAGTGAGGGACAAACACCACTGCTAGGCCTGCCATGCTCTCGTCCATTTCTGTGGAGTGTACCGTGGACGGGATGACCCAGGCTTGACCTGCAGAGGACAGATGGTGCAGACAGGAGACAGGAAGCTGGAAGGAGTCCGGCTCCCTGAACCATTTCACAGAGGTATGGCCACCCCGCTCCAACAGAGAAGGGGGCCTGGTTGGAGCCATTTCAATTTTGGGCCTACTTGCTACAGAAACTTGGCCGGCCCTAAAGACTAAGATATCAAAGAGAATAACAACAAAACTTTGGAAACAGACTCAATGTCCAGCAATAGGGAATGCGTTAAATGAATTATGGCACATCCATAAAACTGAGTACTATTTCACTAAAAAGAGTATAGTGGATAGTTAGTGATGTGGGAAGATGCCTATGAGCGCTGCTGCTTAGGGAGAAGACAAGTTTTCTGTGGGATGGGTTTTGAGGGTTTTTTTGTTGTTAAAAAAAAAGTGAAAAGGAAAGAAAAAGACAAGTGTATGTATGTGTGCATATGTTATACATGGAGGGTTGGTGGTGGAAAGAGGAAGTGATCTCTGACATGGAAGATGCTTTGTCTTACCCAGCATCACCCAAAGTTCCTGCTGTCCTCAAATTTATCCAGCAGACACTTTGCTTTTTGACATCCAGGGTCTGGTTGAGGCAGCGGAGGCTCAAACTCTAAAAGCCAAAGTGAAGAACATTACCATTTTCCAATACATTATAGTCCATTAATGCCCAGTTTAAATATTATTACGCATACACTCAGGCAGGAGTAACCAGGTTAAAGTTTTTCAGACTATTTCTTCCTCGGCAATTTTTTTGCCTTCTTTTAGTGCAATACACTGCACTAGCCCAGGCTCTCTCAAGGCTGTGCTCCCCAATGTAGCAGCCACTCACTACATGCACCTATTCAAATGTAAATTTACGGAAATAAGATCAAAGCTGCAAAGTCAGTTCCTCGGTCTCACTAGCTACCTGTCAGGTGTCATGTGGCACAGACTCAGGACATACCTACCATCACCAGAAGTGCTGCTGGCTGGGATGGAGTGGTGAACACAGGCAGGGCGAGGAGTGTCAGCAAAGTCTTAGAATGTGACTAAAACGAGCAAGCACAAATAGCTGGATGGCCAGGATGCACCTGCAGACTGCTGCCTGACAGATCTTAATAACACGATCTGCAGGGGACTCTGTGACACACTGATTTCTTTCAATACCTAACTGCTACCTCAGAGCAGTAGGGTCTGAGCTATGACCAGCCGGAGAGCTGTCAGAGGGGATGGAGGCCTGAAAGGAGAGAGAAGTGGTCCAACAGAATGGAGAGGCGGCAGGGCTTCATCTGGGGAAGACGCCCAGCGGCTTGCAGAGGTTGGCGGCAAAGTTCACCTTCTCCAAAGGGCACTGTGGCTGCCACTAAGAGGAGGGGACAGGGGCTGTGGTTACTCTCTTGGGCCGTCGGGGCCCTGGGCAAGCTGAGAAAGACTAAGGCTGAGACGTGAGGGGAGGAGAAGGAAATGGGGGTGTAGGACACGATGGCCGTTTAAAAACACTGGCTCTGAAGAAGTGAGAGAGTGGCTGTGAAAAGCACAGTATCCCACAGCACGTTCTGGAGTGTTCACCATCAGCTGGGTGATTTAGTCCTCACTGCCTGCCTAGGAGGGGAGTGTTGTACTGTGACAGTCATCATTCATGACAGAGATGCCCTGTAAAGTTGGCGGATGAGCGAGCTGCTCCTGAGGGAATCCTGCAGAGGTTCCTGTGAGCCTCTGGTCTCATTTTCACCAAATGATCAAAGCACAGCCTGGTTTTACACGTGTTTCTGTTTAAAGACGCCTTTATCATATATGTTGTCGATTCACTGACCCTGGACTCACAGCCAACAGCTCTAAAACTCACGTTTTGAACAAAGCTTATCCAGCCCGCCTGTTTCCTCCCTAAGGTCCCTCACAGCCTTCCTGCACAGAGCAACACCAAACAGCACTATGCTTGGGGCCACTTTAAACAGTGAAATTAACCAGAAAAAAAAAAGAAAAGCACAAAACTGCCACAAAACGAAACCATGAAGAATATGCCACAGACAGACTGTGAAAAAGACCCTCGCTTCCAGTGTGGGAGCTGAAACAAGAGGGCGGGGCCTGCTGTGACCTCAGCCAGGGTCATGCGAGTGTGGGTGACTCAGGCGTTCTGCTGCTCTGGGCACATCCTAGCATGACCCTGAAAGGGCCCTGAGTGTCGATTTCGGGGCTGCAGATACACTACAGGGAGGAGGTGGGAGCACAAGAACAGGATCCAGGAATAAGGAAGGTCGACTGTATTTGTATTTTACAGACGAGGAATTTGAGGCACAGCAGGGTCGCTTGCCTGAAGTCACACAAACACACAGATACAAAGTAGGGGAGCTGGGATCTGAACCCACGCTGTCTGGCCCCAAAGGCAAGAATCGCATCCTGGGAACCATACAGGCCTCCAGACACAGAGGGGAGGGGTTTGAGAACTCCGGGCTCAGGTCAGTCCATTTCCCTTCTCTCGCGGATCTTGGCCTCTCAAATCCTAGCTGTCTTAGTCTCTCTGCTACCTTCACACAGCATGTTTCTCTTTTGTCCTTTGTGTATCTTCGATGGTTCTCATGGGAGAGCTGGTCTCAAGCAAGGTACTCGTTCACAGCCAGAATAGAAGACTTTATTCAGCTGTTCTGTTCAAGTTTCTTTGTTTAAAAAAATGAATGAATTAAAATTTGGCGATGTCAGGCCTTAGTTGCAGCACGTGGACCCTTGGTGTTATGTCATACAAGATCTTTCATTGTAGCACGTGGGCTCTCTAGTTGTGGCAAGCAGGCTCAGTTGCTCCATAGCATGTGGGATCTTAGGGATCGACCCAGGGATCGAACCCAGGCCTCCTGCATTGCAGATTCTTTACCAATTGAGCGATCAGGGAAGCCCGACATTCCCTGGATAACTGCTTAACCTTTCAGACCTCTACTTCCTCCTCTGAAGGCAGTGGTCATGGTACCGCCTTGCAGACTGGTTATGAGGCTTCAACAAGAGGACTGCAATACCCCAAACTTGGGGCCTGATGGTGATCAATCAGTTTGTTTTGAAGCGTGTCAGGACAGTGTGGAGAGACAGGACCTCAGAGGGGGAAATCTGGCCTTTGCCCAAGGAAGAAGCTGCCCCCCACTCTGATTGTGGGCTGCAGATGGACTTCAGGGTGGGGAGGGCTCTGTTATAAGTGCTCCCCCTTAGGCCACCCCTCCTGCTGCCAAGGTTACCTGGAGCCCTTGGACCATGTGTCTGTGGCAGGTCTGCCCACTCGAGTGTCCAGGGCTCAGTGACTTCGTGAGCTTGGCACAAGGCCGGCTAAGGGGAGACGCTGGAGGAAATAGTAGATAGTTCCACAGGCTCCAGCTCAGACCCTGGACATGACTCAACCTAGGCTACTCTGGTGAGGCTTGGCCTGGTGGCCAGCAGGGAGGCCAGCCCAGGGTCCCTTTGTCACCCTGGGCTATGTCAAACCACAAGCTTGAAGAGTGAGTCAGTTCTCATCTGCTGCTCCGAGGACAAACGGGCACAGCCATTCTTGGCATCACATGAGTTGAGTATCAGCTGGTTCCTCACTCAGCAAGGCCAGCCTGAGGACTTCACCCAAGACAAGACTCTGTTCACACACAGAAACGCCCACTGCAGCACCACTGTGAGCAGCTCCATGCCAGGCAAGAGCAGCACAGAAGGAACAGGGTGATGAACATGTGCAAGGGGCTCCTGTGCCCAGCGTGGTCCTGACTGCCTGGTTTTCCTGAGAAGAGCAGTCGGTGACTCCACCTTTGAGCGTAGGCAACCAATCCCACAGATATTTCCAACACAGTCAAACAGCACACCTCAGTGGAAGGGGTAAGCCTAAAGTCAACTTCCAGAGCTCCATGAACAATTTGAATTGGATTTCACCTGCCTCCTTCACCACCCACAGTCCATCCAGTGGACCAGCCACTCAGAGCTGATCTCTGCCTGCCTGCCTTCCCGCCTTTGCCCATTCAGTTCTCTCCTCCTGCTATCTGCAGACCCTGATTAAACATCACCTCTATCCTCCCGTGTAACCTCCTTAATCCCACAGTCCTTTGGGCTTCCAAGTCGTGGAGTAACTGGGTCGGGCATTTCTTTGTAACCCGGGGGAGAGAAGTGAAATTAAATGCTGAAGACTTTATGTATGTTAATTAAACCTCATGCCAGCGGTAATGTCTTCCCAGAAAAACAAGCCAGGCCTCAGAGGGGTTCCGCGATTCCTCGAGGTACCTCTGCTGAGTCCAGGAGCCAGAATTTGGAACCCAGGCCCGATCCAAAAAGCCCTGCTGCTCTAGCTGCAGTGCTCCGCAACTCTGACATCTTCACCTCGCTAGATGAAAGCATTTCGTTCATAAAAGCCCATGCTTGAAAGCATCGCTCTGATAGTACACATTTATATCATTATATTGATATATACACTATTTTACTGAAGTAGTTCTATATTTATAGCATGCTAATAATATACATAGAATTCTTATATGTATATTATAGTACCTAGCATATATTATTACTTAAATTTAACTTCTCGAAAAGAGAAGTGACAAGCTTAGAACTATCACTGGTCCCTAAGAGCCAGTCCCCGCCCACCTTTCCTGCTTTTCCCGCAATTGCACCGCAGGATACAATCGCCCTTTTTCCCAGAAAGCGGAAGTCACCGGGAGAAAGGGAGACTGGGCACTGCTCGGCCGCGCGCCGCCGCACTTTCCCCGCCCAAGCGCGGCCCCTCCGGAGCTGGGGCGGGCGCGCTTGCCCGGCGCGGCCTCGGCGTGCGCGGCCTCGCTCCAGGCGTGCGGCCTGCGCAGCTGCCGGTGCGGATACTTACGGACTGGCTGCGCGCCGGGGCCTTGGCGGTTCCGATGCGTAGGCCCTGGAGGCCGGAGAGCGAGAGGTCCTTCGCCGGCCGCGGGGGCCCGGCACTGGTAGGGGCAAAGCCCGGCAGCGCGGAGCGGGGCAGGAAACTGGCAACCGAGCGGCGCCCGAGCGTCCACATGCTCTTTGTGATCTGCGGCGGCTCCGCCCTCCTGATCAGGGAATGCCGGGCGCCACCTGGTGGTCACGGATTGCAGCCACAGCCGCAGATTCCCCTTTTCTGTTGGCTTGGGAAATGACTAGAAGTTAGACTTTAGGAAGAACTTCCCTGCATTGCTCTATCTCTTGCTTTTAACAGAAATAGAAAGCTTGTTTAATGAAAAGCACGAGGCTTAACCCTTGGGCAACGTAGTGAATGGATAACATAGGTCCCTGACGTCGGAGACTTCAGCTTAGTGGCCCGTTGCTGAAGAATTCTATACAGAAAAGCTTTGGGAGCTGCAGTTCTGCTGTGAACTGAGTGGGATGCAGGTCTTGAAGTTGCTTGAAAGCCAGTATAGATTAAAGCAGCTAGGAGAGTACAGACAGGAGACTGCCTCCCTGGTTTTAATCTGACCTCTGCCCACTTCATACCTGTGTGACCAGTGAATGCTAAGTCGTTTCATTCGTGTCCGACTCTTTGCGACCTGCTGGACTGTAGCCCTCCAGGTTCCTTTGTCCATGGGATTCTCCAGGCAAGAATACTGGAGTGGGTTGCCATTCCTTTCTCTAGGGGATCTTTCCCACCTAGGGATTGAAGCTGGTCTCTGGCATTGCAAGCGAATTCTTTACTGTTGAGCCAGCCAGGAAGCCCAGTGTGACCAGTCGGCAAGTTAATTAACCTCTCTGTGCCTTCTCTGTAAAATGGGGTAGAAAAGTTTCTACTTCACAGGGTTGTTGTAAGGATAAAATGAGTTAATCTGTAAAGTTTTTTCTCGGACAGGCCCTGGATCCTGTTAAGTCTCCAAGAAATACTGTTAATACATTTTAAAATAAAATTTTACTTTGGTAGTATATTTCAAAGTAATACAAATTGTGAAAGTTCTTTCATATTTTGTATATGCTTTAGAAAATGTCAAATATGCATGCTAGAGAATATCATTTTTATGGGTAAGCTAGTGGCCACCTTGGTACTTTGTGAATAGTGGAGATAAGACACATATATAAATACTTAGGACAATGAAAAATGTTAAAGAGTGGCAGAGTTGCATGGGAGAGTATTTATAACTAGAATTGGGGGCAATCAAGGAAGTCTTCATGGAGGAAGTGGCATTTGCACAGGACCTGGAAAAATAGGGTAGAGGAGGTGGGATCTGACAGGGCATTTTTCTGGATGAGAGACGGTCTCCTGCATTCAGTTAATTCTAAGCAGCCATTTATAGAGTACTTGCTACATATATGCCGGGGAATGCTGTTAGACATCCTATTATGAACAGGAAGGCCACCCACAACGCAGAACCATACAGTCCAAAATGGCAGTGATGCTAAATCTGAGAAGCACTCATGAAGCCACACTGGAAGAATCCATCTGAGGCAAAGGGAATTGTGTTGGTTGTTGACCTTTGCCCTGACCCCGCTGCACTGACAGTGAGGCCCTTCCTCACACACTCAGAATGCAGTTATATACTTAGAGAGCTGCAGCTTTATCAACCAGTGTGCTTAGCACGTTCTGGCATAGAAGGGCACCTGCTCCAACTCCCAGCAAAGCTGGTATCCCTGCCCTATCTTTTGAGTCAAGGAAACAGACTCAGCATAGCAGAACAGAAAATATTAAGTTCTCCCAGAAATCTGTCCTTCTCCAGGTCCTGGGAGGTGGTAAAAGAGAATTGGGCACGCCAGGTAAGAGATGATTTTCATGTTTAAGTCATAAACATGACTTAAGCTCCCACCCCAGCTAGTGCTTTCTACTTTACACAGAAAGCAGTGTGATTTCTCTTTACAAAACAGTGATTTAATGTTTTGCACAAATAATATATACTTTATAAAATGTTAGGAGATTTGAAAAAATATACTGAAAAGAGAGCAAGAAATCACCCCTTGGAATAACCACAGTAAACATGTAGTGAGCATTCTTCCAGACAATGCAGGAGGTGTATTTATTTGGTCTGTTGAAGAAGGATGCAAGATGAAACTAACCTCATTCTTTTTTAAATACACGAGTCTACCCAACTAGAACATGAGTTACATGACAGGAAGCAGCTTACCTTTGTTCCCTGATATGTCCCCAGAGCCAGATAAGGGCCTGGAATAGAAAAGGTCTTCAATAAATATTTGTTAAATAAATTATTACTATGCAAATATTATCCATGGTACAATCAATTTTTTTTTAAGGTTTACATTTTCTTATTTATTTGGCTGCATCAGGTATTAGTTGCAGTACATTGGATCTTTGTTACGTCATGTGGGAGCTTTTCCTTGTGGCACACCAACTTTCTAAGTTGTGGTGCCCAGGCTCCAGACTACACAGGCTCAGTACTTGTGGCTCAAGGACTTAGTTGCCCAGTAGCATGTGAGATCTTAGTTCCCTGATCAGGGATTGAACCCACGTCCCCTACTTCGCAAGGTAGATTCTCAACCACTTTACCACCAGGCAAGTCCCACAACCAATTTTTATATTTGATATGTTTTATTTCATGGAGAGTTAAGTGTGTTTTTTCATGGAGTTTTAACTGCCTCCCCTTCACTTGTGTTGTCTGCCTTGACTGTATTCTTCCCTTCCTCAGCTTCCCCAGCATTGTGTGAAATCCCTGGAACATCCTGTCTCAGGGAGGTTGTTCCCTCCTGCTTCAACCTGGAATGATTCTCTTTAGGCTCAAGGGGCCTGGGCACACAATTCCATCCTGAAATTCCCCATCTGAATTCCATGCCTTCCTTTCTCTGGGGTTACTTCCTTGTTTGGATAGAGAACAAGCTCCAGAAACATCCTAAGAAAGTGTTTGGAGAGGGAAAGCATCCCTAGGTTTTCCTGGGGAAGAGAGCTGACCTTTGCTTGTCCCTGGAACTCAGCCCAGGCCCCTTCTTCACCGTTCTGTCTGCTCCCTTCCTGGTCCTTCCACTCGCCATGCCCTTCTCTCCCTCAGGCCTTTGCACTTGCTCTTCTTTCTGAATGCTCTTCCTCAGGCTCATTGCAGGGGTACCCTTCTCATCCTTCAGTCCTCAGTCTACATGTTCCCTTCTTAAAAAGCCCTTCTCAGACCACTCTACCTAACGGAGACCTTTCCTTCTACCCCGTCTCTCTCTGTCACCTCCCTCCATTGACTTCCTTTGTAGAATGTATTCTAACTGGCAAGTGCATTGTCAGTCTGGGTCTTGCTGGCTCGTTGGATGTCGCCCACCCTGGAATATCAGCTCCATGTCTCTCCTGCTCACTCCTGTATCCCCCTTGCTGGGTATGGGGCCAGGTAAGTAGCAGATACTTAGTAACTGTTTGCCGAATGGATGGATGAGCACTGCTGCTCTGTGACCTGTTGGATAAGCTTTCTGTAGAATGAGAATGATAGTGGTAGCTACCACATAGTGTGTAATAAGAGTTAGATGAAGGAAGGAATACATTTAAAGAAATGGTTATCTGCACATAGTAAGACTCAACAATTATTCTTTTCTTTCTTTGTTTCTGAGTTCTTGGCTTAACTCTGACCTTGCTTGGGCAAACTTGAGCTAATCATAGAACCTCTTGGGCTGTCAGACTTTACTGAGTGCCTACATACTGTTTTAGTGCTGGAAATATGGTGATAAGCAAAATATAAATCCCTGCTCTCTTGGGACTTACATTCCAAGATGTCTGATGGTCTAAACACTTTCTCTGATATCCTGTGTCACTTAGGCACTGGAATTACCTGGCTAGGTTTTGCCTGGAGGAGGGGATGAGGACTGGCTTTCTGTGATGGTTTGGCAGATCTCCTCCAACTGTGCATGTTTGAAAGCGAGTTTGCTAGCTACAGCCTGGGATCTAAAGTTATCCCCTCTGAGAGCACATCAGAACTGGAGGAGTTAGCTGATTGCCAGCAGAACCTTCTGCCCAGAGGGCCTTGAGAGGGGCTGTGGGGAGGGGAGCAGCACAGGTGGCGAAAACATCCAGGGGCCCCACCTGCCTGGGGACAGTGTTTCTTCCGATTTGCAAACCTTTCTCTATCCTTCCAAAAATGAGTGCTGTCCCAGTTCACCACAGGTGATAAAAACTGATATCTCCACATTCTCACTCATTCTTGCTTGGCCTTCGGTTTCAGCTCAGTGCCCTGATCCAGAGCCTAACACTTAACTTCTGGCCAGGAGGTGACTTCAGCTCTGGGGAAAAGCAAGCCCATTGTGTTTGCTTGGATCAATTGATAAGAGAAACTACTGAGGATGTTCTTCTTTGACATTTGCCAGGGGCGAAGTTTCATATAAGTGGGGTGCGTGGGTGGATGTGAAATAGCAGTTTGTCCCAGGAGACTGATTATGGGGCCAGAATCCGAATCCCAGGTCTGAAATGCAATCTAATACGTAACTTTGAATATAATGTAGATTGAGTTCATAAGATACTCAGCAAATTAATCAACCAGTAATTCTAAAGTGTTTTTGACAATAAACACAAAACGTGGATTATTTAAGTAATATGGTAAATAGTGGAACCTCCAGTGGACAGAACAAAAGAGGTTGAATTTATTTGCTGAGGAAGAGTCCCTGGAGAACCCCGGGGACAAGCACGGTAGTGCTTGGTCCTTGATCTGACAGATGTGGAAAGCCTCAGGCAGAGGACTCTCACTCTACAAAAAATTCCTAAGGGAGTCTGGTTGAGAGGACAAGAGGAGAGAAGCATAGGATAGATCTGAAATATCACTCTGAGACAGTCGTTCTTATTGAATTTGTGTTAGGGCTTCCCAAGCGGCTCAATGGGTAAAGAATCTGCCTGCAAAGCAGGAGGCACAGAGGATGGGGATTCAATCCCTGGGTCAGGAGGATCCCCTGGAGAGGGGCAACCTACTTCAGTATTCTTGCCTGGAGAATCCCATGGACAGAGCTACATCCCTGGCAGGCTACAGTTCATAGGGTCACAAAGAGTCAGACACAACTGAGCGACTGAGCATGCATGCTACAATAGCCCTTAAAGGCTACTCCTGATATAGTAGAAACAGGTAAACTGTGGACTTAGATACGTTTTCAAAGAATAATTTTTTAAAAAAAGCTAAAGCCATAATTCTCATACAAATGTATGCTGAGTATGTGTTAAAGATTAATTAGAGAGGTGGGGTCCTAATGCAATATAACTGATGTCTTTATAAGAAGAGAAAGGAACACCAGGGGTACATACACACGGAGAAAAGACCATGTGAGGTAGCAAGAGGACTGTCGTCTACAAGGCATGGAGGAAACCACCCCGCTGGCACCATGATCTTGGACTTCTTGGCCTCTAGAACTGTGAGAAAATAAATTTCTGTCATTTAAGTACCCAGTGTATGGTATTCTGTCATGGCAGTCCTAGAGAAATATAAGAGAGAACATGCAGGAAGGCAAAGCTGGTTTCAGAGAGGATGGAAGAGAGGGAGGTAAATGATCAGTGGTGATGAGAGGACCAGGGCCCAGCAGCTGATCTGGGTGCCTCTCACAACTGCAGGCAGGGCAGAGGAGTGGGTTGTCTTTTCTTTTTTTTTTTTTTTTAAATAATTTTACTTATTTTTGGCTGTGCTGGGTCTTCGTTGCTGTGGGGGGGCTACTCTCTAGTTGCGATGCACGGGCTTCTCACTGTAGCAGTTTCTCTTGTGGCACACAGGCTCTCGGGCATGTAGGCTTCAGTAGTTGTGTCTCCCGGGCTCTAAATCTCAGGCTCAGCAGTTGTGTTGCCCGGGCTTAGTTGCTTTGCAGCACATGGGATCTTCTTGGATCAGGGATCAAACCCATATCTCCTGCATCAACAGATGGATTCTTTACCACTGAGCCACCAGGGAAGCCCCAGAAGTGGGTAGTCTTGATAAGACTTAGCTGGAGAGGGGCAGGGAGCAGCTGGCTACCCACCCTTCTTTACCCTTGGCCATCACGATATTGCCCTCTGTTTGCCCTCTAATCCGATGCTGTTGTCAAAACCCTCGCTGCTTTCCATGAGAACTTGGGCTCTGCTGTACTCCTCCCTCTCCTCTGCCTTATTCGGTCAAGAGTACACAGCTCAGTTGGTAAAGAATTTGTCTGCAATGCAGGAGACCCTGGTTCGATCCCTGGGTTGGGAAGATCCCCTGGAGAAGGGAAAGGCTACCCACTCCAGTAATCTGGCCTGGAGAAGTCCATGGACTGTATAGTCCATGGGGTCACAAAGAATCAGACACAACTGAGCCACTTCCACTTTCACTAGAGTAGGGGGTAGGAATTCCATATGGACCTGTAACTGGCATCTTTGTTGCTTTCCTTCCATTGGTTTTCAGAGGTGAGGTGGTTGATCAACTGAATTGAATGTGTGTGTGTGTGTTGGTTTTTGATTTTTTTAATTTTTAAAAATTTTTATTGGAGTCTAGTTGATTTACAGTATTGCATTTCAGGCATATAGCAAGTAAATCAGTTATACATATATCCACTCTTTTTTAGATTATTTTCCCATTTAGGCCATTAAGGAGTATTAAGTAGAGTTCCCTGTGTTATATAGTTGGTCTTATTAGTTATCTGTTTTATATATAGTTGTATATATATATGTCAATCCCAATCTTCCAGTTCCACACGCATATGTGTGTATTATTAACATATTTTAATATCTTGGTAGGAGTTGAGGGGAAAGGGGCTTTTGTGGTCCCAAGCCCCCTCCCTGAAGGAGGAGACAGAGGATTACCTAGGAAGCCATTCTAAGATTAGCCCAGATCCCTCCGTGGGACGCCGTGTGCTCACTCACTCAGTGGTGTATGACTCTTTGCAACCCCATGGACTATAGCCCACCAGGCTTCTCTGTCCATGGGATTCTCCAGACAAGAATACTGGAGTGGGGTGCCACTTCCTTTTACAGGGTGCCTTAGGACTCTGTTGTCCAGCACAGAGAGCTCGGAGCCCTGGGACTGGGGTTACGATGGGGTTTCTTTTTTCTTTTTCAAGCTGCTAAATACGTGGTAATATTTTTTTGGTAGGGGAGAGGATAGTGCTTCAGAACTGGTTCATCCTGAAGTGTCTCATCTGTGGGGACAACTGCTCCCCATTACCTGAGTCTAGAACACCAGCAGGGGCAGCGTGGGCTTGAGGCTCTCTTTGGAGTGAAATGAAACTGCCTCTCCAGGAAAGGAGAATTGAGTCAGAACGTTTGGGTGGTGCCTTTTCTCCAGGCCCTTCAGCTCCATCTTTCATTCTGCAATGCCTGGCTGCCTGGGTGAAAGCCATACAAACTATTAATAGTATAAACAGGCTATTAATTATAGGAAGTATTGTGAATTATTAGTGAAGCACCCTGTTGTGGACTGTGACTTCTCCGTAAGGTTATATGCTGCACGGGTCTGTAGGGAGGCCCTGGACCATGAGGTGTGCAGGTCAAGGGCACAGTGACCAGTCCTTGATCCATGGCACCATTTGCTGACCCCGGGCAAGAAGACCCTTAATCTTCCTGGATTTCATTTTCCTCACAAGTAAAAAGAATCATGTATTAGAATGTTTTTTTAAGAAGTGAGAGTGGGGAGAAGGAAATAGCAACCCACTCCAGTATTCTTGCCTGGGAAATCCTATGGACAGAGGAACCTGGTGGGCGACAGTCCATGGGGTCGCAAAGAGTTGGACATAACTTCGTTACTAAATGGCAGCACCAGTTGCTTTACACTGTTGTGTTAGTTTCTGCTATATAGCAAAGTGAATCAGCTCTCTATATATATCCCCTCTTTTTTGGATTTTCTTCCAATTTAGGTCACC
Source organism: Oryx dammah (assembly GCF_014754425.2). Taxonomy (NCBI): domain Eukaryota; kingdom Metazoa; phylum Chordata; class Mammalia; order Artiodactyla; family Bovidae; genus Oryx; species Oryx dammah. Next base: position 44,537,528 of record NW_024070185.1, on the reverse strand, counting down.
ACAGAGCACTGAGTAGAGTTCCCTGTATTATACAGTAGGTTCTCGTTAGTTATCTATTTTATATATCATATCTATAGTGTATATGTGTCAATCCGAACCTCCCAATTCCTTCCCCCTTGCCCTTCCCCTTTTGCTATCCATGTATTTGTTCTTTACATCTGTGTCTCTACTTCTGCTTTGCAAATAAAATCATCTATACAAAAAAAAAAGTGAAAATCACATGAGCAGTGATTTTCTAGCAGGGAATTCAGGCTCATTTCTTGTAAAAATGGTGCAGCTGGGTGGCCCACTATTCACCATTGAATGAAGCCCCACTGTACGCTAGCACTGTTCTAGGGGCTGATGATACAACAGCGAGGAAAGCAAGCAGAAATCTCTATCATCTTGTATTCTATTGTGTTGAGGCTGATGATAAGCGAAATAAGGTAATGATGTGTTAGTTGGTGATAGGTGGTATGGAGAAAAATAAAGCAAGGAAGAAGGAGGGGAAGTGTAGTGGCCAGGCCCAAAGGCCCCCCAGGAATCCCCTCAGGCTTCCATACTCTTGTGTGGTTCCCTCCACAGTGTACCACATTGTACCGGGGTTAGTCTGTGTGACCAATAGGGTATATGGTAAAAGTGATGGAATGTCACGTGTGAGATTTAGGTTTTACAAGATAGTGGCTTCCTCCTTGGGCTCACTTTCTGGTCTCTCCCTCTAGGGGAAGCTGGTTGCCATACTGTGGGGATAGGCAGCTTGTGATGAGGTCCACATGTAAGGAGCTGAGGTACCCCGTCAGAACCTGGGGAGGAAAGGGGCTTGCCAACCGACCGCAACCTCATGAGAGGCTCTGAACCAGAGCTTGGAGGGAGCCTTGTCTTCAGTGTTCTGGAGTTGAGGATGTATTTTCTGCATGGCTACCATCACTAGGCCCTGTGCTAAGTGCTTTGTTAGCACTTATAACTATCACACCTAATGCTCCTAACAGCCTTATGTGATAAGCTATTATTATGTCCATTTTACAGATCGAGGCTCAGAGGCTAATTCATTAGTGCACAAATCCTTCAGCTAGGACATGCCTGAGCTGGGACTCACACTTGGGCCTCTAAGCTGCCATGATATCCTCCCCTCCTTTGCTCTTTTCAGACAAGGCTTGTGATGTAACACTGATGTACTTTTCCCTTCCTTGTCCTCCAAGTCCCTCCTAAATAATGACATTCATTGAGCTCTGTGATCCCCAGGCCGTACTTGTCCGTCTACTTCACCTCTGGAATATCGAAGGGCAGCTCCAATATTCACAAGGATGATAGTTTATCCCACTCCAGGTTCATGGTTCTGGAATCCTGTAAGAACATTTAACTGGAGATGTACCCTCTTGACAAAGTTTAAGAACATGATGGTGGTGGTTTAGTTGCTAAATTGTGTCCGACTCTTGGGACTCCATGGACTGTAGTCTGCAAGGTTCCTCTGTCCCTGGGATTTTCTAGGTGAGAATACTGGAGTGGGTTTGCCATTGCCTTCTCCAGAAGATTTTCCCAACCCAGGGATTGCACCCAGGTCTCCTGCAACGCAGGCAGATTCTTTACCAACTGAGCTACCAGGGAAGTGCAGGATACAATTTTGTTAATTACAATCACAGCAGGTCTTGAGAACTTGTTGATCTTGCGTAGCTGGCACTATAAACCTGTTGAATAGTGACTCCCCACTTCCTCCTTACAGGTCAGGTTTGTCTCTGGCCTCCTTTGTCCCCTACAAAGGATACAAACTTCTTGTTTTGTGTTGTTTAATTTCTAAGTCGTATCCAATTCTTTTGCAACCCTGTGGACTGTAGCCCACCAGGCTCTTCTGTCCGTGGATTTCCCAAGCAAGAATACGGGAGTGGGTTGCCAGTTCCTTCTCCAGAGGGTCTTGCCAACCCAGGGATCAAACCAAATCTCTTCCATTGGCAGGCAGATTCTTTTACTGCTGAACCACCAGGGAAGCCCACAAACTTCCTGTATTGCCTTAATTCTGGAACTCAATCTCTGGTGCCTTTGGTTGCCTCTTGTTTCTTACTGTCTTTATGTAGTTTTCTTTTGTATGAGATGCAACTAATTATTAAGATAACGAGAGGTGGGATCTCTCACATCTCAGGTCTTTGATCCACAGGACATGGGGCATATTGGTCTTCCTGTTGGGAAAACAGATTTCAATCTAGGACACATAGCCAAATGCCGTTAAGAGCCAGGCAGTTACTGAAAATGAGCAGCAGGCCCCATGGAGCACACAGCCCCCTTGGACTGCCTTTCTGTTTCCTGTTCTACTGGAGACACTAAGATAAGCGCTATTTCACTTCTTTCAGCACTGATGTGAAAGTCCCACAATACAAGCAGGATGATAAGCAGCAACTGTCATGGGCTCTGTGCTGTGGTGATAAGTGGGGTGGGCCAGGGAGGACTGTGGAATGCTGAGAAATGCTTGCATAAGGTGTGGCTGCAACTCAGAACTGCTGAATAGTGTCCCATGGGAATGCAGGTCTACTGTGCACAGATATTCCAACAGACGACAGCAGTCTGGGTGATTTGGGTGTATGAAATTGACTGTCTTTTTTGTTTTTTGAAGTATTGCTGATTTACAATATTGTGTTCTGTTAGTTTCAGGTGTACAGCAAAGTGATTCAATTATATAGGTAGTTTTTCAGATTGTTTTCCATTATAGATTATTACAAGATATTGAATATAGTTCCCTGTGCTATACAGTAAATCCTTGTTTATTTTATGTATAGTAGTGTGTATCTGTTGATCCCATACTCCTCATTTATCCCCACTGCCCTTTCTTCTTTGGTAATCACAGGTTTGTTTTCCATGAAAATTGACTGATTTTTTTATTATTGAAAAATAATAATTAAAAAATACTTTTCAGGCCAGTATAGAGCAAGTCAAACAAAATGTCTGTGGGCTCATTTGGGGTCCTAAACCTTGGCTGCACATCAGGATCACGTGGGGAGCCTTTAAAAGTGCTGATACCAAATCACACGCTGAGTCAATTAAGTCAGCCTCTTGGGAGGCAGGATCAGTCATCAGTATTTTTTAAAATGTCCCAGGTGATTTCAAAGTGCAGTTAAGACTGAGAGCTCCTAGGCCTGATGACCATCGGTCTGTGACCTCTGGTTTCTAAGGGCCTGTTTCAGCAGGAGCTGTGGGTTCTCTACTCTACCCGGGCTTTTTCTGACGTTAATTGGCAGGGGTGCCAGGTCACCAGGTGTCAGGTGCCCTGGGTGAGGCCTCCAAAGGAAGGCATCAGGTGCTCTCCCTTTCTGTTTCTCTTGAGGTCTCCAACTCTGTCATGAAATGTGGGTTTTCATGGTGGTGGCAGTTCCTGAGAAACTCACATGTTGTTTAACCTTAAATGGTAGCAAAGGCTCGTCTCACGCTGCACACTATCTGATTTAGCATCTTGTCCTGGATACAGGGGCTTCCCTGGTGGCCCAGACAGTAAGGAATCCACCTGCAACTGAGATCCAGGTTCAGTTCCTGGTTTGGGACGATCCCCTGGAGCAGGGAATGGCAACCCACTCCAGTCAGCATTCTTGCCTAGAGAATTCCATGGACAGAGGAGCCTGGTGGGCTACAGCCCATGGGGTCACAAAGAGTCAGACACGACTGAGTGTCTAACACACACGCACACACACACCTGGATAGAATGTCTTTTTGTTTGCTCTTTTTCTTTTGGCCACACTGTGTAGCATGTGGGGTCTTACTTCCCAGGCCAGGGATCCGACCTGTGCCTCCTGCGCTGGAAGACAGCATCTTAACTCCTGGACTACTGGAGAAGTCCCATGGGTACAATTTCTTATTCAGTCACCTGGCTACACTGTCTCTGTGTTATATGATAATGACTAGACATCATGCACCTTCCGTCACCTTGCAACTATGTGACGATGCCCTTTGGGTAGGTATACACACAAAATCATCTTCAAGGTCTTAAGACTGAGTACAGCGGGTCTCCCCAGGAACCATGGCCTGATGGTGGTGGTAACCATGATGGGCAAATAGCAGTGTCTGATATTCCTTCCCCATCCTTGGGTGGTGGTAGTTCTCACAGTCACATCCTTGACTCTTGTTGTCTCATCTCTCTTGTATCACACACTTTGGCTTGCACTCTCATACCTCTTAAATCTGTGCCAGCAATTCTTAGTCTTTGATGAGTTCCAAGTCCTTATTTTCAACAGTCTATTAGACGCTTTCACCTGAATGTCTTATAGGAAGCGTGGACTCAAGGTGATCGATCCTGAATTTATTATTATTTTCAAAAAATTTGTTACTCTTTTTCTCTCCATTTGCTTTTTTCTAAAGGAATTTACTGAAAGGACACACAAGAGAAGAACTGATAAACTAGAACTAAGGAGAGGAGCCCAGGACCCTTGTGGATTCAGAGCCTCAAATACACATGGATAGCCTTTCAAGAAGCTGCCTTTGGATGACTCATTCACAGCTACCTCCAGTACACATGTGTTTCTGCTCAGATTCAGATTCCTGAGCAAGATGAACTGATTGGTGTTTCTTTGGTCATGTGCCACCCCTGACTTTAACCCCTGTGGTTGAAAACCCACCAGAATCAGACCAAACAGGCTGGGTGTTGTTACTAGGAGAAGGGAAAGAACTTCCAAGGAGCAGAAAAAGGATTTTATAAAAACCATCCTCATCTTATTGATTTAAACATTATGCAGGTAGCAAGTAAGCAAATGCACTTGTGAAAAACCAAATAATGAAGAGTATAGAATAATAACTTACTTCTTACCTTACTCTCACCTCCAGAGGTAAGTACTATCAATTTATGGTGTCTCTTTACAGATTTTTTGGGTACATTTAGCTATTGTAAATTTATCTGTAAACTTATATGTATATACACAATAATATAACTATTTTAAAATGAATATGATGTACTGCCTTCACTTAATTTACAGACCTTTACCATTTTAAAACTTACAGCTCTACTTCATATCTATTTTAACAGGTAATTCATGGTCAATATTAATTTAAACAGTTCAGAAGTTAATAAAATGAAAAGTGAAAATTTCCTTTCTTCTAATCCACATTTTCGTAAATTCCTAGTGCTATTCCCCTGAAGTAACCACTGGCAAGTTTCTTTTATATCAGAAGAAATACTGTAAGGTAAACAAGCAGGGCCTCCTAGGACTGCTCCCTTACTATAGACCAACATTATAATGTCAGTTATGTTTATCAGCCCATTTCCATAAATAGAGCAAAATCAATAGTATCAGTGGATGGATAATTGCCAACATTTTTGTTACAAAATGTAGTATTTGTTAAGTTACTGTCAGTAAACTTTCTCCTTCTTCTCACTTCCTGACTCCTCAAATATATCTTTTTCGTGTAACAGGGCCCAGGCCAATTTTTAAATCAACGTTTTATAGATATCCTTGCTGCTTATAAATCTGACATAGAAACCGGTGTTCAAAGATCTTCATTCTGCTGCTGCTAAGTCGCTTCAGTTGTGTCCAACTCTGTGCGACCCCATAGACAGCAGCCCACCAGGCTCCCCCATCCCTGGGATTCTCCAGGCAAGAACACTGGAGTAGGTTGCCGGAAATAAACTAGAACTGGTTTGTCAAAATCCAGTTACATAAGTATCGCTCTTTGACCAGAACATGCAGTATTACATGAACATATCTTAGGGAGAAAGACATTTGCAGGTTTTTTTCTGTTTGAATTCTAGGGTAATTCTTTGTTCTCATAAAATATTTTGCAGATAGAGGGGACGTTAAGTTTGATTGCTACAACCTTTTTACACCATCGACCATTTGGAAACAGCTATATCAGCTGTAAAGAGGAGTGTCAGCTGGTGTGATGTCTGGTAAGCAATTTTGGGAGTGAAAGCTTGTGTTGATTGTCGTCAGCTGGGCACACCAGGCAGGGCAGCTCTTACCTATTCACTGAGCTCCACGCAGAACATTCTGGACACACTGTGGCCTGCTTCTCGGATCTTTTTCAATCTAATGAAAGGAATTTTGAGAATGCAGAGGGATCCCCATACCCCTAGGCATGCTAAGAACTCCTTTGTTTCCTGAGATCATGAGAAGCAAAAAGAAAGTGGAGAGAAGTAAGACGTGTAATTATCCTTTTTAAAAATTTAATTAATCCTTGGCTGCGCTGGATATTCATTGCTGTGCACAGACTGTCTCTAGTTGTGGTGGGCAGGTGTCTCACCGCAGTGGCTTTTGTTGAGGAGCACAGGCTCTAGAGAACATGGGCTTCGTAGTCACAGCTTGCAGGATCTTCCACTGTGGTATGTAGGCTCTAGAGCACAGGCTCAGTAGTTGCGGCACACAGGCTGGGTTGCCTCTTGGCGTATAGGATCTTAGTTCCCTGACCAGGGATCAAACCCTCATTGCCTGCAGGTAGATTCTTAACCACTGCACCAACAGGGAAGTTCAAGAGTATAATTATTCTGTGCTGGCTCTGGGACAGCTAAATACCCTTGCTATGTTCTTCTTGAGGGAATTTGGGTTTCCCTTTTGTGGAAGTTGGGCTCCTCTTGTTATCAACACTAGGTCTTTCGCCCTTCACCTCCCTTCCAATCAGACCCTCTCTGTATATGTAGTAAATCCCCATTCATTGGCCCACGATTAAAACATAAGCTCAAAACTGGGCACTGCACACAGTATACATTTCCTTAACCATTTGCTGAATTAACTAAGAAGAATTCACAGTTAACGGTAGAAACCCTCTACTTGGAGTCAAGCAATTGGGAATTCCTCTTTATTTTGTTTGGTTCCAGCCTGCAGGGTTGGGTGAAAGGGTGTTGTGTTTACTTGTAGTAGCTCAAAGTGATGTAGCCAAGGTGTAAAATCAGAACCACAGGTACACAGAACTGACCATCAAACTTAAGGGCAGGATGAAGAGAAATTGGGAAGGTTAGTGCATATGTCTATAGCTAGGCATTTGTGATGGGGGATACAATCTATTGTAAGGAATTGAAAGGGGTGGACAGTCAGCACTCTCTTTTAGTGGGTGTTCTGACCTGGTGGCCTGAGGGAGTCCTGAAGGGCCCATCACTTACACACACTGACTTTTCATAAATTTCTATGGTATGTTTTTAAATAATTCATAGAATAGATAGAAAATAAGAATACAGAAGCCCTGAACAATACTATTAACCAGCCAGACCGAACTGACATTTGTAGAACATTCTACCCAACAACAGCAGAATAAACATTCTCAAGTGTGCATGGAGCATCTACCAAGATGGACCATATTCTGGGCCATGAAACAAGTCCCAATAAATTTGAAAGAATTCGTGTTATGCAAAGTATGTTCTCTGATCACAGTGGAATTAAATTAGAATTCAACTACAGGAAAATTTTGAAAGTCCTCAAACATTAGCAAACTAAATAATACATTTTAAAGTAGCCTATGGATCAAAGAAGAAATCAAAAGGGGACAGAAAATATTTTGAAATGAATTAAAATGAAATCACTCCATATCAAAATTTATGGGATGCTACTAAAGCAATATCTAGAAAAAAATTTATAGTACTAAGAGTCTATATTAGAAAAAATTTCAAATCAAGGACCTTAGTTTCTACCTTAAGAAACCAAAAGAAGAGCACATTAAACCCAAAGCAAGCAGAAAAAAGAAATTAATACGCATTTTAAAATTTTTATTTTTTATTGAGATGTAATTAACATGTAACATTTTTGTTTTAGGTATCCAACATAGTTTGATATATATTAATATTGTGAAATAATTACCACTATATGTTGATACCTATCACTCAGTTACCATTTTTTTTCCTTTTGATAGAAGTTTTAAATCTTATTTCTTTGCAACTTTCAAATGTACTGTATAGTATTGTAACTGTAGTCACCATGCTGTACATTACATCGTCAGATAGTGTGATAGTGTTTATCTTATAACTGGAAGTTTATACCTTTTGACATCCTCTGCCCATTTCACTGATAGCCTGCCCTCACCCTTCTTTTCCCCATCCTCTAGCAACCACCAATCTTCCTTATCTATGATTTTTTAAAATACCACATAAGGTGAGCTCATACAGTTATTTGTTTTTCTGTGTCTGACTTATTTCACTTAGCATAATGCTCTCAGGTTTCATCCATGTTGTTGCAAATGGCAGGGTGTCCTTTTTTATGGCTGAAGAATGATCTGTGTGTGTGTGTGTGTACACCACATTTCCTGTACCCATTTATCCATCAGTGGATACGTAGGTTGTTTCCATGTCTTACAATGATGATGCAATGAATACAACAGTACAGATATCGTGTCAAAATAGTGATTTTGTTTCCTTTGCATAAAAACCCAGAAATGAAATGGCTGAATCATATAGTAGTTTTATTTTTAATTTTTGAAGAATCTTCATTCTGTTTTCCCTAGTACCTATACCAGTTTATATTCACACCACCAGTAAAAGCATTCCTTTTTCTTTCTTTTTATCCATATTCTCTCATGATCAGAATAATTTTGTTATTCCTATCACAATTTTATTTAAAATTTATGTACTTCAAAAATTTTTTTCTAATTATATAAAGTATATTTTGTTAAGGTGCAAAATAATGATACTGATCAAGACACTTTTATGAAATCCTGAGTCTGTACTAGATCATTGTATCATTTTTTTTAATTGGATAAATTTAACATGTAACATTATATACATTTAATCATGTTACTTTGATATATTTACATATTGTAATATGGTTTCATTGTAATAATACTTATCAGATTGCAAACTTACAGTGCAATATTACTGTGTTTAGCGTACTATAATTTAAATCTCTATGGCTATGTTAGTACTCATTACAAGTTTGTACCCTTAAACATCCAAATTTTATCCCACTACCCTCTGATCCCCTGGTAGCTACTGTTTTACTCTTTTTTCTTTTTTTTTAAGTATTTGGTTTTTTTTCACATTCCACATGTATGTGATATTATATAATATGTACTGACTTTCTCTGTCTGGCTTATCTCACTTAACAAAATGTGCTCAAGGTCCATCTATGTAGTCAAAAAAAGCAGGATATCCTGCTTTTTCATGGATGACTAATACTATATTGTATATACAGCTCATCTTTTTTAATCCATCCATCCACTGATGGGTATTTGTATTGTTTTCATATGTTTCACAATGAGATATTGTAAATAAGTCTGCAATTCGCCAGGACGTGGACACATCTCTTGAAATTCCTTTGGGTTTTCATTTCCCTTGGGTATATTCCCAGAAGTGGAATTGCTGGATGGTGTGGTTGATCTATTTTTAATTTCTTGAGGAACTTCTATCTTGTTTTCTTGAGTGTTGGGACCAATTTACATTCCCATCAACAGTGTATTAGAGTTTCCTTTTCACCACATCTTCCCCAGCAATTGTGGTCACTTGTCTTCTTCTTGTTAACCATTCTACCAAGCGTGAGGTGATATCTTGTCATTGTTTTGAATTACATTTTTTGATGATAATTGATGTTGAACACCTCATGGTGTTCACAGCCATTTTGGCCTGATGATCATTTTGATGTCCTCTTTGGAAAAATGACTATTTAGTTCTTGTGCCCAATTTTTAAATAAAATAGTTTTATTGTTTGTTATTAAGTTGTGTTAGTTCTTTATATATTTTGGATATTAACCCTTACCCAATATATGATTTGCAAAACTATTCTTCTGTTCTGAAGACTGCCTGTTCATTTTGTTAACCGTGTCTTTGCTATGCAAAGTTTTGCTTTTGATGTGGTCCCATTTGTTAATTTTTGCTTTTGATGTTTGTGCTTTTGGTGTCATGTTAAAAAAATCCTCATCAAGAGCAGCATTGATGAGATTCTTCCCTCTACTTTCTTCCTGGAGTTATATGATATTTGGTCTTATGTTTATATTTTTTATCCATTTTGAGTTAATTTTTGTGAGTTATATTAGGAGTTCAATTTCATTGTTCTGCATATGTTTCTCCAGTTTTTCTAGCACCATTTGTTCAAGACCCTGTCCTTTCCCCACTGGGTATTCTTGGCTCCCTTGTTGAACATTATGTGACCATACAGGCCAGGATTAAATTCTGAGCTCTTTATTCTGTTCCATGGGTCTCTCTGGCTACTTTAGTGTCAGTGCATCTTATACTGTTTTATTATTATGACTTTGCAGTGTGGTTTGTGGTTTTATTTATTTTTCTCAGCATTGCTCTGGTTTTTCAAGGTCTTTGTGGTCCCACACAGTTTAGGATTGTCTCTTCTATGTCTGTGAAGAATGCCTTTGTTATTTTGATGGGGTTTGTGTTGGAGCTGTAGATGGTTTTGGTAGTATGGCTATTTTAACAATATTAATTCTGCTATCTGTGAACAGAGGTTCCATTTTTTTATATATCTTCACCAGTATTTGTTATCGTTTGTCTTTTTGAGACTAGCCATTCCAAGATAAGAGGCGATACTTCATTGTAGCTTTGATTTTCATTTTCCTGATTACTGATATTTGTGCACATTTTCATAAACCTTTTGGCCATTTGTATATCTTCATAAAAGTATTTGGTTCTTCCATCCATTTTTAAAATCAGATTAAAAAAAATTCAATTATAGAGTTCCTTATTTATTTTGGTTATTAATCCCTTAAGATATGTGGTTTGCAAATATCTTCTCACATTCTGTATGTTGCTTTTTCATACTATTAATGGTTTCCTTTGCTCTACACAAGCTTTTCATTTTTATTATTTTAATTGAGATTATGTAAATTTAAGGTATAAAAAATGTTGAGTTGGTACAATGGTAATCATATTGCAATACAAAAGTTTAATATTAGCTAACACCTTTATTATATCACATAATTATCTTTTCTGTGGTGAGTATACTTAAGATCTAGTCTCTTATCAAGTTTGATATCTATACTATTATCTTAATATCATTGTCTATAATCACTGTATTGTACATTAGATCTCCAGGATTTATTTATATATGAGTTTGTTGGCCACCTCATGCGAAGAGTTGACTCATTGGAAAAGACTCTGATGCTGGGAGGGATTGGGGGCAGGAGGAAAAGGGGACAACAGAGGATGAGATGGCTGGATGGCATCACTGACTTGATGGACGTGAGTCTGAGTGAACTCCGGGAGTTGGTGATGGACAGGGAGGCCTGGCGTGCTGCGATTCATGGGGTCGCAAAGAGTCAGACACAACTGAGCAACTGAACTGAACTGAACACCTAAATAACATCTCTCCTTTTCGCTGACACGACCCCACCCCCACCCCCCAGCCTCTGATAAGCATCATTTTATGCTGTTTTTTCAACTTTGGCTTTAAAATATATATAGGATGGTGATGGACAGGGAGGCCTGGCGTGCTGCAATTCATGGGGTCACAAAGAGTCGGACACTACTGAGCGACTGAACTGAACTGATAATTTTCTGTGCTGGGCTTATTTGCAGCATGCAGCATCTTCGATTTTTAACTGTGGCACGCGGGATCTTTAGTTGAGGCATGCAGGATCTAATTCAACGGCCAGGGATTGAGCCCTGGCCCCCTGCATTGGGAGTTCAGAGTTAGCCCCTGGACCACCAGGAAGTCCCTAGTTTGGCTTTTTTTAGATTCCACATGCTAGCGATATATCATACAGTATTTGTATATCTCTGACTTATCTCACTTAGCATAATTATGTGATTTTTTTTCTTTGATTCTATTATTGTGATGTATCTCATTGATTTTGTGCGTGTTGAACCATCTTTGCATCCCGTGGATAAATCTGTCTTGATCATTGTGTACGATCCTTTTAATAAGCTACTGAATTCAGTTTGTTAGTATTTTGTTGAGACTATTTGCATCTATATTCACCATGGATATTGGCCTGTAATTTTCTGGTAGTGTCCTTTCCTGGCTTTAGTATTAGAATGATGTTTACCTCGTTAAGTAGGTTTGGGAGTATTTCCACCTTATTGATTTTGTGGGGAGAGTTTGGAAGTATTAGGATTAATTTTAAATGTTGGTAAAATATGCCAATGAAGCCGTGTGGACCTGGGCTTTTCTTCATTGTGAAATTTTTGATTATTGATTCAATCTCCTTGCTAGTAGTTGGTCTGTTACACAGTTGTTAGTTGTTTTCTGCCTTCCTGCATTTTATTTATTTTTGCTTTAATCTCTATCATTTATTGCCTTCTGTTAACTTTGGGCTTAATTTGTGTTTTTTCTAGTTCCTTAAGGTGCAGTTAGGTGGTTTGGGATCTTGTTTCTTCATGTGGATGTTTCTCGGTATAATTTTTTTCTCCTTGAACTGTTCTGGCTACATATGTAAGTTTTGTTTTTCCATGTTTATTTGCCTCCAGATACTTATATATTTTCCCTTTAACTACTTCTTTGATTCATTTGTTGTTCAGGAAAAGTTCTTTAATTTCCACGTATTCACAAATCTTCAAGTTGTACTCTTGCTCGTGATATCTAGCTTTATATTTTTGTGATCAGAGAAGATACTTTGTATGGTTTCAGTCTTCCTGAACTTGCTAAGGCTTCTTTTGTGGCCTAAAATATGGTCTCTATCTTATAAAATGTCCCAAATGAGCTTGATGTGAATGTGTATTTTGCTGTCATCAGAATGTTCTATCTAAGTGTGTTAAGCTCATCAGTCTATAGTGCTGAAATTCACTATTTCATTATTGAGTCTCTGTCTGGATGATGTATTTATTGTTGAAAGTGGGGTATTAAAGTCCCCAATTATTACTGTATTGCTGCTTATTTCTACTTTTAGCTCTGTTAATTTTTGCTTTATCGATTTGGGTGCTCCTATGTTGGATACACACAATTTACAATTGTTAAATCTTCTTGATGAATTGGCACCTTTATCATCGTACAGTGACCATCTTTGTCTCTTCCCGTTTTTTAAAGCCTGTTTTGTCTAATAAAAGTATACCTAGCAACCTCTGTTTTCATTTGGGATGGTTACCATTTATTTGCAATATCTTTTTTTAATCCCTTCATTCTCAGTTTATTTATGTCTTTAAGGTTAAAGTGAGTCTGTTGTTGGCAAAGTATCATTGGATCTTGTTTTTTGTTTTTGTGTTTATATACATTCAGACATTTTATGGCTTTTGATCAGAGTTTAAACCATTTACATTTCAAGTAAATATTGATAAAGAATTATTAATACTATTGTCATTTTGTTAATTGTTCACTTGCTATTTTGTAAATCCATTTTTTCTTAGTTACTTATTCTGCTTTTTAAAAAAATACATTTTGAGGTCTTTTGGTGTCAGTCTGCTTTTACTTCTTTATCACGTTCTTTTGTGTAATTATTATGGGTTTTTCCCTCTTTATCATGAAACTTGCATAGAATATCTTAAAATTATCCTATTTTCCTAATATCCTATTTTAAACTGATAAAAACTTCATTTGAATAGGGTTCCTAAACTTTACAGTTTTATTTCTCCCCATCACATTTTCAGTCATTAATATGACGTATTTTTTGTATTATATGCTGCTGCTGCTGCTAAGTCGCTTCAGTCGTGTCCGACTCTGTGTGACCCCATAGACGGCAGCCCACCAGATTCCCCTGTACCTGGGATTCTCCAGGCAAGAACACTGGAGTGGGTTGCCATTTCCTTCTCCAATGCATGAAAGTGAAAAGTGAAAGTGAAGTCGCTCAGTCATGCGCAACTCTTAGCGACCCCATGAACTGCAGCCCACCAGGCTTCTCCGTCCTTTGGATTTTCCAGGCAAGGGTACTGGAGTGCAGTGCCATCGCCTTCTCCTTTGTATTTTATAGTATAGTAATTGCAAATTGTTGTAGCTGTGGTCATCTTTACATTTGTTTTTAACTTTTAAATTATAGAGTAGTAAATAAATTATATACCACCATTACCATATTATAGAATCTAACTTTGACTATATATTTGCTATACCAGTGAGTTTTAGGCTGCTTTCTTAAATTTTTATGATGTTAATTTGTCAGTTTAACTTCCATTCAAAAAGTCCCTTTAGCTTTTCTTGTAAGACAGGTATAATGAGGATAATGTCCCTCAACTTTTATTTATTTGGGGAAGTCTTTATATCCCCTTCATTTCTGAAGGATAGTTTTACTCGGTATAGATTTTTGTTGTTGACAGTTTTTTCTTCAATATTTTAAATATGTCATCCCATTATCTCCTAGTCAGAAAAGCTTTTGTGGAGAAATCTGCTGGTAGTCTTATTGGGATTCCCTTGTATGTAACTTCTCTCTTCAAAATTCTTTCATTGTCTTTGATTTAAAAAAATTGAAGCATAGTTGCTTTAAACTTTAGGGTTGGTTTCAGGTGTACAGCATAGCAATTCAATATTTTAGCAGGTTAATTTCCATTAAAAGTTATTACAGTTAATGGGCTAATTACAGATAATTTCCTATGCTACACAGAAAATCCTTTTTGCTTATTATTTTATAAATAGCATTTTGTATCTATTTATCTCCTATGTGTAGTTTGTCCCTCCCCACTCTTTGGTAACCACAGTTTGTCTTCTCTCTCTGTGAGTCTGTTTTGTATATACATTCATTTGTTTATTTTTTAGATACCACATATAAGGAATATCATATAGTAGTTGTGTTTTTCTAAATAATTTATTTCACTAAGCATAATCTCTAGTTCCCTTCATGTTGCTACAAATGGGAGTACTTCATTCTTTTTTATGGCACGCACATGCACACACACACACACTCTCTCTCTCTCTCTCTCTCTCTCTCAATATGGGGTCTCAATATGTCAGACATGACTGAGCAACTTTCACTTTCACTGTAGATATAAAATCTCACACATCTTTTTAACCCAATCATATGTTGATAGGTCCTTGGGGTGCTTTCATAGCTTGGCTATTATAAATAATGCTTCTGTGAACATTGGGATGTATGCATTACTAGGGGAGGCATGTTTTTGATTTTCTGAAGATACACTCAGGATTGGAGTTGCTGGATCATATAGTAATTCAATTTTTGGTTTTCTGAGGAACCTCCATACTGTTTTCTTTTTAATATTTTTTATTTTTTAATGAATTTGTAATTTTGATTGCACTGGGTTTTTTCTGTATGCGGGCTTTCTCTAGCTGTGGTGGGTGGGGGCTCCTCTTCGTTGTGGGGCATGGGCGTCTCATTGTGGGGCCTTCCCTTGTGAAGCACAGGCTCTCGGCACACAGGCTTCAGTTGCAGCATGTGGGCTCAGTAGTCGTGGTGCATGGTTTAGACGCTCTGTAGAATGTGGAACCTTTCTGGGCCGGGGATTGAACCTGTGTCCTTTGACTTGGCACACGGATCCCTATCCTCTATAACATCAGAAAAGTCCCATACTGTTTTCCATAGTGGCTGCTCCAATTTACACTCCCAACAGTAGTGTTCAAGAGTTCCCTTTTCTTCACATCTCTGCCAACATTTGTTATTTTAGACTTTTTGATACAGTCATTCTAATAGGTGTGAGATGACATCTTGTTGTTTTGAATGGCATTTCTCTAATAATTAGTGATGTTAAGCATCTTTTCATGTGCTTATTAGCCAACTGTATGTCTTCCTTAGAAAAATGTCTATTCAGTTCTTCTGTTCATCTTTTGATTGGATTGATTTTTTTTGATACTGAGTTATATGAGTTGTCTATCTCTATCTTGGATTAAAACCTTGTTAGTTCCATTGTTTGAAAATATATTCCCCCATTTCTTAGGTTGTCTTTTCATCTTGTCATTTGTCTCCTTTGCTATGCAAAAGCCTTTAAGTTCAATTCAGTCCTATTTGTTTATTTTTGCTTTTGTTTCTTTTGCTGTGGGGGGGTGGAATCCAAGAAAATATTGCTACGATTTATGTTGAAGAGTGTTTTATATTTGTTTTCTTCTAGGAGTTTTATGGTTTCATGTCTTATATTTTAGTCTTTCAAACCATTTTGAGTTTATTTTTGTATATGGTATGAAGGGATTTTCTAATTTCATTGTTTTACATGAGGTTGTCCAGTTTTCCTAATACTACTTGTTGAAGAGAGTATCTTTTTTCCATTGTGTATTCTTGCCTCCATGATCATAGATTAATTGACTGTAGGTGGAGTGGATTTATTTTTGGGTTCTCTATTCTGTTCCATTGATCTATGAGTCTTTTCTGTGCCAGTACCATGCTGTTTTGATTACTGTAACTTTGTAGTATAGTCTGAAGTTTGGGAGGATTATACCTCTAGCTTTATTTTTTTTCTTCCTGCAGGATTGCTTTGGCAGTTTGGGGTCTTTTATGGGTCCATATGGAGGAGGCAATGGCACCCTACTCCAGTACTCTAGCCTGGAAAACCCCATGGACGGAGGAGCCTGGTGGGGTTGCTAAGAGTCGGACACAACTGAGCGACTTCACTTGCACTCTTCACTTTCATGCATTGGAGAAGGAAATGGCAACCCACTCCAGTGTTCTTGCCTTGAGAATCCCAGGTACAGGGGAATCTAGTGGGCTGCTGTCTATGGGGTCACACAGAGTCGGACACAACTGAAGCGACTTAGCAGCAGCAGCATGGGTCCATATAAGTTTTCGGATTATTTGTTCTCGGTCAGTGAAAAGTGACATGGGTAATTTGATAGGGATTGCATTAAGTCTGTAGGTTGCTTTGGGTAGTATGGCCATTTTAAAAATATTAATTCTTCCCATCCAAGGATGTCAAATATATTTCCATTTTTTGAATCATTTGTACTTTTTAAAATTAATGTTTTACAGTTCTCAGTGTATAAGTATTTCACCTCCTTGGTCAGGAGTTTATTCCTAAGTATTTTATTTTGGGGGTTGCAGTTTTGAAAGTATTGTTTTATTTGCTTTGTTGTTTATTTGTTTAACCTGGCTGAACTAATCTTGCTAAGTCTATTTCTCCACAGTGTGTAGCCTCTTATGTTCCTGCTCAGATTCTCTCTTTTTTAAAAAAATGTATATATTTGTTTGTTTTTGAACGTTCTGGGTCTTTGTTGCTACACAGGCTTTTCTCGTTGCAGTGGGGGCTGCTCTTCATTGCAGTGGCTTCTCGTGTTGTGGAGCATGTGCTCTAGGGTGTGCAGGCGTCAGTAGTTGTGGTGCATGGGTTCAATAGTTGCAGTTCCTGGGCTCTAGAGCATAGGGTCAATAGTTGTACACGGGCTTAGTTGCTCTGCAGCATGTGGGATCTTCTGGACTAGGGATCAAACGTGTGTGTCCTGCATTGGCAGGTGAATTCTTTACTGCTGAGCCACCAGGGAAGCTTTGAAAGGCATTGTTTTTTTATATGACCTTTCTAATATTTCATTGTTAGTATAAAGAAATGCAACCAATTTCTGTATATTAATCTTGTTTCCTGCTACTTTGCTGAATTCATGTTGTATCAATTCTAGTATTTTTTGTGTGGAGTATTTATGGTTTTATATATATGGAATCACATCATCTGCATATAATGACGTTTTTACATCTTCCCTTCCAGTTTCAATACCTTTTATTTTCTTTCTTTATCTGATTGCTGTGGCTGGGACTTTCAAGACTATGTTGAATAGAAGAGGTGAGAGTGGGCATCCTAGTCTTGTTCCAGACATAGAGGGAAAGCTTTCAGCCTCTCACTGTTGAGTATTATATTGGCTATGGGTTTGTCATAAATGGCTTTTTATTATGTTGAGATATATTACTTTTATACCCACTTTGGTAAGAATTTTTGTCTTGAATAGATATTGAATTTTGTCAAATGTTTTTTCTGCCTCTATTGAGATGACCATGTATTTTTGTCTTTTCTTTTGTTTATGTGGTGATTGAGTGATTTTGCATATGTTGAACCATCCTGTCAACTTTGGATGAATCCCATTTCGTTGTGGTGCATGATCTTTTTTATCTGTTGTTGGATTCAGTTTGCTAATATTTTGTTGAGAATTTTTGTACTTGCATTCATCAAAGATATTGGTCTATAGTTTTCTTTGTCTGGTTTTGGTATCAGGGTGATAGTGGCTTCATAAAATATCTTTTGGAGTGCTTCCTCCTCTTCACTTTTTGGGAAGAGTTTGAGAAGGATTGGTATAAGTTCTTCTTTGTGTATTTGGTAGAAATCTCCTGTGAAGCTATCTGGGCCTGGACTTTTATTTGTGGGGAGTTTTAAAATTACAGATTCTATTTCACCTCTAATGATCCATCTATTCAAATTATCTGTTTCTTTTTGACTGAATTTTGGTGGGCTGTATGTTTCTAGAAACTTGTCTACTTCTTTGTTGTCAAATTTGTGTTTTCCATAGGTTTTTTTTTTTTAAGAATTTTTATTGGCGTATAGCTGCTTTACAATGTTATGTTAGTTTCTGCTGTATAACAAAGTGAATCAGCCGTATGTATACACATATCCCCTCTTTTTTGGATTTCCTTCCTATTTGGGTCACCATGAACATGTCAGCAAGTTTGGAAAACTTAGCAGTGGTCACAGCACTGGAAAAGGTCAGTTTTTATTCCAATCCCTAAGAAAGGCAATGCCAAAGAATCCTCAAACTACCACACAATTGCACTCATCTCACACTCTAGTAAAGTAATGCTCAAAATTCCCCAAGACAGGCTTCAACAGTAAACGAACTGTGAATTTCAGATATTTAAGCTGGATTTAGAAAAGGCAGAGGAACCAGAGATCAAATTGCCAGCATCCACTGGATCATCATAAAAGCAAGAGAGTTCCAGAAAAACATCTACTTCTGCTTTCTTAACTATGCCAAAGCCTTTGACTGTGTGGATCACAATAAACTTTGGAAAATTCTGAAAGAGTTGGGAATACCAGATCACCTTACCTGCCTCCTGAGAAATCTGTATGCAGGTCAAGAAGCAACAGTTAGAACTGGACATGAAACAACAGACTGGTTTCAGATCGGGAAAGGAGTATTTCAAGGCTGTATATTGTCACCCTGCTTATTTAACTTATATGCAGAGTACATCATGAGAAAAGCTGGGCTGGAAGAAGCACAGGCTGGAGTCAAGATTGCCAGGAGAAATATCAATAACCTCAGATATGCAGATGACACTATCCCTATGGCAGAAAGCAAAGAACTAAAGAGCCTCTTGATGAAAGTAAGAGTGAAAAGTATTGGCTCAAAACTCAGCATTCAGAAAACTAAGATCATGGCATCTGGTCCCATCACTTCATGGCAAGTAGATGGGGAAACAATGAAACAGTGACAGACTTTATTTTTGGGGGCTCCAAAATCACTGCAGATGGAGACTGTAGCCATGAAATTAAAAGATGCTTCCTCTTTGGAAGAAAAGCTATGACTAACCTTGACAGCGTATTAAAAAGCAGAGACATTACTTTGCCAACAAAGGTCCGTCTAGTCAAAGCTATGGTTGTTCTAGTAGTCATGTATGGATAAGAGAGTTGGACTATAAAGAAAGCTGAGTGCCAAAGAACTGATGTTTTTGAACTATGGTGTTGGAGAAAACTCTTAAGAGTTCCTTGAACTGCAAGGAGATCCAACCAGTCGATCCTAAAGGAAATCAGTCCTGAATATTCATTGGAAGGACTGATGCTGAATCCAAAACTCCAAAACTTTGGCCACCTAATGTGAAGAGCTGACTCATTGGAAAAGACCCTGATGCTGGGAAAGATTGAAGGCAGGAGGAGAAGGGGACAACAGAGGCTGAGATGGTTGGATGGCATCACCAACTTAATGGACATGAGCTTAAGTAAGCTTGGTGAGTTGGTGATGGACAGGGAAGCCTGGTGTGCTGCAGTCCATGGGGTCACAAAGAGTTGGACATGACTGAGCAACTGAGCTGAACATTCATTAGAGCTCCGTGTGCTTTATATAGTAGCTTCTCCTTAGTTATCTATTTTATACATAGGAGTGTATATAAAAAAAGGAAGTTGCAATTGTGTTCAGTTCTTTGCAATCCCATGGACTGTAGCCTGCCTGGCTTCTCTGTCCATAGAGTTCTTTAGGCAAAAGTACTGGAGTGGGTTGCAAGCTAAGTAATACATTTTAAAGTAGCCTATGGATCAAAGAAGATCTTTCCAACCCAGGAATTGAACTCAAGTCTCCTGCACTGCAGGCAGATTCTTTACCAACTGAGCCACTAGGGAACCCCAGTGTATATATGTCAGTCCCATTTATCCCATCCCCCCTTTTCTCTTTACTCTTCATTCTTTTTTTGTTTTGTCCCTCTGATTGATAATTTCAAATATCCTGTCTTCTAGGTCATTAATTCTCACCTACATGTAGTTGAGTGTGCTTTTTTTTTTTTTAAGTTAAAAAAAAATTTATTCCTGGTTGTGCTGGGTCTTTGTTGCTGCAAACAGGCGTTCTCTAGTTGTGGCAAGAAGCTCTAGTTGCAGTCCACGGGCTTCTCATTGCGGTGGCTTCTTTTGGTATAGTGAGCAGGCTCTAGGGTGCAGTGGGCTTCAGCAGCTGCAGAACATGGGCTTGATAGTTGTGGCTCTCGGGCTCTAGAGCACAGACTCGGTAATTGTGGGTTTAGTTGCCCCACAGCATGTGGAATCTTCCCAGGGATCAGACCCATGTGCCCTGCCTGGAAGGTGGATTCTTAACCACTGGATCATCAGGGAAGTATGGTTGAGTCTGCTTTTGAAGCTCTCTATTTTTCAACTCTTGGATTTCAATTTTTTATGGTTTCTATTTCTTTGTCGACCGTCTTTTGTTCAAGCATTGTTTTCCCACTTTTCTTTAGTTGTCTGTGTGTTCCTGCAGTTCACTAAACTTCTTTTAAGAGTGTTACTTGGAGGACTTCCCTAGCAGGGGTGGTTAAGATTCTTTGCTTGCCACTGCAGGAGACACAGGTTCCATCCCTGGCTGGGGAACTAAGATCCCACATGCTGCGTGTGTGGCCAGATATTTTTTCTTAAATTAGTAAAATAAAAAATTTTTATGAAGAGTATTACTCTGAATTCTTTGTCTGACAGTTCACAGATCTCCGTTTCTTTAGGGTCAGTTATTGGGGATTTATGCGTTTCTCTTGGTGTCATGTTCCCCTGATTTTTCATGATCCTTGTTTCCTTAAGTTGGTATCTGTGTATTTGAATAAGTGGTCTCCTCTTCCAGACTTATCAGGTTCATTTTGGCCCAGCAGTCGGCTGAGTTTCAGTAGCGGGACATGTCTGCTAGTAACATCCTTTGGTAGGTGGGGAATTACTCTCTGGGGCTGCTCTTGGTTGGGGCTTGTGCCTGAACTCTGAAGTGGTACGAAGTGGCTGAGAGCAGTTGGCTAGGGCTGCTGGCTTGGCCCCCTGTCCAACAGGCTGTAAGGGGACTCTGCAGTTTCCTGATTTCTCTGGTCATGCTTACTATGTCGTTGGGACTGGGTCCTATGCTCGGCCAGTAGATGGGACTGTGAATCAACTTCTATGCCCTGGCAGGACAGGGCCCAGGGTTTGTACAGCTCATTGGGACCTAAATTAGGTAAGGCTGTTGTTTTGCCAAGAGTTCTTACTTTCGTGTCAGGTTCAAAGGATTTGTTAACAAGATAAGGAGTAGATTCTCTAGCTTTCTTCTTGTTGACTTCTTGTTTCATACCATTGTGTATGTGACTACCCTGGTGGCTCCGACGGTGAAGTGTCTGTCTACAATGTGGGAGACCCAGGTTCGATCCCTGGGTTGGGAAGATCCCTGGAGAAGGAAATGGCAATCCACTCCAGGACTATTGCCTGGAAAATCCCATGGACAGAAGAGCCTGGTAGGCTACAGCCCATGGGGTCGCAAAGAGTCGGACACGACTGAGCGTCTTCACTTTCACTTTCACCATTGTGTTCAGAAAAGATACTTGGTATGATTTCAATCCTCTTAAATTTGCTGAAACTTGGTTTGTGTCTGTCACGTGGTCTGTACTGGTGACTATTCCGGGTACACTTGAGAAAGTGTATTCTGCTCTTGTTAGATGGGATGTTCTGTATATGTCTGTTAGTTTTATTTGGCCTAGCATATGGCTCAAGTCCTCCTCGTTGGTTCTCTTTCTTGGTTCATTTTGGGGGTATTTTTTGGCTGCACTGGGGCTTTCTCTAGTTGCAGTACACGAGCTTCTCAATGTGTTGGCTTCTCGTGTTGTGGAGTGTGGGCTCCAGGGCACAGTAGTTGTGGTGCCTGACTTTAGGTGCCCCTCAAAATATGGAATCTTCCTGGACCAGGAATTGAACCCTTATCTCCTGCATTGGCTGGTGGATTCTTAACCCCTGGACCACCCAGGAAGTCCTTGTTGGTTTTTTATATTTTTTGAGTGATCTATTCATTGCTAAAAGCGAGGGTACTGAAGTAGCCTACTATTGCTGTATTCTTACCTATTTCTCCCTTTAGATTGTTAAAATTTGCTTAATATATTTGTGTGCTCCCATTTCAGGTGTGTATATATATATATATTTTTTTTTTTTTCTGCAGGAACCCCACTAGGTGTATATATATATATATTTTAAAAATATATCATTTTGATGAATTCATCCGTTTATCATTGTATAGTGACCTTTTTGTCTTTTTAAACTTTTGAATAAAAGTCTATTTTGTCTGATATAAATATAGTAATCCTTCTTTTTCTTGGTTTCCATTTGCATGGAATATCTTCATTCATTCCTATATACGTGGAACATATGCTGCTGTTGCTAAATCGTTTCAGTCGTGTCCGAGTCTGTGCAGCCTCATAGACGGCAGCCCACCAGGCTTCCCTGTCCCTGGGATCCTCCAGGCAAGAACACTGGAGTGGGTTGCCATTTCCTTCTCCTTGGAATGTATACGTGTCCTTAAAACTGAAGTGAGTAACTCTTGTAGGTGGTATATAGTTGGATCTTTCTTTTTTTTTTTTTTTTGATCCACCTAGCCATATGTGTCTTTTGAGGTGAATTCAGTTTCACTTCTATTTAGAATAATTATTAATATGTAAGGACTTAATAGTGGCATTTTATTGATTGCATTCTGGTTGCTTTGTATTTCTTTTTTTTTCCTGCTGTTTCTGCCTACCTTTGTAAGTTGCTGATTTTTTTATGATGGTATGCTTTGTTCCCCTCCCCACAAATCCTTTCTCCTGTTGTGAATCTACTCTAGATTTTTGTTGTGTGGTTACTATGAGGCTTATATAACAGATCTTCTAGATAAAACAGCCATTTTCTAATGACAGCAATTTGTCTTTGATCACCTACAAAAATGATATACCCTTTTACTCTCTCCCTTTATATTTCTGATGTCACAGTTGCCTCGTTTTATATATCATATATTCATTAACCAGTTATGGTATATTTTTGATACTCTTTAACTTATAGTTAAGCTGTTAACATTTTAATTTAAATGGTTCATCATCCTATTATAGAGTTAGAGTTTTCTAAATCTACATAGTCACCTGTACCAATGTATTGTCTTCTTTTTTATTTTAATGCTACTGATTACTGTAGTCATTTCATTTCAGTCTGAAGAACTCCTATAGCATTTCCTGCACAGCAGATCTAGCAGTAACTCTCTCAGCTTTTGTTTATATGAGAAAATCTATTTCTCCTTTGTATCTAAGGAATAACTTCGCCAAATAGAGGATTTTTGACTGGCATTTTTTTCTTTCAACACTTTGAATATATTATTTAATTCTCTCCTGGCTTGTGAAATTTCTGCTGAGATTTGTTGACAGCCTAATGGAGACTTCTTTGTGCGTTACTACTCTCCCTACCCCGCCCCACCCCTGACTGCCATTAGGTTCTCTCTTGTTTTTGATAGTTTCATTAAGATGTGTCTTGGAGAAAGTCTTTGGTGTTGAGGTAACAGGGTGATTTATTAGCTTTATGAACTTGTGTGTTCCCAGGTTTCCAAGTTCTCAGCCACTATTTTTTAAGGAAGCTATCTATACACTATTTCCTCTCTTCTTCTGGAACCCCAGTTGTTCTGATTTATTTTGGACAGATTCCCATAGATTATGTAGGCTTTTTTTCAATGTGTACTATTCTTTTTTCTGTTTTGTATTATTTCAAATTTATTTATCCTCTAAGTCACTTATTCTGTCTTCCATGTGCTTTACTACAGATGCTTTCTACTGCATTTTGTATCTCATTCACTAAATTATGCAACTCCACAATTTCTGTTTGGCTCCTTTTTAAACAGTTCTCTCTCTTTGGTAAAGAACTCATTTTGATCTTTTTTTTTTTCTTTTTTTTTGAGACTTTACTGACTTGTCATTCTGAGATTTCTTGTAGCTCATTGAATTTCTTCAAAACAGCTATTGGGAATTCTTTATCAGCTAGATTATGATGTTTGTTCCTTTGAGTTTTGTTGTTGCAGAATGATTGATATCTTGGGGGATAAAACATTTATTTTATGTTCCTTGCTGTTTTCAGATTTGAAGCAGCAGACACCTCCTCAAGTCTTTATTGGTTGCCATCAGATGGGGTACTGTTCACTGGTGGTGTTATACCTGGTGATTCCTCTGCTTTTGAATGGGTAGACTTGCCCCACTCTTCTTGCTCCCTCTTGTGGCAGAATTCTTATGTTTCACCAGGCTGCCGGCAGAAAACCTCTGTTTCGTTTTCCAAGAAAAGGCACTGTAACTCTAGCTTGTTTTCTCACTAGCCCACAGACCCTTGTCTGTTTCTTCTGAGAGCAGTCCAATTACTGGACCTACTCTCATGGCCTCACTTGGGAGGATGCGCCGGCCTCTGACAACAGAGTGGGTGGAGGCCTAGGCTTAGCACATAGGGACACCATGGACCCAGTGGGGAGATCTGCAGGTTGGGGTACTCCCAGAGCTCACAGGTCGACTTCATGCTGAAGTTCTGAAGCAGAAGGAGGAACTATGTCCCCTTGACATTCTTCTCAGTTTCTTAAACTGTCCTTACTCCCTCCAGTTATGGAGGTCCCACCTCAGAACTCTATTACTGGAGAGAAAAGGGTCTCTCCATCCATGACCCACACAACTGAGATAGCTGAGCATGCATGGACCACTTTGCTCCTCCATCATAGGAGAGGTCTCCATTATTGCCAGACAGTTATCCCTATATGGTGTTGCTGTTGAGGAGGAAGGTTTGGCAGAGGTGCTTCTCCTCTCCATTATGTTCACATTTGTAACCTTCACGCTCCAGCTGTGGTTGCTCAGTTGCTAAGTCTTGTCCAACTCTTTGGGACCCCATGGACTGCAACCCTGTGCCAGGGTCCTCTGTCCTCCATTATCTCCCAGAGTTTGCTCAAATTCATGTCCATTGAGTCGCTGATGTTATCTAATCATCTCATCCTCCGCCACTCCCTTATCCTTTTGCCTTTGGTCTTTCCCAGCATCAGGGTATTTTCCAATGAGTTGGCTCTTCACATCAGGTAGCCAAAGTATTGGAGCTTCAGCTTCAGCATCAGTCCTTCCACTGAACATTCAGGGTTGATTTCGTTTAGGATTGACTGGTTTGATCTACTTACAGTCCAAAGGACTCTCAAGAGTCTTCTGCAGCACCACAATTGGAAAGCATCAATTCCTCAGTGCTCAGCTTTCTTTATGGTCCAACTCACATTTGTACACGACTTCCCTAGTGGTTCAGATGGTAAAGCATCTGCCTACAATGTGGGAGATCTGGGATCGATCCCTGGGTCGGGAAGATCCTCTGGAGAAGGAAATGGTAACTCACACCAGTACCCTTGCCTGGAAAATCCCATGGATGGAGGAGCGTGGTATACTACAGTCCATGGGGTCACAAAGAGTTGGACGTGACTGAGTGACTTCACATTCAAAGATATGGAAAAACCAGATCTTTGACTCTACAGGCCTTTGTTGGCAAAGTGATGTCTCTCCTTTTTAATATATTGTCTAGTTTTGTCATAGCTTTTCTTTCACGGAGCAAGCATCTTTTAATTTCATGGCTGCCGTCACCATCAACAGTGAGTTTGGAGCCCAAGATAATAAAATCAGTCACTGCTTCCACTTTTTCCCCTTCTGTTTGCCATGAAGTGATAGGACCAGATGCCATAATTTTAGTTTTCTTTTTTCATATTGAGTTTTAAGCCAGCTTTTTCACTCTTCTCTTTCACCTTCATCAAGAGGCTCTTTAGTTCCTCTTTACTTTCTGCCATTAGCGTGATATGATCTGTATATGTGAGGTTGTTGGTATTTCTCCTTGCAGTCTTTATTTCAGGTTGTGATTCATCCAGGCTGGCATTTCACATGATATGATGTACTCTGCATATAACTTAAGCATGGTAACAATATACATCCTTGTTATACTCCTTTCCCAATTTTGAACCAGTCTGTTGTTCCATGTCTGGTTCTATTGCTTCTTGACGTGCATACAGGTTTCTCAGGAGACAGGTAAGGTGGTCTGGTATTCCCATCTTTTTTAGGAGTTTTCCACGGTTTGTTGTGAACCATACAGTAAAGGCTTTACCATGGTAAATGAAGCAGAAACAGATGTTTTTGTGGAATTCCCTTGCTTTTTCTATGATCTAGCAGATGTTGGCAATTTGATCTCTGGTTCCTCTCCCTTTTCTAAATCCACCTTGTACATCTGGAAGTTCTTGGTTCACATACTGTTGAAGCCTAGCTTGAAGGATTTTAAGCATAACTTTGCTACCATGTGAAATGAGTGCAATTGTACAGTAGTTTGAACAGTGTTTGGAATTTCACTTCTTTGGGATTGGAATGAAAATAGACCTTTTCCAATCCTGTGGCCACTGCTGAGTTTTCCAAATTTTCTGGCCTATTGAGTGCAGTACTTTTTTAGAAGCATCTTTTAGGATTTTAAATAGGTCAGCTGGAATTCCATCACCTCCACTAGCATTGTTCATAGTAATGTTTGTAAGGCCCACTTCACACTCCAGCATGTCTGGCTGTGGTTATTCAGGTCATTAAGAGTTTTTTGTATAGATCCTCTGTGTATACTTGCAACCTCTTTTTAGTATTTTATTCTTCTCTTTGATTTGGTCCTTACCATTTCTGTTCTTTATTGTATGCATTCTTGCATGAAATGTTCCCTTGATATCTCCAATTTTCTTGAAGAGATCTCTAGTCTTTCCCATTCTATTATTCTCTGTTTCTTTGCATTGTTCACTTAAGGAGGCCTTCTTATTTCTCCTTGCTCTTCTCTGGAACTCAGAATTCAGCTGGTTATATCTTTCCCTTTCTCCCTTACCTTTCACTTCTCTTCTTTCCCCTATTTGTACAGTGTGCTCAGACAACCACCTTGCCTTCTTGCATTTCTTTGGGGTGGTTTTGGTCACTGCCTCCTGTACAATGTTACAAACTTCTGCCCATAGTTCTTCAGGCACTCTGTCTACCAGATTTAATCCCTTGAATCTCTTCATCATCTCCATTGTATAACCATAAGGGATTTGATTTAGGTCATACCTGAATGGCCTAGTGGTTTTCCCTACTTCAATTTAAACCTGAATTTTGCAATAAGGAGCTCATGATCTGAGCCACAGTCAGCTCCAGGTCTTGTTTTTCCTGAAAGTATAGAGCTTTCCATCTTTGGCTGCAAAGAACATAATCTGATTTTGTTATTGACCATCTGGTGATGTCTGTGTGTAGAGTCATCTCTTGGGTTGTTGGAAAAGGGTGTTTGCTATGACCAGCACGTTCTCTTGACAAATCTCTATTAGCCTTTTCCCTACTTCATTTTGTACTCCTATGCCAACCTGCCTGTTATTCCAGGTATTTCTTGACTTATTACTTTTGCAACCCAATCCCCTATGATGAGAAGGGCATCTTTATTTTTGTGTTAGTTCTAGAAGATCTTGTAGGTCTTCATAGAACAACTCAAGTTCAGCTGCTTCTGCATCAGTGGTTGGAGCATAGACTTGGTTTACTGTGATGTTGAATGGTTTTCCTTAGAAATGAACCAAGATCATTCCGTTGTTTTGAGATTGCACCCAAGTACTGTATTTTGGATTCTTTTGTTGACTATGAGGGCTACTCCATTTCTTCTAAGGGATTTTTGCCCACAGGAGTAGATATAATGGTTATCTGAATTAAATTCACCCAGTCCTGTCCATTTAAGTTCACTGATTCCTAAGATTTTGATGTTCAATCTTTCCATTTCCTGCTTGACCACATCCAATTCCTTGATTCATGGACCAAACATTTCAGGTTCCTATGCAGTGTTGTTCTTTACAGCATTGGACTTTACTTTCACCACTGGACACATCCACAACAGCATCATTTTTGCTTTGGCCCAACCACTTCATTCTTTCCAGAGCTATTAGTAACTACCCTCCATTCTTCCCCAGTCTCATATTAGACATCTACTGACCCGTGGGGCTCATCTTCCAGTGTCATATCTTTCTGCTTTTTCATATGGTTCATGGGGTTCTTCCAGCAAGAATACTGGAGTGGTTTGCCATTTCCTCCTCCAGGGGGCCATGTTTTGTCAGAACTCTTCACTATGACCTGTCCATCTTTGGTGGCCCTGCAGGGCATGGCCCATAGATTCATTGAGTTGTGCAAGCCCCTTCACCATGATAAGGCTGTGATCCATTTGACCCACTCCAATAGTGTGCTGGAATCTCTCCTCAGGCAGACTGGAATTCTATTAATTCTTTTGCCTGTGGAAATTTTCCCTGTGCTGTGCTTAGTTGCTCAGTCATGTCTGACTCTTTGCAACCCCATGGACTGTAGCCTGCCAGGCTCCTCTGTCCATTGGATTCTTCAGGCAAGAATACTGGAGTGGGTTGCCATGCCCTCCTCCAGAAGATCTTCCCAACCCAGGTCTCTCATATTGCAGGAAGATTCTTTACAGTCTGAGCCACCAGGGACAGCATATTATAGATATCTTTTCCCCCACTGCACTGAGACAAAGTAAGCCAGGTTTTCCCACTCCACAGCCTTTTCCATGATTGTTCTATCTATTTTTGAATACACCAGTGGATGAGAGTCCTCCTGGATCCTTGGCATATGACAGATTCTGTGTCCCACACTCTCCACCAAGACACCTTTGTTCCTGGATGGATTTATAATTAGTTGTTTAAGAAAGGAAGAACATCTTATGCTGTCACAATGCTGACATAACCCCCAGAAATTTTTAAATTTGATGTAGTCCCACATGTTTGTTTTTGTTGCCTTTGCTTTTAGTGTGAAATCCAAAAAAAAAAAAAAAACTGTTGCCAAGACTGATGTCACAGAGCTTACCTGCTTTGTTCTTTCCCTAGGTGTTTTCTGGCTTCAGGTCTTATATTCAAGTCTTTAATCCAAATGAATTGGTTTTTGTGTATTTGGTGTAAGAGAGTAGTCCAGTTTCATTCTTTTGCATGTGGCTGTCTGGTTTTCTCAAAACCATTTATTGAAGACACTATTTTTCCCACATTGTGTGTTTTTGACTACTTTGTCATAAATGAATTGAACATGTATACATAGATTTATGCCTGGGCCCTCAATTTTGTCCCATTGGTCTATGTGTTAATTTTATGCAAATACTATACTGTTTCAATTACTATAGCTTTGTAATAATGTTTGAAATCAAGAAGTGTGATACCTCCAGCTATGTCCTTCTTGCTCAAGAGTGCTTTGGCTATTTGTGGTAGTCCTGTTTTAAAATGCCATTAGAATGTTAGTAGAGACTGCATTGATTCTGTAGATGGCTCTGCACAGTATAATGCCTCGGCATGGTCTACCTTTCCACTTGTTTGTGTCTTCTTCAGTTTCTTTCATCAATATCTTACAGTTTTCAGTATACATGTCTTTCATCTCCTTGGTTAAATTGATTCTTAGGTATTTTTTTCTCTTTGTTACAATTGTAAGTGGGATTATTTTCTTTTTTTCTTTTCCCCTGATAGTTCCTTGTTAGTGTGTAGAAATGCAACTGTATTTGTATATTGATTTTCTAATGACCCAGATAACCACAATTGTGTCTTTACTCACGTAGAGCCAGACATCCAAGAGTTTGACATCAAGTGGACCTTAGGAAGCATTACTATGAACAAAGCTGGTGGAGGTGATGGAATTCTAGCTGAGCTATTTAAAATCCTAAAATGTGCTGGTGCTAAAGTGCTGCACTCAATATACCAGCAAATTTGAAAACTCAGCAGTGGCCACAGGACTGGAAAAGGTTAGTTTTCATTCCAATCCCAAAGAAAGGTAATGCCAAAGAATGTTCAAACTACTGTACAATTGCATTCATTTCACATGCTAGCAAGTTTATGCTCAAAATCCTTCAAGCTAAGCTTCAGCAGTTCATGAACCAAGAACTTCCAGGTGGTACAAGTTGGATTTAGAAACGGCAGAGGAACCAAAGATCAAATTGCCAACATCTGCTGGATCATAGAAAAAGCAAGGAATTCCACAAAAACATCTATTTCATTGACTGCTCTAAAGCCTGTGACTGTGTGGCTCAAAACAAACTGGAAAATTCTTAAAATGAAGGGAATACCAGACTACCTTACCTGTCTTCTGAGAAACCTGTATGTGGGTCAAGAAGCGACAGTTAGAACTGGACATGGAACAACAAACTGATTCAAAATTGGGAAAGGAGTACAACAAGATTGTATATTGTCACTCTGCTTATTTAACTTATATGCAGAGAACATCATGCAAGATGCTGGGCTGGATGACTCACAAGTTAGAATAAAGATTACAAGGAGAAATATCAACAACTTCAGATATGCAGATGATACCACTTTAATGGTAGGGAGAGAAAACGAACTAAGGAGTCTCTTGATGAAAGTGAAAGAGAGTGAAAAGCTGGCTTAAAACTTCATTCGAAAAACTAAGATCATGTCGGTCACTTCATGGCAAATGGACGGGGAAACAATGGAAACAGTGACAGATTTTATTTTCTTGGGCTCCAAAGTCACTGCAGACAGTGACTGCAGCTATGAATAAAAGATGCTTGCTCCTTGGAAGAAAAGCTATGACATACTTAGACACCATATTGAAAAGCAGAGACATCATTTTGCTGACAAAGGTCTGTCTAGTGAAAGCTATGGTTTTTTCCAGTAGTCATGTACAGATGTGAGAGTTGGACCGTAAAGAAGGTTGAGCACAAATGAACTTACAAAACAGAAGGAGACTCACAGACCTATAAAATGAACTTACGGTTGCTAGGGGAAAGAGATGGGGAATTTGGGATCAACATTCATACACTGCTGTATTTAAAATGGATAACCAACAGAGACCTATTGTCTAGCACATGGAACTCTGCTCAATGTTGTGTGGCAGCTTGGATGGGAGGAGGGTTTGGGGAGAATGGATACATGTATATGTATGGCTGACTCCCTTCACTATTCACCTGAAATTATCACAACATTGTTAATTGGCTATACCCCAATACAAAATAAAAAGTTTAAAAGAAAAAAAAATTAGCAATGCAAATGCATGGCACAAAAGTTTGAAAGTTACTGCTTAATTTTTGTTTCACATATTAGAAATTTAAAAGAAAATTCTGTAAGTATTGATATCCCTAGTTAGTATTTAATAACAATTTAAATAAACGTTTATATTATAGAAATGCCTTCTTTTGTTTGAAGTATAACACATGTCCTTGAATGTGTTTCCAATGCATAGATTTGCTATTTTTACTGATTATTTTTGCATTTAATTTCATCTATTTATGCAAACATTTGGGTGTGCTATCTCATTTTTCTTAACTGTTACACTAATCCTAGTTAACCCTAAAATATAACAGGTCTATTTCCCTGGGTATACTAACATGCCAAGATGTTTCAGTTCAGTATGTAACCTTGTAATTTTAACATCTACTGTTTTCATACATTCTTATTCTCATTTAATACATGCAGCTCTTAAGTTCTTATACAAATCCAACTATCTTCTTTTTGTTTCCTACTTTTTCCCTGCATAAATTTCTTCCTTTGTCACTGCCTTTTTCGTCTGTGTAGAGCCTTCATATATGAGGTTATATAACACATACAGGTTATATACATATGTAGGTGGTTATATAGCGTAAGGGGTTAGAAGTAGGGGCTCTTCAAGTTAGCTAGCCTCCCTACGTTTATTTCTTTAACTTAAAAAAATTTTATTGAAATATAGTTGATTTACAATGTTGTGTTAGTTTCAGGTACATAGCAAAGTGAGTCAGCCATACATATACACATATTCAAAAGGGCTTCCCTAATAGCTCAGATGGTAAAGCATTCACCTGCAGTGCAGGAGACCAGATTTGCTCCTTGGGTCAGGAAGATCCCTTGGAAAAGGAAATGGCAACCCACTCCAGTATTCTTGTCTGGAGAATTCCATGGCCAGAGGAGCCTGGCAGGTTACAATCCATGGGGTTGCAAAGAGTCGGACACAACTGAGCGACTAACACACATATTCACTTTAATTTTTTTCTAACTTTTTATTTTGTATTGGAGTATAGCTGATTAACAATATTATGATAATTTCAGGTGAACAGTGAAGGGACTTAGCTATACATATACATGTATCCATTCTCCCCCAAACCCTCCTCCCATCCTGGCTGCCACATAACATTGAGCAGAGTTCCATGTGCTATACAGTAGGTCCTTGTTGGTTATCCATTTTAAATACAGAAGTGTGTACACGTT
This sequence comes from Oryx dammah, assembly GCF_014754425.2. NCBI lineage: Eukaryota > Metazoa > Chordata > Mammalia > Artiodactyla > Bovidae > Oryx > Oryx dammah. Next base: position 44,505,183 of record NW_024070185.1, on the reverse strand, counting down.
GATCCAAAACTCCCTAACTATCTCTTCCCTGGGGCAACCATGAGTTTGTATTCTGAGTCTCTCTCTGTTTGTATGTAAGTTCATTTGTATCATTTCTTTCTAGAGTCCACATGTAAGGGATGTCAAACAATTCTTCTCCTTCTCTGTCTGACTTACTTTACTCAATAAAATACTCTCTAGGTCTAGGTTTTAGAAAAATTTGGAGGCTTTATACATTTTATTATTTATATATAATATAGGTTATTAGATTATGTTTGCTCAAGACTACCATGCCTATTTACTAAGTCTAACATGATGCAAAGGGTATCTACTCTTTTTTTTGTATTCTTTCCAATATAGGCCATTACAGGGTACTGAGTAGAGTTCCCTGTGCTATACAGTAAGTCCTTATTAGTTATCTATTTTATATATAGTAGTATGTGAATGTCAATTCCAATTTCCCAGTTTATACCTCCTCCCTTACCCCCTGGTAACCATAAGTTTGTTTTCTACATCTGTGACTCAGTTTTGTAAATAAGTTCATTTGTACCCTTTTTTTCAGATTCCACACATAAGCATTATCTTACAATATTTGTCTTTCTCTGCCTTCACTCAGTATGACAATCTCTAGGTCCACTCATGCAAATGGCATTATTTTGTTCTTTTTTATGGTTGGGTGGGCTTCCCTGGTGGCTCAGGGGTTAAAGCGTCTGCCTGGAATGTGGGAGGCCCGGGTTCGATCCCTGGTCGGGAAGATCCCCTGGAGAAGGAAATAGAAACCCACTCCAGTACTCTTGCCTGGAGAATCCCCTGGAGGGAGGAGCCTGGTAGGCTACAGTCCATGGGGTCGCAAAGAGTCGGACACGACTGAGTGACTTCACCTAACTCACCTAATATTCCATTGTATATATATGTACCACATCTTCGTTATCCATTCCTCTGTTGATGGACGTTTTGGTTGCTTCCATGTCCTGGCTATTATAAATCGTGCCTCAGTGAACACTGGGGTGCATGTAGTTTAGAGTTGCATTTCTTTAATAATTAGTGATGTTGATCATCTTTTCATGTGCTTTTTGGCCATCTGTAAGAATGTTCATTTTTGTCATAGCATTCTGGTTATATTTCATGGGTGCCATATAATTTATTATCTTTGAAGATGTGTGGGAAATTAAAATTTTTTTGTTGTGGTAAAAGTGTCATAATATGAAAACATACTATTTTAACCATATTTAACTATACAGTTAAGTAGCACTATGTATGTTCACATTGTTATGCAGCTCTCACCATCATCCATTTCCTGAATTTTTCACCTTCCTAAACTGAACCTCTGTTCCCTTTAAACACTTAACTCCCCATCGCCCTTCCCCATCCACCCTCCCCACCACTTGGCCCCTGGCATCTACCAGTGTACTTTCTGACTCTCTGAATTTGACTGTTTTAGGCACCTCATATAAGTGAGATCAAACAGGATATTTTTGCACCTAATGTATATTGGAATGCATTTTTAAGGTTAATATAGCCTACAAACAGATTGCATATTCTATTTTTTTCTTCCCTGTGCTATACAGTAGGCCCTCACCAGCCATCTACTTCATACACCAGTTCAGTTCAGTTCAGTCGTTCAGTCGTGTCCGACTCTTTGCGACCCCATGAATCGCAGCACGCCAGGCCTCCCTGTCCATCACTAGCTCCCAGAGTTCACTCAGACTCACGTCCATCGAGTCGGTGATGCCATCCAGCCATCTCATCCTCTGTTGTCCCCTTCTCCTCCTGCCCCCAATCCCTCCCAGCATCAGAGTCTTCCAGTGAGTCAACTCTTCACATGAGGTGGCCAAAGTATTGGAGTTTCAGCTTTAGCATCATTCCTTCCAAAGAACACCCAGGACTGATCTCCTTTAGAATGGACTGGTTGGATCTCCTTGCAGTCCAAGGGACTCTCAAGAGTCTTCTCCAACACCACAGTTCAAAAGCATCAATTCTTTGGCGCTCAGCTTTCGTGTGAGATGAGTGCAATTGTGCGGTAGTTTGAGCATTCTTTGACATTGCCTTTCTTTGGGATTGGAATGAAAACTGACCTTTTCCAGTCCTGTGGCCACTGCTGCGTTTTCCAAATTTCCTGGCTTATTGAGTGCAGCACTTTTACAGCATCATCTTTCAGGATTTGAAATAGCTCAACTGGAATTCCATCACCTCCACTAGCTTTGTTCGTAGTGATGCTTTCTAAGGCCCACTTGTCTTTACATTCCAGTATGTCTGGCTCTAGATGAGTGATCACACCATCGTGATTATCTTGGTCATGAAGATCTTTTTACATAGTAGTGTACAAACATCTAATCCCACTTTTCCAACCCATCCTACCCACCCTTTGGTGTCCATATGTTTGTTCTCTATGTCTCTGTCTATATTTCTGCTTTGCACACAGGTTCATCTGTACAATTTTTCTAGATTCCACATATATGCGTTAATATATGATATTTGTTTTTCTGACTTACTTCACTCTGTATAACAGTCTCTAGGTCCATCCATGCCTCTGCAAATGTTGCTTCCCTGGTGGCTCAGAATCTGCCTGCAATGCAAGAAACCCGGGTTTGATCCCTGGATTGGGAAGATCCTGGGAGAAGGCAATGGCTTCCCACTCCAGTATTCTTGCCTGGAAAAGTCCCTAGAGAGAGGAGCCTGGTGGGCTACAGTTCATGGGGTTGCAAAGAGTCAGATATAACTGAGCGACTAATACTGTACTATGGCTAAGTAATACTTTATTGTATATATGTACCACATTTTCTTTATCTGTTCATCTGACAGTGGACATTTAGCTTGCTTCCATGTCTTGGCTATTGTCAACGGGGCTGCAGTGAACACTGGAGTGCATGTATCCTTTCAAATTATGGTTTTCTCTGATATATGTTTAGGAGTGGGATTGCTGGATCATATGGTAGCTCTATTTTTCATTTTTTAAGGAACCTCCATACTGTTTTCCATAGTGGCTGTACCAATTTACACTCCTACCAACAGTGTAGGGGCGTTCCCCTTTCTCCACACCCTCTCCAGCATTTTTTGTTTATAGATTTTGTGATGATGGCCATTCCAACCAATGTAAGGAATTATAGTTTTGATTTGCATTTTCTAATAATAATCTATGTTGACCAACTTTTCTTGCGTCTCTTGGCCATCTGTATTTCTTTTTTTTATTTTACATTGGAATATAGCCGATTAACAGTGCTGTGATAGTTTCAGTTGGACAGCAAAGGGACTGAACCATACATATACATGTATCCATCTCTCCTAAATACCCCTCTGATTTAGGCTGCCATATAACATTAGCAGAGTTCCCTGTGCTATATGGTAGGACCTTGTTGGTTATCCATTTTAAATATAGTAGTGTGTACACATTGATCCCAAACTCCCTAGCTATCTTTTACCCCATTCTACCTGCCTTGGCAACCATAATTTCATTCTCTAAGTCTATGAGTCTCTTTCTGTTTTGTAAGTCGGTTCGTTTGTATCATTCCACATATAAGGAATGTCATATAAGATTTCTCCTTTTCTATCTGACTTACTTCACCCAGTATGGTCCTTCTAGGTCCATCCATGTTGCTGCAAATGGCATTATTTCATTCTTTTCAACGGCTGAGCAATATTCCATTATATATATGTATCATGTCTTTTTTACCCATTGCTCTGTTGATGGACATTTAGGTGCTTCCATGTCTTAGCTATTGTAAACAGTGCTGCAGTGAGTGAACATCAGAGTGCATGTACCCTTTATTCTCTGGGTATATGCCCAGAAGTGGGATTGCTGGGTCATCTGATAGTTCTAGTTGTAATTTTTTAAGGACCCTCCATACTGTTTTCCATAGTAGCTGTACCAATTTATATTCCCACCAACAATGTACGAGGGTTCCCATCTCTCCACATATTCTTTAGCATTTACTGTTTGTGGATTTTTTAATAATAATCATTTTGACTGGTGTGAAGTGATATCTCATTGTAGTTTTGATTTTTATGTTTCTAATAATTAGCTTTACTGAGCATCTTTTCATGTGCCTCTTGGGCATTTGTATGTTTTCTTTGGAGAAATATCTATTTAGGTCTTTTGCTTATTTTTCAATTGGGTTGTCTTTTTGATAATGAGTTGCATGAGCTGTCTGTATATTTTGGAGATTAATCCCTTGTTAGTTGCTTTATTTGTAAACATTTTCACCCATTCTGAAGTTGTCTTTGTTTTGTTTATGGTTTCCTTTGCTCTTCAAAAGCTTTTAAATTTAACTAGGTCCCACTTGTTTTTTTATTTTCATTAGGAGGTGGGTGAAAAGTGATCTTGCTGCAATTTATTTCAAAGAGTGTTCTGCCTTTGTTTTCCTCTAAGAGTTTTATATTATCTGGCCTTACATTTAGGTCTTTAGTCCATTTTGATTTTATTTTTGTGTACAGTGTTAGAGAGAGTTCCCATTTTATTCTTTTATATGTGACTGTCCAGTTTCCCAGCACCACTTATTAAGAGATTATCTTTTCTCCGTTGTGTATTCTTGTTTCCTTTGTCATAGATCAGGTGGCCTTAGAAGCATGAATTTGTCTCTGGGCTTTCTATCTTGTTCCATTGATTTTTCTGTTTTTTTGTGCAAGTACCATATTGTCTTACTGTAGGTTTGTAATATAGTCTGAAATCAGGGAGCCTGATTCCTCCTGATTCATTTTTCTTTCTCAAGATTGCTTTGGCTATTCAGGGTCTTTTCTGTCTTCATACAAATTAAATTTTTTTTTGTTCTAATTCTGTAAAAAATGCCATTGGTAATTTGATAGAGATTGAGGGTGCATTTATATGTAAAAATTCACTGAACTATGTAGTTAGTAACTGTATACTTTATTATATTTAAGTTATACTTCCAACATTGAAAAAAGGTACAAAGTGTTGAGATTTTCTGAGACAAGTGAGATGATCACAGGCTGACCAGGGGTGATGATATTCGGGGAGGGAGTTGGGGATCATAGACAGCTTTATGGCACTAAAGTAGTATTTGAGCTAAGCCTCAAAATGGTGGTTCCTAACAGTTCTTGGATCTGTCACTGTAAATTTGATGGAAATTATAGCCTTTCTCTTCACAAAAAAAGCCCTCATATACACAAAGGCATACTCAACTTGTGCATATTATTTCATGTTCCTAATAATATACATCTATGACCCTTATCGGAGAAGGCAATGGCACCCCACTCCAACACCCTTGCCTGGAAAATCCCATGGATGGAGGAGCCTGGTAGGCTGCAGTCAATAGAGTTGCGAGGAGTCAGACACGACTGAGCGACTTCACTTTCGCTTTTCACTTTCATGCATTGGAGAAGGAAATGGCAACCCACTCCAGTGTTCTTGCCTGGAGAATCCCAGGGACAGGGGAGCCTGGTGGGCTGCCATCTCTGGGGTCGCACAGAGTCGGACACGACTGAAGCGACTTAGCAGCAGCAGCAGCATGACCCTTATACAATCAATGGGTCCTGCGCTCAAGGACCCATGCTTAGATAAATGGGTAGATTTACAAATGGGAGGGGATAAGAGTGGGATTCCAGTTAAGAAAAACCCTGTAGGAAGAAGGGACATCTGCTAGCACATGTGGGTACTAGAGACAGCAAGGCAAGAGACAGCAAGTATCCTCCACAATCCATCTCAGTAGAATTTCCCACTGACAGCTCGACCCAGGACTGAGTCGCAGCACCAACTCTGCAAGTGAAATTACTACTTATACCGTGGCTCCAAGGTCTATTTACAAAAGCTAATACCGTGTTTGCTTATGAGAATCAGTTTGCCACTCCAGTACTCTTGCCTGGAAAATCCCATGGACAGAGGAGCCTGGTAGGCTGCATGCAGTCCATGGGGTCGCGAAGAGTCGGACATGACTGAGTGACTTCACTTTTACTTTTCACTTTCCTGCATTGGAGAAGGCAATGGCAACCTACTCCAGTGTTCTTGCCTGGAGAATTCCAAGGACGGCGGAGCCTGGTGGGCTGCCGTCTATGGTGTCGCACAGTCAGACATGACTGAAGTGACTTAGCAGTAGCAGCATTAATATTTTACATTGAGTATTTACCAGGAATGTCTTTTTGCTTTCTAATGATTTTTTCCACAGTGTATGAGTACACAGGCTCTTAAGCTTCTGCTGCTTGGGACACTCAAGAGATGTTTTGGATGTATTTTTTTTCTTAAATCATTGTTCTTCTGTCAGTGTTGTGTCCGACCTTTTGTGACCCTATGAACTGCAGCACACCAGGCTTCCCTGTCCTTCACTATCTCCTGGATTTTGCTCAAACTGATGTCCATTGAGTTGGTGATGCCATCGCACCATCTCATCCTCTGTCACCCCCTTCTCCTGCCCTCAGTCTTTCCCAGCGTCAGGTTCTTTTTCAGTGAGTTGGCTCTTTGCATCAGGTAGCCTAAGTGTGGAGCTGCAGCTTCAGCATCAGCCCTTTCAGTGAATATTAAAAAAAATAATTTTGTGTTTGGCTGTGTTGGGTCTTTGATGCTGCAGGGGCTGCTCTCTCGTTATGCTGCACAGGCTTCTCATTGCCATGGCTTCTCTTGTTATGGAGCACGGGTTCTAGGGCACAGGCCCAAAAGATGCAGTGCATGGGCTTAGTTGCTCCATGGCATGTGGGATCTTCCTGGACCAGGGATTGAACCTGTGTCTCATGCAGGTGGATTATTTACCACTGAGTCACCAGGGAAGCCCCTACAGATGTGTTAACCACTTAACATATTCATTGTCCCCCTCTGCTGTGTCTGTGCCTATATGAAAAGTATATTTCCCAATTCTTTGACATCTGACTTGTCAATGTCTTTTGCTTTGGCCAGTGGAATGTGAGCAGAAGTTCTGTAAACCATATTTAAGCACTACCTTATGAGCTCCATGGTTCCATTATCACTTTTTTTCTTCTGCCATAAAAGTGGCATGTCCTAGAGGATGCTCTGGATCACCCCCAATCCAGAGATTTGGGGGTTGTTACCAGGGGTCGCAAAGAGTCGGACACGACTGAGCGACTGAACTGAACTGAGCCACAGTATAACACAGTGAAAGCTGACTAACACCAGGACATTTGGGAAAAAACCTTGAGCAAACAGCGGAATCTGTTATTGAGTCTTTTCTCAGGGCCTGGAGAATTTTCTCTCAATTTTCATCTATCATGAGAGTCAGTTTATTTAGCAGTCTAGAATATGTAAAAATGAGGAATGTCAAAGTTACTTCTTTTTTATTAACAAAAGGAAAAAATATAAAGACCATAAACCACAATTGAGAACAAAATATTTTATTTCTCTCAATAAAACTATAGTTTACAATAGTATTTACTAAATAAATTATATAATTTCTCTTTTACAAGCAATAAACTAAATCACAAATATTTCAAAGACAATGTATGTACACGACATAAGGCCTTTTATAAATAGCTTTGCTTATCTCATTTCACTAGTAAACAGTGAAAAAATCTTTATAGAAGCTAATTTTCTATAAAGTATATGCAGACCTATTACACTGATCTTTATATGAAACCAATTTAAACTTTTAATGACATGGGCTATGATTATAACTTTGCAAAAAAGAATAGAATTTAGACTTTACCATTTTGCATGGATGGATCTTTAAAAAATATATGCGCAGATTACATATGTTGCTTATGGATAATCACTGGATGCATGCAAAATGAAATAATGCAAGTGTCAATAGGAAAATAGCACTTCCAAGTCCAAAAAGGTGATTGGCAATGGTATAGAAAGCAGCTTAAACAGAGTTCATGCAGTTCTTCACAGTTCAGCAAGCAACAGCAGATGCCAGAAGACTGTGGTGTTTTTCACAACTGCTGATCAGCCTTTCCGCCAAGGCTCCCCTGACATCTTGCAGACTCCAAGTCCAGTTGATTATGATTCTGTGTGTAGTGGGGTTCGGCCGTTTCCTTTGGGTAATTCTGGAGTGGAGAAACTTCTTTCCCACAACTGTGTTCGTGTCTCCTCCATCTGCCAAGGTGGTCACCATTTTCACTTACTGGGTGGGGAAAAAGGAAAGGAGATGTAAGGCTAAGTTTCGGCATTGATTTATAATGGTGCCTGATGAGTAGGAACACAAGTTCATTCATTCTCTCAGTGACTCGTCCCTGAGAAACATGCAGGTAGAAGTGGGAGGGCGATAGGCCTGGGATGGATTCTTTTTTTTTTTTTTTTTTTTAAGATATTTTAATTAATTACTTTGGCTGCCCTTGGTTTCAGTTGAGGTACGTGGGATCTTCCAGTTGCGCCATGTGCTATCTATCTAGTTCCCTGACTAGGGATCAAACTTGGTCCCCTGCACTGGGAGTGTGGTGTTTTAGCCACTGGACCACCAGGGAAGTCCCTGCGATTGATTCTTTTGCAATGATAAGCATCTAACTTCTGCTATATGTAAATCCCACCAAGATTTATCAAGTTCTACCACATCACAGCTCAGGGCTAGGGACTTGGAAGGAAATAACACTGACTAAGCCCTCCAAGGGCACGGTGCTTTGGGGTTGTGCTGTGGTATATCGGTCCTGAAGTAAATCAGAGCAACCTGAACACAGTCTGGAACTCATGGACCCTGTGCTCATTTTCATACACTGTCCCTGTGGCTGGGGAATAAAAAATATGTCCAGCAAATATCAGACCTAAAATGGTAGCTGCTTAAGCTCAGAGGCAGCTAATTCAGCCTCTGACAGTTGTACTAGGATATATTTATGAGAAGTGGTACCATGTTCAGGCAGATGTAACAGCTTATATCTATTGATCCTCTAATTAGTACAGTTACAGGACAGTATCCAAGTTACCATCTTTGTACCTCATTTGTTCTATCTGTAAAATGAGAGTAATAAATCCTGCTTTATAAGTGATAAACTTTATTTTTTTAGGAAAATAGTGTCTGGGTACAAATATACACATATACAGGGTACACACAAATTATATACATATAATTTAGTGCCTGGCATATGTTAGTGTCCCCAACATAATGGTTAAGAAGGTTGTAGCTGGGACCACAGACACTGTATGGCCCAACACAGTCATCTGGAGACTGAAAAAACTTGAGTCCGAAGTTTGAAATGACTGAAAATTATTAGGAAAGAAACTGTGTCAAACAGGATTTTGTTTAAAAGTGAATATTTCCTCTTGCCTTTGGTGAGTTGTAACTTTTATTTACCACTTTGTTTCATAGTGGAGACTGCTCCCTCTTATTACGGAGAAGGCAGTGGCACCCCACTCCAGTCCTCTTGCCTGGAAAATCCCATGGATGGAGGAGCCTGGTGGGCTGCAGTCCATGGAGTCGCTAGGAGTTGGACACAACTGAGCGACTTCCCTTTCACTTTTCACTTTCATGCGTTGGAGAAGGAAATGGCAACCCACTCCAGTGTTCTTGCCTGGAGAATCCCAGGGACAGAGGAGCCTGGTGGGCTGCCGTCTATGGGGTCACACAGAGTCGGACACGACTGACGTGACTTAGCAATAGCAGTGGCATAAAAACACCCACATAAAACTGCAAGTTTCTTCTAATTAGATTTGAGTCCTGCTTTCTTAAAAACTAAAACCAAAAGGAGGTGATAGTTGAGCTCTACTTATCTGATAGATCCCAGCTGGGGTTCTGTGTCTGGTTTCTAGTGCTAAACTGAGACGGACACTGACCGATCTGAGCCCTGCATGAAAGAACCATCAGTTGAAGGTCTCCAAATCCAGGACCCCATGGAACTGGTTAAGACCTGGGCTTTTGGGTCTAGAAAATAAAGAGATTGAGAGAGAGAACGTAACAGCTGTCTGTGAATATCTGAAGACTCACTCTGGGGAAGAAAGAGGTACTAGCTGAAATGTCACTGCCCGTGGGGCACTGCCATCAACAGCACTGGCGCAGGTGGCCGTGGCCTCCGGGCAGGCGCAGGAGCAGCAGAGTGTGGGAAGTGAGTGGCTGGGTAAAGGGTCACCCTCTCAATCCCCTTCCATCGGCTGCTGTGATGCGCACACGGCCCCCCCGCCT
>NW_024070185.1:44455320-44495187 GCF_014754425.2 Oryx dammah | reverse complement strand
CCCCCCGCCTTTCAGTCCCCTTCCATCAGCTGCTGTGATGCGCACACTGCCCCCCGCCCCCTGCCCTAGGAACCCAATCTGTCATCTGCTGAGACTCCAGTGAACGTGTTAGTCACTCAGTCACGTCCGGCTCTGTGAGACCCTATGGACTGTAGCCCTCCAGGCTCCTGTGTCCATGGATTCTCCAGGCAAGAGTACTGGAGCGGGTAGCCATTCCCATCTCCAGGGATCTTCCCGACCCAGGAATCGAACCCGGGGGTCCTGCAGATTCTTTACCATCTGAGCCACCGGGGAAGCCAAGGGTGAGAAAGAATGACTCCAAGACCAGAACTGGGACAAATCAGTAGAAGCCAGTTTTGCTTCCGTGTGGAAATGTTTTCTAACTAAAGAAATGAGTGGTCTCTGAGGGAGGAGGCCAGGTGAACTGGCCGCTGGGTGGAGCTGAGGCAGTGGACCCAGGGCAGCAGGGAGGCACTCGATGACTGGTGGCCAGTGACAAGGGCTCAGGCAGTCGTGGTGGGCGGTCCTGGGTCAGATGATCACAAAGTTCCATTACAACCACAAGACTCTACTAAATACTGTCTGTAAAATGTATACCATCAAATAACTTAGAATATTAAAAAGTTACTGGTTTATATAATAAAAGCTACATGAAAAGAAATGTAATATTGTGTTTACCAATTTTATGAGAAATTTGTAATTCAGTAAAAAAAAATCAAACAGTACTATAATGAAATATAATTTCCTTAACCCTCTTACACTGTTGGTGGGAATGCAAACTAGTACAGCCATTATGGTGCACAGTGTGGAGATTCCTTAAAAAACTGGACATAGAACTGCCTTATGACCCAGCAATCCCACTGCTGGGCATAACACCAAGGAAACCAGAATTGAAAGAGACACGTGCACCCCAGTGTTCATCGCAGCACTGTTTATACTAGCCAGGACATGGAGACAACCTAGATGTCCATCAGCAGATGAATGGATAAGAAAGCTGTGGCACATATACACAATGGAGTATTACTCAGCCATTAAAAAGAATACATTTGAATCAGTTCTAATGAGGTGGATGAATCTGGAGCCGATTATACAGAGTGAAGTAAGCCAGAAAGAAAAACACCAATACAGTATACTAACACATATATATGGAATTTAGAAAGATGGTAACAATAACCCTGTATGCGAGACAGCAAAAGAGACGCAGATGTACAGAACAGACTTTTGGACTCTGTGAGAGAGGGAGAGGGTGGAATGATTTGGGAGAATGGCATTGAAACGTATACTATCATATAAGAAACGAATCGCCAATCTAGGTTCAATGCAGGATACAGGATGCTTGGGGCTGGTGCACTGGGATGACCCAGAGGGATGGTATGGGGAGGGAGGTGGGAGGGGGGTTCAGATGTGGGAACTTATGTACACCCATGGTGGATTCATGTTGATGTATGGCAAAACCAATACAGTATTGTAAAGTAAAAAAAAAAAAAAAATCATTACCAGCTCTGGTCATTAAAACTCCTGTATGTTCACTAAATTTTTAATTTTTAAAATTTAAATTTTTTCTAGCTTATGAAGGGGCTTCCCAGGTGGTGCTAGTGGTAAAGAATATACCTGCCAATGCAGTAGACACAAGAGATGCTGGTTTAATCCCTGGGTCAGGAAGATCCCCTGGAGGAGGAAATAGCAACCCACTCCAGTAGTCTTGCCTGGAGAATTCCATGGAGAGAGGAGCCTGGTGGACTAAAGTCCATGGGTCACAGTCGGACATGACTGAGCACACACACGCACGTAAATACTTTGTATTTACAATGCTGTGTTAGTTTCAGGTATACAGCAGAGGGACTCAGTTATACATGTATCTGTTCTTTTTCAGATTCTTCTCCCAAATAGGTTTTTACAGATTGTTGAGTAGAGGAGCTCCCTGTAGTATATAGTAGTCCTTGTGGATTTTCTATATAGGAGTGTGTATATGTTAATCCAAAACTCCTAATTTATCCTTTCCCCTTTGGTAACCATTAGTTTGTTTTCAAACCCTGGCATCTGTTTGTATTTTGTAAATAAGTTCATTTGTTTCATTTAATATTCCACATGTATGTGATATCATATGATATTTGTCTCTTTCTGATTTATTTTACTTAGTATGATAAGCTATAGAATTGCCTTTGTTGCTGCAAATGGCATTATTTCTTTTTTATGACTGACAATATTCCACTATAATATGTACTACAATATTCCATTGTATATTGTACTGTCTTCTTTATCGATTCATCCATCAATGAACACTTAGGTTGCCTCCTTGTCTTGGTTACTGTAATTAGAGCTGCAATGAACATTGGGCTGTATGTATGTTTTCAAATTACAGTTTTCTCTAGATATATGCCCAGGAATAGGATGGCTGGGTCATATGATAATTTTATTTTCAGTTTTTCTAAGGAAACTCCATACTGTTTGCCATAATGGTTGTACCAATTTACATTCCCACCAACAGTGTAGGAGGGTTCCCTATTCTTCACACCGTTTTTAGCATTTAGTTTTGATGGTCAGAAAGGTGATACCTCATTGTAGTTTTGATTTGCATTTCTCTAACAATTAGTGATATTGAGCATCTTTGCTTTTTCACCATCTGTATGTCTTCTTTGGAGAAATGTTTATCTAGATCTTCTGCCCATCTTTTGATTGGGTTTTTATTGATTGATTGATATTGAGCTACATCAGCTGTTTGTATAATGTGGAGATTAATTCCTTGTGTGTCTTTTTTCCCCATTCTGTGCATTGTCTCTTCATATTGTTTATGGTTTCCTTTGCTGTGCAGAAGCTTTTAAGCTTAATTAGGTCTCATTTGTTTATTTTTGTTTTTATTTTCGTTACACTAGGAGGTGATTCCAAAAGGACTGTAGCAATTTACATCAAAGAATGTTCTTCCTATATTTTCCTCTAAGACTAGAGATCTCTTCAAGAAAATTAAGAGATACCAGGGGAACATTTCATGCAAAAATGGGCACAATAAAAGACAAAAATGGTATGGACCTAACAGAAGCAGAAGATAATAAGTGGTGGCAAGAATACACAGAGGAACTGTACAAAAAAGATCTTCACGACCCAGATAATCATGATGGTGTGATCACTCACCTAGACCCAGACATCCTGGAATGCAAAGTCAAGTGGGTCTTACGAAGCATCACTACGAATAAAGCTAGTGGAGGTGATGGAATTGCAGTTGAGCTATTTTAAATCCTAAGAGGTGATGCTGTGAAAATGCTGCACTCAATATGCCAGCAAATTTGGAAAACTCAGCAGTGGCCACAGGACTGGAAAAGGTCAGTTTTCATTCCAATCCCAAAGAAAGACAATGCCAAAGAATGCTCAAACTATTGCACAATTGCACTCATCTCACACACTAGTAAAATAATGCTCAAAATTCTCCAAGCCAGGCTTAAACAGTATGTGAACCATGAACTTCCAGATGTTCAAGCTGGATTTAGAAAAGGCAGAGGAACCAGAGATCAAATAGCCAACCTCCGTTGGATCATTAAAAATGGAGAGAGTTCCAGAAAAACATCTACTTCTGCTTTATTGACTATGCCAAAGTCTTTGACTGTATTGGAAAATTCTTCAAGAGATGGACCACCTGACCTGCCTCCTGAGAAATCTGTATGCAGGTCAAGAAGCAACAGTTAGAACTGGACATGGAACAAAAGACTGTTCCAAATTGGGAAAAAAGTATGTCAAGGCTGTATCTGTCACCCTGCTTACTTAACTTATATGCAGAGTACATAATGAGAAATGCTGAACTGGATAAAGCACAAACTGGAATCAAGACTGCTGGAGAAATATCAAAACCTCAGATATGCAGATGACACCACCCTTATGGCAGAAAATGAAGAGGAACTAAAAAGCCTCTTGATGAAAGTGAAAGTGGAGAGTGAAAAAGTTGGCTTAAAACTCAGCATTCAGAAAACTAAGATCATGGCATCCGGTCCCATCACTTCATGGCAAATAGATGGGGAAACAATGGAAACAGTGACAGACTTTATTTTTTGGGGTTCCAAAAATCACTGCAGATGGTGAGTGCAGCCATGAAATTAAAAGATGCTTGCTCCTTGGAAGAAAAGTTGTGACCAACCTTGACAGCATATTAAAAAGCACAGACGTTACTTTGCCAACAAAGGTCTGTCTAGTCAAAGTTATGGTTTTTTCCAGTAGTCGTGTATGGATGTGAGAGTTGGACTATAAAGAAAGCTGAGCACCGAAGAATTTATGCTTTTGAACTGTGGTGTTGGAGAAGACTCTTGAGAGTCCCCTGGACAGCAAGGAGATCCAACCCTATCCTAAAGGAAATCAACCCTGAATATTCATTGGAGGGACTGATGCTGAAGTTTCTGAAACTCCAACACTTTGGCCACCTGATGCGAAGAACTGATTCATTGGAAAAGACCCTGATGCTGGGAAAGATTGAAGGCGGGAGGACAGGTGGGCGACAAAATAAGATGGTTGGATGGCATCACCGACTAGATGGACATGAGTTTGAGTAAACTCTGGGAGTTGATGATGGACAGGGAAGCCTGGCATGTTGCAGTCCATGGGGTCACAAAGAGTTGGACACAACTGAGCGACTAAACTGTACTGAACCGAAAAGCTTTATAGTAGCTTGTTTTACTTTAGGTCTAAGCCATTTTGAGTTTACTTTTGTGCATGGGGACAGATAATATTCTAGTTTCATTCTTTTACATGTTGTTGTTGTTCATGTTCACCAAGTCATGTCCAACTCTGTAACTCCATGGACTGCAGCACTCCAGTCTTCCCTATCCATCACCATCTCCTGGCGTTTGCCCAAGTTCATGTCCACTGAATCGGTGATGCCATCCAACCATTTCAACCTCTGTGTCCCTCTTCTCTTTATGCCTTCAGTCTTTCCCAGCAGTAGGGTATTTTCCAATGAGTCAGCTATTCATATCAGCTGGTCAAAGTACTGGAGCTTCAGCTTCAGTCTAAGTCCTTCCAAAGAGTATTCAGGGTTGATTTCCTTTAAGACTGACTGATTTGGTCTTGCTTTCCAAGAGACTCTCAAGAGTCTTCTCCAGCATCACAGTTCAAAAGCATCAATTCTTCAGTGCTCTGCCTTCTTTATTGTCCACATCTCACATACATACATGATTACTGGAAAGACCATAACCTTGACTAAATGGACCTTTGTTGGCAAAGTGACGTCCTTGTTTTCTAACACACTGTCTAGGCTTGTCATAGCTTCCTGCCAAGAAGCAATCATCTTCTAATTTCATGGCTGCAGTCACCATCACAGTGATTTTAGAGCCCAAGAAGAGGAAACCTATCCCTGCTTCTACCTTTTCCACCTCTATTTGTCATGAAGTGATGGAACTGGATGCCATGATCTTAATTTTTTTACTATTGAGTTTTAAGCCAGCTTTTTCACTTTCTTCTATCACTCTCATCAAGAGGCTCTTTAGTTCCTCTTCACTTTCTGCCATTAGGGTGGTATCATCTGTATATCTGAGGTGGTCGATATTTTTCCCAGCAATCTGGATTCTAGTTTGTAACTCATCCATGCAGCATTTCATATGATGTGCTCTGTATATAAGTTAAATAAACAGGGTGACAATAAACAGCCTTGTCATACGCCTTTCTCAATTCTGAACCAGTCAGTTGTTCCATACAGGGTTCTAACTGTTGCTTCTTGACCCACATAAAGGTTTCTCAGAAAACAGGTATTCCCATCTCTTTAAGAGTTTCCCACAGTTTGTTATGATCCACACTGTCAAAGACTTTAGCATAGTCAGTGAAACAGAGGTTGATGTTTTTCTGGAATTCCCTTGCTTTCTCTATGATCCAGTGAATGTTGGCAATTTTACCTCTGGTTCCTCTGCCTTTTCTAAACCTAGCTTGAACATCTGGAAGTTCTAGGTTCACATAATGATGAAGCCTAGCTTGGAGGATTTTGAGCATAACCTTGCTAGCATGGGAGATGAGTGCCAACTGTCTGGTACTAAACATTCTTTAGTATTGCTCCTCTTGGGAATTGGGATGAGGAATGACCTTTTCCAGTCCTGTGGCCACTGCTGGGTTTTCCAAATTTGCTGACATATTGAGTTTCTCACTTTAATAGCATCATCTTTTTAAGATTTTTAAATAGCTCACCTGGAATTCCATCACCTCCACTAGCTTTATTGGCAGCCGTGCTTCCTAAGGCCCACTTGACTTCACACTCCAGAATGTCTAGCTCTGAGAGACTACACCATTGTGGTTATCCAGGTTATTAAGATCTTTTTTGTATAGTTATTCGATGTATTCTTTCTATCTCTTCTTGATCTCTCTGCCTCTATTAAGTCTTTACTATTTTTGTCCTTTATTGTGTCCATCTTTGGCAGAAATATTTCTTTGATATTTCCAATTTTCTTGAAGAGATCTCTAGTCTTACCCTTTCTGTTGTTTTCATTTCTTTGCATTGTTCATTGAAGGCGGCCTTCTTTTCTCTCTTGCTATTCTGTGGAACTCTGCATTTAGTTGGGTGTAACTTTCATTTTCTCCTTTGCTTTTTGCTTCTCTTCTTTCCTCTGTTATTTGAATGCCTCCTCAGACAACCACTTTGCCTTCTTACATTTCGTTTTCTTTGGGATGGTTTTGTTTGCTGCCTGCTATACAATATTGTGGACCTTTGTCCACAGTTCTTCAGGCATAGTTTACTAGATTGAATTCCGTGAATCTATTTGTGACCGCCATTGTATATTCCTAGGGGAATTGATTTTAAGTTGTACCTGATGGCCTAATAGCTTTCCTCACTTTCTTTAGTTTAAGCCTGAATTTTGCTATGAGGAGCTGATGATCACAGTCAGCACCAGTATTGTTTTTGCTGACTATATACAGCTTTCCCATCTTTGGCTACAAAGAATATAATCAGTCTGATTTTGGTATTGGCCATTGGGTGATGTCCAGGTGTAAAGTTGGCTCTTATGTTGTTGAAAATGGGAATTTGCTATGACCAGTGCATTCTGTTGACAGAATTCTGTTAGCCTTTGACCTGATGCATTTTATACTCCAAGGCCAAACTTGCCTGTTACTCCAGGTATCTCTTGACTTCCTACTTTTGCATTCCAATTCCCTATGATAAGTAGGACATCTTTTTTTGGTGTCAGTTCTAGGTCTTGTAGGTCTTCTTAGAACTGATCAGCTTCTTCAGCATCAGCGGTTGGGGCATAGCCTTGGATTACTGTCATGTTGAATGGTTTTCCTTGGAAATGACTGAGATCTCTTTCATTTTTAAGGTTACGCCCATGTGCTGCAATTTTCCCAGGACCACTTATTGAAGAGACTGTCTCTTTTCTATTGTATAGTTTTTCCTCCTTTGTCATAGATTAATTGACATGGGTGCAAGGGGTTATTTCTGGGCTTTCTGTCTTGTTCCATTGATCTATTAATATATTTCTGTTTTCGTGCCAGTACTATACTTTTTTGCTTACTATAGCCTTAATAGTATAGTCTGAAGTCAGGGAGCTTGATTCCTCCAGCTCTGTTTTTCTTTCTCAAGATTGCTTTGGCTATTCAGGGTCTTTTGTGTTTCCATAAAACAAAAAAAATTTTGTTTCAGTTCTGTGAAAAATGTCATTGGTAATTTGATTGGGATTCCACTGAACCTGTAGGTTGCCTGGAGTATTATAGTCATTTTGACAATATTGATTCTTCCAATTCAAGAACATGGTATATCTTCCCATCTCTTTGTGTAATCTTATGAGATGGTTGGATGGCATCACCAACTCAATGGAGATGAGTCTGAGCAAACTCAGGGAGACTGTCAACGACAGGGAAGTCTGGTGTGCTGCAGTCCATGGGGTCACGAAGAGTCAGACACAGCTGAGCAACTGAACAACAACAATTTCTTTCATCAGCATCTCAGTTTTCAGAGTACAGGTCTTTTGCCTCCTTTCAGTTCAATTCAGTTCACTCAGTGTGTCCGACTCTTTGCGACCCCAGGAATTGCCTCCTTAGGTAGGTTTATTCCTAGGTATTTTATTCTTTTTGATGCTATGGTAAATGGGATTATTTCCTTAATTTCTCTTTCTGACCTTTCATAGTAAGTGTATAGAAATGGAACAAATATTTAAAATTAATTTTTACTGGAGTATAATTGCTTTCCCTGGTGGCTCAGATGGTAAAGAATCTGCCTACAATACAGGAGAACCTGGGTTCGATCCGTGGGTCAGAAAGATCCCCTGGAGAAGGAAATAGCAACCCACTCCGGTATTCTTGCCTGGAGAATTCCATGGACAGAGGAGCCTGATGGGCTATAGTCCTTGGGGTTGCAAAGAGTTGGACACGACTGAGTGACTAACACACAATTACTTTATGATGTTTTGTTAGTTTCTTGCTGTACAGCAAAATGAATTAGTCCTATGTATACATAGATCCCCTCTTTTCTAGATTTTGTTCCCATATAGGTCACCACAGAGCACTGAGTGGAGTTCCCGTGCTCTACGGCAGAGTCTCATTAGTTATGTATTTTATAAATCATAGTGTATATTTGTCAGTTCCAATCTCTGAATTCACCCCACCCACCTTCCCCTCTTGGTAACCGCACGTTTGTTCTCTTCATCTGTGACTCTACTTCTGCTTTGCAAATAAGTTCATCTCTACTATTTTTCTAGATTCCACATATAAGTGATATTATACAGTATTTATGCTTCATTTTCTGACTTACTTTACTCTGCCTGACAGCTCCAGGTCCATGCACATCTCTGTAAATGTACTTCATTCTTTTTAATGGTAAGTAGTATTCCATTGTGTATATGTATCACATCTTTACCCATTCCTGTCAATGGACTTTTAGGTTGCTTCCATGTCCTGGCTATTGTAAATAGTGCTGCAATGAATATCACAGTGCCTGCATCCTTTCAGATTATGGTTTTCTCTGGATATATGCCCAGGAGTGGGATTGCTGGGTTACATGGTAGTTCTATTTTTAGTTTTTTAAGGAACCTCCATACTGTTCTCCAAAGTGATTGTACCAATTTACATTCCTACCAACAGTGTAGGAGGATTCCCTTTTCTCCACACCCTCTCCAGCATTTATTGTTGATGATGATGGCTATTATGACTGGTGTGAGGTGATATGTCATTTTTTTTTATTTGAAAATGCAACAGGTTTCTGTGTATTAATTTTGTATCTTGCAGCCTTACTGAAATTACTGATGAACTCTCATAGTTATCTGGGCCCATCTTTTGGATTTTCTGTGTATAGTATCATTTTATCTGCTAACTTCTTTTCCAATTTGGATTCCTTTTTTCTTCTCTGATTGCCATGGCTAGGACTTTCAAAACTGTGTTTAATAAAAGAGGTAAGAGTGGACGTTCTTGTCTTATTCCTAATCTTAGAGGAAACTGCTTTCAGCTTTTCACTGTTGAGTATATGTCATATATGACCTTTATTATATTGATGTAGGTTCCCTCTATGCCCACTTTCTGGAGTTTTTATCATAAATGAGCATAGAATTTTGTCAAAAGCTTTTTTTTGCATCTATTGAGATGATCGTATGGTTTTTATTCTTCAATTTGTTCATGTGGTATTTCACACTGATTGATTTGTGGATATTGAAGAATCTCTGCATCCCTGGGATAAATCCCACTTGATCATGGTGTATGACCCTTTTAATGTGTTGTTGTATTCTGTTTGCTAGTATTTTGTTAAGAATTTCTGCATCTACATTCATCAGTGATATTGGTCTGCAGTTTTCTTCTTTGTGGTGTCTTTGTCTGGTTTTGGTATCAGGGTGATAGTGGCCTTCTAGAATGAGTTTGGGAGTGTTTCTTCCTCTTCAATTTTTTGGAATAGTTTCAGAAGGATAGGTGTTACATCATCTCTAAATGTCTGATAGAATTCACCTGTGAAGCCATCTGGTCCTGGACTTTTGTCTGTTGAAAGTTTTTACTTGTGACTGGTCTGTTAATATCTCCTATTTCTTCGTGGTTCAGTCTTGGAAGATTGTGCCTTTCTAATAAGAATTTTTCCATTTTGTCTAGGTTGTCTGTTTTATTGCATATAGTCGCTTGTAATGGTCTCATATGATCATCTGTATTTATGTGGTGTCAGATTTAATTTTTTTTTTATATCTGATTTTATTGATTTGAGCTCTTTTTTGATGAATCTAACTAAAGGTTTATCAATTTATCTTTCCAAAGAAACAGATTTTAGTTTCATTAATGTTTTCTATTTTCTTTGTTTCTATTTCATTTATTTCTGCTGTAATCTTTATAATTTTTTCCTTCTAATTAATTTGGATTTTGTTTATTCTTTCTCTACTTGCTTTATATGTAAGGTTAGGTTGTTTGAGGTGCTTTTCCTTGTTTCCTGAGGTAAGACTGTGTGGCTATAAATTTCCTCTTAGAAATGCTTTTGCTGCCCAAGAGCTCACACTAATGAGTATTCCCTGGGGCCTCCACCAGTGTCCTTGCCCCCCAGTCAGTCAAAGCTGACCCCCAGGCCCTGAGGAGACCCTCCAAGACCCACAAGTAGGTCTGGCTTAGGCTCTTATGGACTCACTGCTTTGCCCAGGGTCCCAGTTGACGTGAAACCTGTGTGCACCCTTCAAGAGCAGAGTCTGTTTCCCCCAGACCTCTGGAGATCCTGCACTAAAGCCCCACATGCCTTTAAAGACAAATGCCCTGGGGGCTCCTCCTCCTGCTGCCAGAACCCCAGGCAGGGGAGCCTGACGTGGGGCTTAGAACTCTGACTCCTGTGGGAGAAACTCTACGATATATTTATTTTCCAGTCTGAGGATCACCCACTGGTATGTGATTTGATTTTGTTGCTAATGTGCCCCTTCTACTATCTCACAGTGGCTTCTTCTTTATCTCTTGGTGTAGAATATATTTTTTGGTAGATTCAAGTCTTTTTTGTCGATGGTCATTGTCTAGCAGTTAGTTGTGATTTTGGTGGTTTCATGAGCGAAGGCGAGCAAGTCCTTCTACTCTGCCATCTTGTTCTCGTTCCATTGGAATTTTTTTTTTTTTTAAACTGGAGGGTCTTGTTGCAGTTTCTGTAAACTTCATTAAACACCCACTCTCACCCCCAGGGTACAAGGATGTCAAAGTTAGTGAGAACTGCCAATTCTATACCCATGTTGTAATGTAATCCTGGAATGACATGTTTGGTTACCTGAAAGTATCCATTTATAACCCTAATAAAACAAGGTGGCCTGAAAGGTCTTTAGGTCATAAGCAGTATCTCCCTGATTATAAACTTGGCCACAATGAGAAGAAGGTGATTTTGTTATCTCATATTTAGTATGAAGTGTGCAACAATTTTCCTTTCTCCAAATTATAATCCACAAATCCTTTATTAGCCATCAGTGAAGAGACAAAGTATCAGCTGTCTGTCTACACTGGGAAGAAACTCATAGCTTGAGTTTATTCTTCAAAATATGGTACGTGTAGGATCCCCTCCAGCTCTCCAACAGAGAGATGGGCTCTTCAGGTATTACTTCCCCAAACACTAGCAACTTCTTCTGAGGTACTGGAACTCAACCCTCTCCTCACCTGATGGCTTTGGAAGTAGAAACAGGAACTGGTGCTTTGGTGGGAGAACCCAGCCATATCTCAGGGAAGCATGGAGAGACAGAGTGACATTGAGCTCTTGTCATCAGCTGCTCTTGTGTGCACATGTGCGTCATCATCTGTCCACACAGATGCCAGGGTTCCCTAAGCATGTGATACTCTGAGAAACCGCGATGTTTTAAATTCTGAGACCTGAAGGAAAGGGTGTGCTAATGGTTGGTGTGAAAGGAGTATTTAGGTCTTTCCATGGCCTAAATCCTTAGCATTATTTATCCACACATGTGGGTGTGTGAGAGGTTCATATGTTTATTTCCACTTAAGCTCAGGTACTTCTTTGACTGAAACTGTACAATGCACACAAAGGAGCACAGCAAAAGTAGTCTGTTTGCTAAACACAAAGCCCCTTCTGAGGGTGGACCCCACTGTGGGGCAGCCAGGTTACCCCAGGGGTCCCCCTGAAGTAGATTA
Organism: Oryx dammah; assembly: GCF_014754425.2. NCBI lineage: Eukaryota > Metazoa > Chordata > Mammalia > Artiodactyla > Bovidae > Oryx > Oryx dammah. The sequence continues at coordinate 44,483,160 of NW_024070185.1, read as the reverse complement.
CTTCATGATGGGCTAAGTTTTTGGAGGGTGACTTTTTAGAGTGCTGTGCCGAGGGTCTCAGGGGTGAGACGTTCGTCTTCTGAGGTCTCACTTCTAGGCTCATTTCCATCCCCCCCTTTTTTCCTGAAAGAAACACATACACACCCTCAGCCTACTGTTTAAAAGGCATATTTAGCCAAGAGAATTTCATAAGATCTGGAATGTGCTGTGAGGGGATTTAAGGGCAGAGCTGAAACAAGGCAGAGTTTCAGGACTGTCAGACCGGCTAAGATGACCACACTAAATAGTCGCTGAGGTCTCACTGTTCCATGAGCTCCTGACCTTCATGGATGATGTTCTTTTTTAACTACAGTTGCCTCACAGTTCAGCCCCAGGGTCCCACGGAAGCATGATTTTTTCCTCTCTGGGGTCCAAGGGCAGCCCCATTCTGATTTTAAGTTGAAATTCTTTGCCAAAATACCCCCGAGGAAAAAACTGATTCCTCTGCAGGCTATCATAGGTGGCAAGGCCCTTATTTCCTTTTCCTGTTCCAAGCCCCTCTTCCTGAGCCCTGCTTCCTTCTGTTCCTATTTCACATTGTTCTTCTTTTGGCCAGTGTTCTCTGTTGCCATGAGAGCACCTACCAACGCATTCTGCCTCACGCCCTTCATTTGAGTCCAAACCCTGCATTGCCACAAACACACAAGAAGCTCCACACGGTCTCACCCCTATCATCCCCTGGGGCCCAGTGTCCCCTCCTTCTCTGGGTTCACCGGATTGCCTTCTCAGAGATGCTTGAGTTTCTGAGGAGCCACCGTGTACTCTGGAATTTTTCTTCAAACGTCAGGCTCTGTGTTTTCATTTTATCATATTCAAATCTGCCTCGTGTTAGGATACTTCACGAGGTGTGATCACTCAGAAATAGACTGGAGTAGATTTCTCTTGGAACAGCAGCAGCGGGTGTCCAAAAGCTCACCATTTTTTTAAGGAGGTGAGCAAGTACAGACACCAGTGCTATAGGAATCAGGACACAGCCTATGTGTGGGATCCAGTCCACTGGTATGGGGTTTTTATAGGCAGGAAGCTTCCTCCCAGCTAAGTTTCTTACCTTAGTACTTAAATTAGACTTAGACTCGGGTGAAATGATTCTTTCCCAAGAACCAGGGACTAAAGGGCCTTAATTGAGAAGCCTTGAGGCAAAAAGTGGACTTGGAATGACCTTGGAGGGTACGTACAATTTGGAAGAAAACTAGCACGTTGTGCCGATCATGTAGAATGTTTGTTGAATCCTGAGTGCTGGCAGCACATGGAGTCCCAGGCCTTCTGCCAGCCTCCAATGCCCTATCAAAGTGTTCCACACCAGCCAGCAGATAGATTACTGATAAGATGAGAACAGACCCAAGAAAAACCTGGCACTGATTCCGGGTGTCTCGAGGGATGGATTTAGGATTGTGGCCTCTCATTTCAAAACTGTTAGTATAGCAGCAATATTTTAACACAGTTCCCGGCCTGATGGATTTGTTTTCCAAAGACCTAAGAGAAGCTGGAGGGCATCAGTGATTTATGTGGCTGACAGTTCTACATTGGACTTTACAATGACTGTTGCTAATTGTAAATCGAAATGGTTACCTTATTATCTAATGTATCACATAGCCCTGGGGCTGCAACTGAATTCACTCTGGAGAATGTGGGGACTAGCTTCACTCAAAAGGGAGCACTGCCTTGGGACAAGGCCACTGGTTTTTCTCCCTGTGTAGAAGACAAGGGTAAGCTGCCAGAGACGCCATAGCCAGAGGCTGCATCTCTATCAGGCCTTTCCCTTCCATCACTTTTCTTGGTACCATTTTTTTCTTCACAAAAACACAGTAGCCGGCATGGATTGCATTGTGTCTCCCAGTTCCCCTTGGCCCATTCATATGTTCAAGCTTTAACCCCCAGTACTACAGGAGTAAGGGAGTTAAAGTAAGGTCATTAGGACTGGCCCTGATCAGACATAACTGAGACGCTTATAAAAAGGGGGAAATTTGAACACACAGGCACACAGAAGGATGACACAGGGAGAAAATGGCCATCCACAGGCCAAGAAGGGAAGCCAGAAACAGCTCCTCCTCTTACAGCCCTCAGAAGGGATGAACCCTGCCAACAGCTTGACCTTGAACTTCTAGCCTCCAGAACTGTGAAACAACACATGCAGTTCTGTTGTTTATGCCACCCAGTTTATAGTACTTTGTTATGGCAGCCCTAGGAAACAAAAACAGTACTATTGCTGGGATTTAGAAACTTTTTGTTTTTTAAATAAGGACCTATATTTGAATTTTATTATGGTGGTGCTAGTGGTAAAGAACCTGCCTGCCAAATCAGGAGACTCATAAGAGACACGAGTTCAATCTCTGGGTTGGGAAGATCCCCTGGAGGAGGAAATGGCAACCCACTCCAGTATTCTTGCTTAGAGAATTCCATGGACAGAGGAGCCTGGTGGGTTACAGTCCATAAGGTCGCAGAGAGTCAGACACGACTAAAGTGACTTAGCACTCACACATACTCAACCGTATATTCTACTGGGGGCTACCACAAAAGCTATAGTCCTCTGCGGGTAGAGTGACTGTAAAGAACAGCCTGTCCAAGACTGAAAATGGAAAAAAGGCTTTTTTTCATCCCATGTTTGTTGATACTTCATTAAAGATGCTGCCTAAGCAGTGAAAAGAAGGATTTTTCTGTGTTTAACCCGCAAATTGCCATAGGGCTTACAAAGAGGCTCAAGTGTATCTGGCCTTGATGGATGAGAAGGGCATGCTAGGATCCTAGGGAAAATTAGCACCTTCATTTTTCTGTCTGATTGTAATGCAGCCTCCACTCCAACTTGAAAGGTGGTAGATGTCTGTCAGAGGGAACTGCCTTTGCTGTTTGAAGGATTTACTCCTGCCAAACGTGGGTTCACAGCGCCGAGAGGCTGCCATAAAGTAAGTACACGGAGTGGAGACAGTCCTCCGAGCCTCACGCTCGCACTTAGATTTCAATTCCAGGACCTCAATCACTCCTTATCCAGGTTGGTCAGAGGCACCTTCCTACCACTAGGTGGCAGTAGTGTCTGCTGCAGGAACCCAGTCCCATATCCAGTTCATAAATGAAGGTTCACCTTAGAATCAAGTGCATTTTTCCTAACTGGCCAACCATCTTAGGGGCTCTTGGGGGGAGCTTTCCCTTCCGTTTAGCACAGAAGGATTATAGGGTGTTCAGAGCTGAAGGTCCCTGTCGACAAGCTGGCTGGTCTCAGCCCTGGATGTGTGGGGAGCTTTTAAAAATACCAGTGCCCTGCTCCATCCTCAGTGATTTTATTTCTAACACACAGTCTGTCCCCAACATGTGACTGTATCTATTAATACATTCATTCACCTGATACCTTTTGCGAGGAGTCCACAATAATTTGGAAACATATATCCAACCTTACTTCCCTGGTGGCTCAGATGGTAAAGAATCTGCTTGCAGGGCAGGAGACCTGGGTTTGATTGCTGAGTTGGGAAGATCCCCTGGACAAGGGAATGGCAACCCACTCCAGTATTCCTGCCTGGAGCGTTCCATGGACAGAGAAGCCTGGTGGGCTACATTCCATGGGGCCACGGACAGTCAGACACGACTACGTGACTGACACACACACACGCTGTCCTCAGTAAGGTGGTGTAGTTGGTTGACACCGTCCCCTGAAAATTCACATCCACCTGGAGCCTTGAACTGTGATCGTATTCAGAAATACGGTCTTAGCAGATACAACTAGTTATGATGAGGTCATCTGGTATTAGCTGCTACTGCTGCTGCTAAGTCGCTTCAGTCGTGTCCAACTCTGTGCGACCCCATAGACAGCAGCCCACCAGGCTCCCCCGTCCCTGGGATTCTCCAGGCAACACTGGATGGGTTGCCATTTCCTCCCTTCTACTCACTTTTCCCATTCCTCCTCAGGTCCCAGGAGTGCGAATGGTATGAGGGACAGCCCAGCTCATGAGGTCCCACAGATATGATTTAAACTTGCTTTCCCTAAAATTTTCATTTCCTAAATTCTCCTTTTGAATTTGCTTTTTTTTTTTGTTTCCAGAAGGCTCAGGGCCTGGTAGACCCTAGGTTCATACCATTAGAATCTGTTCTTCTACAAACACACTCTTTCCAAGAATTGAAAAGGTTTATTAGGAGACTAGCAAACACTGGTCTCCTATGATGAGGGAGAAGACGGAAATTGAAAGCAGAGAAGCGACAAGAAGATTCTGGAGGGAGTGGGGAAGGAGAGAGAGCCTGGTGTTGAGAGGTAAAGACAAAGAATAACAGGGGCGCCCAGCGAGGGCCTGGATGAATAGCAACCTTAGGCAAGCTTGAGAGCAAAACTAGCCTTGAGAAGGTGGAAATCAAGCTGGCCTGTAAGGCCACAATTCACTATAAAGCCAGGACAAAAAGAAAAAAACTACCCTAGCTCTGCAATCTGTCATCCAATTAACTGTGGGCCTAATTTAACTGGAAAGCCAGTATGCCTTTATAATTCCAGTTCCCTAAGCTAATCCTTAAACAGTTTAATGCTGTTTGTTAAAAAAAATCCTACAGAGACCTAATCCAGACTGACGGGTTGCCTCATTAATTTGAAGCTGGCGTCACTCTTGTTTGAGGATGAATCCTTTCTAGGTGCCATGGGGTGCAGGCAGTCAGATCCATTTTGTCAGCTTTTCCACCTGTCTCAGAAATATCATTTGGTCAGTGACTTAAAAGGATCAAACCCTCTTTGAAAAGGGTCCTATTTTTTGCCCTTTCTGAAATCTCTTCCTTTCTCAACCATGTGGTCAGATGGTAGAAGAAACTGGCATTCTGGTCAAACATCTTATAAACCAAAGGCAGCCACTGCCTCTCTCTTCCTATTTCGATCACACTAAGACCTACCAGAAATGTTGCGGCATCTCTGGTTGGTGGGGATGCTAGCTCTCTGCTGAGAAGCAACAGAATTGCCACCATTTCAAATAAACATCCTTTGCGGCCAGTGCTGGCTCAGGCAAGGAATGATTCCAGAGACCCGACGCTTCACATACAAGTCATTAACGTCAACGTCAGGAAAGTCAAGTCCAGAAATGCAGTGTCTCTTGCCAAAAAGTTCCACTGAGTTTTCTAGGATCCCCGTGACCTAATTTAAAGTGTCTTTCTTTTTTTCTCAAGCTTTTTTTCATAGATAATAGTATGATAAGCTGTTAATTCAATCATTTTCGCTTCTCTGCCACCCTTCGTCCCATGATTAAAGAGTATTATTAACCACCCTGAAGGCACATTAAATAACCAAGCTGTCTGACAGCTGCATATCAGAACACTAATTGCCAATAGTGGCATGGCTAAAAAAAAATGGCTTAACTGTTTCTTTGCCCTCAGCTGTTTTTGCACTTCAGCCATCGTGCAGAAACACACATCTGGATGACAGGATATATTATTGGGAGGCTGTTAATACGTAAGGTGCAAAGCAAAAAGGGCATGAAGACTAAATAACAGAAGCAAGAAAACTGTTATTTTGTAGCAGCCCTCTTTTACTTCTCTGTTATTTAATAAAGCAGTTCCATTATCTCCTACCTACCCACCCATTCCCAGTTAGTCATAAAAAAGGACACTCACCCACAACATTTTTCAGCTGCACTGCCTTCGTTGGTTGTTCCTCTTTGCACTAACACCAAATGACAGCTACCATGATCAGTTGCCTTAGAATATCGGATGATTCAAAAAGCAGAATCGGGCCCTATTATGAAGATGGCATGATTGGCCATTTAAAATCAAGAGCCTGCTCATCTCTGCTGTATTCTTTTAAATACTCCAATCTGTGTCATCAACTCAAAATTCAGCAGAAAACATCTCTTTGGTCATTGGACAGAATCTTAAAAAACACAATGATGTATTTGAAAATGAATCAGATAGCCTGGAACTACAGCATGAGGGTGAACGGCCTTTTACCAAGAAATAACTAGGAACATGGAACCTGAACCAAATGCTTGAATAAGGATAATGGAACAACTAGCAGCCATTTAAGGTAACCTATCCTTTTAATTTTATGTCAAACTACTGGAAAAAAGCAGAATAGCTAGCCTAATTTACATGCACATAATGGGATGGATCTTTTTAATTTGAGGATAATTGCTTTACAGTGCTGTGGTGGGCTCTGCTGTACAACAGCATGAATCAGACATAAGTATACATATATCCCTTCCCTCTTGAGCCTCCCTCCAACCCTGAACCCATCCCACCTGAGCAGGTTGTCCCAGAGCACTGACCTCAGCTCCCTGTGCTCTGCAGCTGCTTCCCGCTAGCTTTCTACACATGGTGGTATATACATCAATGCTACTGCCTGCAAATAGGTTCATTAGTATCATTTTTCTAGATTCCGTATATATGTGTTAATATACATTTTTCTCTTTCTGACTTGACTTCACTCTATATAACAGGCTCTACATTCACCCACCTCACCACAACTCACTCAAATTCATTCCTTTTAATGATTAATATACTACTGTATATATGTACCACAACTTCTTTATCCATTCACTTATTGATAGACATCTAGACATCTAGGTTGCTTCCATGTCCTAACTATTGCAAATAGTGCTGCAATGAACACTGGCTTATATGTGTCTTTGAATTATGGTTTTCTCAGGGTATATACTCAATATTGGTATTGCAGGGTCATATGGTAGATTTAGTCCTAATTTTTTAAGGAACCTCTATAGTCTTCTCCATAGTGGCTGTATCAATTTACATTCCCACCAACAGGGCAAGAGGGTTCCCTTTTCTCCACACCCTCTCCAGTGTTTATTGTTTGTATATTTTTTTGATGATGGCCATTCTGACCAATGTGAGGTGATACCTCATTATAGTTTTGATTTGCATTTCTCTAATAATGAGTGATATTTATAAATGCATCTTTAAAAAGGAAATTTCTTATGTTGTCTGGTGTGCATAAATCATTTGAGTTTAAATTATATTTTAAAGAGATATAAACAGTATTGTCCATTAGTATATAAATAGTAGCACTAGCAAGTGGTAGCACAACCAATAACTCTTAAAGGAGGAGAAACATTATAAGAAAAATTTATGTTTGGTTACAACACCTGGTATAATATCACCACAAAAACGTTCAACTGCCCTTTCAGTAAAGATGGCTATGATTAAGAGGATTCTAATCAGGTCAAGAGGAAGGAGAGAAAGACGTTGGCAAGATTGGTTTCCTTTCTGATGCTTTTCTTTGCCATCCATTCTTTCATAGTGTGGAGGCAAATGAAAATATTGAAGGAAAAAAAAATATTGAAGGGAGGGCAGTTAATTGCGTCCTCTCAGATTGGAAGAACATGCAAAATAATCTCCAGAGTGAAAACACACCCTAGAAATATAAGTTAATGGTGCAGAATTTTCTGAATGTGTTGCCACAAAAGTTGAAATACTGTGAAGGTTGACGGTAGAATGTGTGATGAAATTGCAATATGAAAAAATAGCTTATAGCTATTCTGAGGGGGAAAAAAACCTTATTTCTGGAACTCCTTGTAATTTAGACTAGGCCATGGCCAGTCAGAGCTGGAAGGGGTCTTAAGAGGTGATTTAATGATCCATTTCATAGATGAGAAAACTAAGGACCAAAAAGGGTGATTAATTCACCATCAGTGATTAATGAGGGGCAGAGATAAGCATAGAATCTCAGTGCCTATTTCTAATTAATTCCTGTCTCATTTGGTTCTGCACAAGTAGAAGGGAATAAGTTAAAGTACTAGAACAATGGTGTGGGAGACCAGTTCTGGGGATCCATGAGGTCAAACTATCTTCCTATTAATACTAAGATGTTATTTGCCTTTCTCATTCCCTCTCATGGGTGCACAGTGGAGTACAGTCACATGCCGGATCACACCAGATCAATGTAGAAGCAGACATCCAGCTTCTTACAAGAGGGATTGCAAAAACATAAAAATAATGCCACTCTTTTCACCAAGCTTATTTTCGCTCTGAAAAAATAGAAATTTTCATAAAAATATATTTAACATTTTAATAGTTGTTTCAAATCAATATTTTTGAAATTTCTCATTTTAATTTTAAAAATACAAAATATTGATAGATATAATCCACATATACAAAAGCTATCTGGGATCCTCAACTTTTAGAATATGAAGGGATCCAGAGATCAAAAGGTTTAAGAACTGAGGCAACAAAAACTTGAAAAAATAGAAAGGATGAAAGAGGAATTTTATAAAAACTAAAAATCCTCACTCCTTCCTTTTTGGAGCCACTTCTTGCCTTCGCTAGGAGCATGATTCCAATGAGATGGATACATCAATCACGAACAACTGCAGTGATAGGGGGCTTCATGAGTAATATTACAATGCTGGGGGCTTAGGTAGGAGCTGGATTTGAATTTTGGCTCTGCCACTTAAAAGTTCTGAGAACTGATCCGTTAAGCCCCAGGTTCCTCATCTGCATGAATGGAGGCAAGTGCAACACCTACCTTATGAAAGGGTTAGTGTAAGAAAAGCATTGTTATAGTGCCTGCCTATGGTATGTACCCAATTTGGCCATTATAATTATTGTTCAAAGTACTATGCTGTGAAAACCTACTGAATGGGAGAAGCATCTGCAAATGAAATGTCTGATAATGGGTTAATATCCAAAATATATAAATAAGTCATACAACTCAATTTATATATATATTTATATATGAAACCTGATTATTTATATATATATATTATACGTGTATATATATATATAAACAATCTGGTTGTTTATATATATAAGCAACCAGGTTAAAAAATAGGCAGAGGACCAGAATAAGCATTTTTCTAAAGACCTATAGATGGCCACCAGGCATATGAAAAGAGACTCAACATCACTAATCATCAGGAGAATGCAAATCAAAACCACACACCTGTCAGAATGGCTGTTGTCAAGCAGCCTTGTGAGGTAGGTGTTAATTCCCTCCTTTGGTCAATAAGAACACAAAGAGTTGCCAGAGCTACACCGAGTCCTTGCTCAAAACCTGCCAACCTCTACCTTCAGTAGGAGTTAACATAAATCTTTTAAGTCACAGGATCAAGAGATAAGAAAGGAAGTTATAAGGAGAGAAGCAAAAACCAAAAACCCAGATGGAACCAGCAGGGACAAAATTGATGATAAATCTGACCTCAGACAGACCCTGAATCTCATTAAACACTGATTTTACTACATTAATGAGTTAAGTGACATACCCACTGGTGGCCACAACTGGAAATTAAGGACCAAAAAGGATAAAAAGAGTGACACCCTACTCCCTCAAAAATCCCTGTCCCTTCCCACATAGACTATTGCACATGCCTCCACTCCGCTTCATCTCATCCCTCCTCCTCTTGTCTTTACTCTTTAAAATCAAACCCTTCTCACCAGACTGGTGAGAAGCTCACTTGTGAACTATATTCTCACCTCTCCATTCTGCCATTGAACAAGGTTTGCACTGCACTGATCTCAGCTTTGGCTTCATTATTTGGCTACATGAACCCACACGCCCCCACACAAGTGGGTACAATTGAGTCAAAATAGATATTAGTTTGTGAAGAAGGACACAAAGGTGCCCCCGTTGGCTTCAACAATAGGGGATTTGCTCTCATTACATATGGTGATTTAGGATTTTATCCTCAGTATTCTTCTGCGTGCTGGTCTATAAGAACTGTGGGATGACATAAAATTTGTGAAAAGACGCACTGTTTGTAGAAGTGATAGGGTGCCATTGTTTTTTTTTTTAACTCAAATACGCCTTACCTTACAGAACTTGCTCTTGTTTGAGCTATGGCCTGGATCCATTTGTAAATGAGGAGGAAAAGAAGGGGAAGAGACTGGATCTTACTTACTAAATAGACATCAAGCACGGAGGCATCATCTTGCATTTCCAGAGCATTTGGCTCAGAGGTCAAGTAGATGGTCCCCTCTTCCAAGGTAAAGGTGGAACTGGAAGGTAACCCTTTACTAGAAAAATAAGGAAGAATGATGAGCACGTGGCCTTCAGAACAAAGTCCAAGGACCCCTCCCAAGTGGTGGCTGAGGTGGGTAAGCTTTGGGGGAAAGAAAAATGTGGGGTGTTTGAAGGAGATACGGTCACACCTAGAGGTATGTGCGCTTATGTCTGAAGAATCTGGCTTTATGGGCAGTGCTTTTTCTCTGTCAACTTCTGTGCATGAGACACTCTGTATTTCTGAGAGGTGATCTGTGGGCCCCACACCTTATGAGGGTGGACTTCTGGCAATCTAGAGGCCCATCTCCAGCTCTGAATAGTTAGCTCTCACTGCTTAAATCCTTTTCTCAACAGTATTGATGTTTTTTCTAGCTTATAGAAGATAACCTGATCCCTCATTAGCACTGATGATTTCTTTCTTCAAACCTAAAAGTGCAGCAGAATCCACTTGGCGGGGGGCTTGTGATAGCCCAAACTCCTGGGCCCCACCCGCAGAGTTTGACTGGGTCTGACATGGAGCCCACGGTCACAAGCTCCCAGCTGATGCTCTTGCTGCTGATTCAAGGCCGACAGTTGGAGTAATAATGAATTACATAAATACAGAGCTCCGTGTCACGTGCTTTGTGAAGACAGTTGAGATGCACCCTTCCTAACAAGGATAACAACCAAAGCCGAAGGAATTCAGGTAGACAGTTCTGGAGTCCTTTATGGAAGGGAAGCCAGCTTGTTTTGTCACGATATGATAACCAGTGTTAAGTAAATGGTCCATTAGTGTAAAGAATCTGCCTGCCTATGCAGGAGGTACCAGAGACACAGGTTCCAGTGCTGGGTCGGGAAGATCCCCTGGAGTAGGAAAGGGAAACCCACTCCAGTATTCTTGCCTGGAGAATCCCATGGACAGAGGAGCCTGGTGGGCTAAGTCCACGGGGTCACAAAGAGTCAGAAATGACTAAGCGCACACATACACTAACATTCAGTTCAGTTCAGTCGCTCGGTCGCATGTGACTCTCTGCGATCCCATGACCTGCAGCTAACACTGACAGTGTTTAAATTGGGAATTTAGTGACTCAGGAATGTACAGTCTTCCCCCCTACTGAAATAAAAGTTAGTTATATTTTTAACCTGTGGAAATCTTCCATGTGGTTTTCAGGAACAAAATATCTACACACAATGGTGGATGATGTTGGTGTTAGAAGTGGTGGGGCTAGGGGGTCTGGTTGGCAGCCACGTGGGACAGACCTAGCTGGGGCTTTGCCTGGGCACCAGGGCTGAGAGCAGGAGAGAAGTCTGGCCTCCCCACTCACCTCCCCATCACCAGGACCCATCACCCCTGGGGGCTGAGCTCTCAGCTCACTCCATTGAAAACTCCCACCTAAAGTCACCCCCCTGGGCTTTTTGTCTGAGCTTCCCAGATAGGTGACTTATTGAGGTCATTGTATTCCTCAGTCCTCCGTCTTCTGGGCATGACACATAATTCTACTTCTGTACATACCTGTTAATTGAACATACATGAAATAGAAGTTCTGAGCTCTTCAATATTAAAAAAATTTTCTCAAAAGAATTATATGGATCTTACGAAATCAGGTTCATTTGTAGGACACGTAACACAAAATTGTGAGAATCCAGACTAGTAGTAAGAGGAAAGGGAAGCAGGGAATCTCCCATAGGTTTTCCATTTGGTGATATTTGAGAATTTGGAAACTCAGGGGTGAAAGCCACTTCACTTTGGCTTGATATAATTTCTCTTTAAATTCTAGACACAGGAAAAAAAAAAGTCCTCCTGCTTTTCAAAAACCCAAGATGGGTTATACAAGGTGGGAAACTGTGTGCTTTGATTGATTTTTAAAGATCAAGGTGAATGTGGCCTCTTTCCACTGAGCTGTTGACTTTATGCTATAAACCTTTACAGATTTCTTGGGTTAAATAAACCATCAGGTTTCAAGGGATGCTGCTTGGAGAGGCACTGCATGGTAATGAATGTTGCTCAGGTTATTTTCTGGATCAAGAACAAGGATGCTGTGATGGGCTTTAATTGGCTTTTGCCTTTTGACTGCTAAGATGCCACTCACTAATCCCATGGGTAGGGAGCAGTCCTGCCTGGTTAAGCCTTATGAGAAAGATGAATGCTTTATCTACTTAAACATCAAACCAGGAAACCAAGCGGTTGCAAAATATGTATAGTTCACATTTAATACAATGCAAAAATCTCTAATGGCTTCTGGGTTATTTTGTAACCATAATTTAATTGATGAGGTTCAAATCTAAGCTTCTCTCATCTTGTTTGAGTTTTTGGTCATGATTTTAAATTATTTCCATCCTAAGATTAAGGGTATAACCAAGACATTCTAGAAGTGCTTTTTCTTTTTAAAATTTAATTTTTAAATATACCACCTGTAGTATAAAATATAGCAAAAAGTAATCCTCCTCCTTTATTTTTTTTGGTCCTTCTGTGATTCAGAGTTCACCTCCCTAGGAGTAAATCCTTTTTGTAAGTGTTTCTCAACCTAATATTTGTTTTACTTTTGGAAACTATGAATGAGTCACTAGCATGGTTAAAACCAAATACAAATAGAAAAATAATTAGTTTTCTTTGGGGTTTATCAGGTACATTTATCAGCTTATGGTCACTTGCTCAGTTGTGTCTGACTCTTTGCAACCCTATGGACTGTAGCTCACCAGATTTCTCTGTCTATGGGATTTTCCCAGCAAGAATACTGGAGTGGGTTGCCATTTCCTTCTGCAGCTATTTTAGCTAAAACATAATAGATTACAGAGAAAACACTATATTTCCTTAATACCATATGGTCAAATTTAATAACATCCATCAAGCATATTAAAAGAAAAGACCTTCTGTTAATTTACCCTGTTTTGCACATGTTAGAATAATATCCTATCTTAGTAAGAAGAATATTCTGAGCATCCTTAAATTTGGGGGACAAAAATTAGATATCCAGAGTATATAAAAAAACTCTTGTAGTACAACAGTAAAAAGACAACTCAATTAAAAATGGTCGTAGGATATGAATAGACATTTCTCCAAAGAAGATATACAAATGGCCAATAAATGCATGTCAAGATGCTCAACATCATTAGTCATTAGGAGAATGCAAATCAAAAGCACAATGAGATACCACCACTTCACAGCTACTAGGATGGCTATAGTAAAAAAGACAGATGATATGGAAAAACTGGAGCCCTCCTACATTGCTGATAGGCATGTAAAATGATGAAGCTAGTTTGGAAAACATTCTGGTGAATCTTCAAAACCATACAACTCAGCAATTCCACTCCTTGGTATATATGTAAGGAAAATGGAAAAATATATGCCTACGCAAAGAATTGCACATGAACATACAAAGCAGCGTTACTCATAATAGCCAACAAGTGGAAATAACCCAAAAGTCCATCAGTTGATGAATGAATAAGTAATTCATACAATGGAATATTATTTGGCAATAAATATAGTAAAAGTATTACCTATGCAGCAATATAGGTGGACCTTGGCAAGTGAAAAAAGCTGGTCATAAAGGAACTCATATAGAATGGTGGAGAGATGCTGTACTGCAGGCTGGGGAAGCTGGGGACCATCTGCAGAGTCCCAGGGCTAGTGGTGCTGATGCAGGAGCAGAGGTAAGGGGACCTCTATCCTGGAGGAAGGTCTGCCTAAAAAATGCAAACTGCTGGCCCACGGACCCAGGCTGGCTGGGAGAAGTATGTTTTGGGCCCAAAGAGATTTTTTAAAAAATTTGAATGATTGATTGCTAAATTAAGTAACAGGAAATTCCTACAAAATCCAGTCTTCCACAGATTCTAATGAGAAATGAGATGGGCAGGCAACTCCAAGCCCACATTTGTGAGTAGCGATGAGGCTGAGGCATGTCCTCTCCATTTTTCCAGCGTCCCTACTGCTGTCTTCTGCATCACACACCGGGCCTGTTCTCGCCATTGGCATCATCTCTGCCTGGTTCCTCTGTGTGTATGTCAGCCCAACATCCTTACTGCACTGTATGAAGAAGCTGAGGCTTGAGAGGCATAGTAACTTGCTCAAGGTCACACTAGAGTCGAATAGAGCTAGAATATGAACTTTGTTTTCCAATTAAACACCTTTTCTATGGTCACCCCTGATGAAATTTTAGAAATTTGCTGCTGCAGAAACTGAGGGAGCTGAGACCAATGTGCCTAGGAGCTTGAGGATCATCCCATAAGCCAGCAAAAACAAAGGCAGATTTGATGCTTGATGTGAGCTGTGGAGATCTTTTGTTTGAGAAGAGTTATGGCCAAAGAGGTTTGAGGAAAAGTAAGTAGGCAAAATATGCTGTACAAAGCAACATATTTATCTTTCTCAAAAAAGTTACAATAGAATTACCACACGAGCCAGCTATCTCATATATACCCCAAAGAATGGAAAACAGGGTCTCAGATATTGGTTCCCTCAGTGTTAAGGGCTGAACTGTGGGCTTCCGTCCAGCCTCCATTTATATCTTAAAGTCCTAACCCCCAATACTTTAGTATGCGTTGGTATTTGGAGATAGGCTCCTTAAAGAGGTATAATTAAGGTTAAGTGACATAATTGGGATGGCTCTAATTCAATATGATTTGTGTCCTTACGAGAAGACGAGGAAGGGATTAGGACTCAGACACACAGGGGAAAGACCGTGTGAAGAGGAAGAAGACAGCCATCTACAAGCCAAGGAGAGCCGCCTCAGAGAAAACCAGCATTGCTGACACCTTGATCTTGGACCTCTAGCCTCCAGAACTGTGAGAAAATAAATTTCTGTTGTTTAAGCCACTTAGTCTGTGGCTCTTTGTTATGGCAGCCCTAAAATTAATACATCAATTTCACAGCAGCCTATTCACAGTGGCCAACAGATGGTATAATTTCACCAACTTCTCATGTAAGTAGTCAAATGCAAAGAAGAAAGTAGAAGGGTGGTTGCCAGGTGCTGAGGGGAGGGGGAAGTAGGGAGTTGTTTAGTGGGCAAAGAGTTTCAGTTTTTCAAGATGAAAAAGTCCTGGAGAGTGGTTGCACAACAATGTGAATATAGTTTGAATGCTGAACTGTTCACTTAAAAATGGTTAAGATGGTAAAGTTTGTGTTATGGGTATGTTGCCACAATTTTTTAAAAAGTAACATATTAAAAATGAATATCTGAGAGTTAACAAGAATAGAGGTATATAAGCTTCTAATGTTTAAACACTTAAAGACATGTAAACATTTAGCCCTGTGTAAACAATTGAGCATTTATAAAGTCACATTAAATGCTCTTGGAATAATCTGACATTAAATAGCAAAAGCTATGTAACCAATTAATCTTTTAAAAAATATTTGTTATCTTCATTATTCAGTATGTACTGAGTGATATCCAAGTATAGAACTGGCATTTTGCTTCCCTAAAAAGATTAGGGAAAGGATGCCCAAGAAAGGATGAGAATACACTTCAGGGAAACAGATACCTCAGCTGATAAGGCATTACAGGCATGGCTCAGCTGGGAAAAAATCCACCTGCCATGCGGGAGACCTGGGTTCGATCCCTGGGCTGGGAAGATCCCCTGGAGAAGGGAAAGGCTGCCCACTCCAGTATTCTGGCCTGGAGAATTCTGGGTTGCAGAGTCAGACACGACTGAGCGACTTTCACTTTCACCATCTTTGCTTTGAATTCTGGCTTTTCCTCTTAGCTGTATATGCAATACTGGATGCGTTTCTTAACCCCTCCAGTTACTGGCAACTCCAGTTTCCTACATGTAAAACGAGAGCAACAACACTGAACATGCCGGATTACTGGAGTTACAGCAAACGTCCAACACAAATCCCCAGTTTTGCACATTGTATTCTAGGCGCCAGGATGCAGTAGAGATTAAACAAAGATCTCTGACTCATGGAACTTACATAGCATTGAGGAAAACAGGTAATGGGAGGAAAATACTTAAAATATATAGTATGTTGGTCAAAAGCACTAAGGAGAAAAATAAGGAGAGAGAGGTGAGTGAGCAGCACAGACCATTCCCAAGCAGCACAGTTTCCCTGCTCTGCCACTGGAGTTTTCAGGGCCTTAGGCATGAGTCAGAAACCAGGGGACACATCCAGGTCCCCTATGTCCCATGGGGCACTATCAAGGTCTCTGAAGCCTCATCCCAACAGGCACAGGCACCCCAACTCCCTTACAGCTCTCTCTAAAGATCACATTCAAACTGCCAACTCTTCCTGGCTTTTCTAACTTCACTCAAAGACTGTAGGTAGTCAGCTAAATGGTTTCTGACCACTTCCTTTGTGTGTCCTGCAGTCTCACACCTTGCTTTTGTTTGGGGTCTCTGCTGAAAACATTCTGCTGCTGTTTTTAGCAAAGAGGTTAGTAAAGGTTATACATGAAAATGCTTCACACAAGGACATAAAGTATTGTCTGGGCTTTAAGAATCTTTATACTGCATACTTGAATGTGGATGTGTTTGTCCATTGCTACTTAAAAAATTAATGAAGTACAATCCATAAAAGAGTAGGGAGGTAATGCAAGAATAAACCATCCTATGTAAATGAACGCATCCACAGCCTACAGCAAATTCCTCTTCCCTTGAAGATGCCTCAAGTAGAAAGGTAAAATATGTTCTAAAAGGGATTTTCACTTAAATGTTTATGTCACTGATTGATTTCATGTTTGTTTCTCTCCAGTTCTGACACTAGTAATAGTCTTGCTATTGCTCAGTTTCCTTATTTCACTGTTGACTTCTCGGGCACAAACCTATTTGGAATTGATTTCTCATGTCTCTGCCTGAGTTTTCCAGATTCCATTTTAGGGGTCACTTTCTCTTGGGAAGAGTGCCTTCAAAACTGAGCAGTCTAGTCAGAAGGCCTGCCATTTTTCAGCCTCGCAGCTTGGGAAGATCCATTTCTAGAAGCAATTTTATGTGAACAGGTTTGAGTCTGGCTGGCTGCCTGGGTTCTGCACCATCAAGTTTTGCCACAATTCCCTCAATTTAGATGGTCTGAGGGCTAATTGCACCTAATTTGCAGCAAGGCACTCAGGAAACTGTTAATCTATCTAGTTTTCTTCCTCCCTCGTAAAAGCAGAGGCGCTGCCAACATTCTTCGGCTGCTCTGGTCTCTGCACACGTCACAAACTTGTCACAGGTTAAGCAGGATAAGGAGGGGGAATTTTATGTCCTAGCTCCCCCTGGGAGCTGACGTTAGTGGCTCTCTGATGCCGCTCAGGCCTCTCTGTCATTTACAAAAATGTTCCTTTCTTTTACCAGCAACATTAGTTTGGCTTCATTGGAGAACATTAGCCTGGCTGGACTGCTGAAAACAGGCATAGGTAATTTTATAGCCTGGAACACTCTGATTTCTTTTTGCAGACCTAATGAGTGTTTTATAGCTGATTCTCATGGGGGCACTTGCTCAGAGAACATATGGTACAAAGCACAGTTTTTGCCTTTCAAAAGTTATCCCCTCACTGCCTTTTTTGTCAAAGTAATAACATAATATATCATATGATACAGATGACTTATGATAAAATAAACAACCTCCTGCTCCCGCCTGTACCCCAGTCATCTCCCTAAGGGCAACGCCTTTCACCATTTCTCTTTTTAGCCTTTCTGGTGGTTTCCTTCATATCTTTTGATGAATCAGGGAATAAAATATATTATCAACCCAAGGCAGCATCTATTGATTCAATACAAAGGATGTTTGCCTCCTCCTACTTTGCACTTCCTCCCAACATTTACTATTTATATTTTACTTATTGTGTAACTGTAAATCATATATTAATAACCTTTTCTACTCCATCAACCATATACCATATATCTTTAATTTCCCACATTATTTAATCTTTGTCCTTGCCTTCCCACTGTGTCATAGCTATTAATATTTATATTCCTTTATTCTTATCTTATAGCTATAACCAATTTTTCTGTGCTTTGTCCATGGATTGATTCTAAAAATAGAAAATCGCTCCATAGAGTTATTATGACTATTGAAAATCTTGTTAATGCCTAGGCAACACTGAGTTAGGTTTACATTTTCCTCTCTAGATTCAAAATCATGATTGCTGGGCCATGCGAAGAAACATGTTTCCAACATCAAGGTTAAATGGAGTCTTTTAAAAATCTTTGCTTAAATTTATACCCTGTTTTAGGCTGCTTCATGTTTGGAGGTTTTTGCCCTTTAGAAATGGACTGAGTGCCATGGGGGTAAACCTAGGGAGTATCTGGACCAAGGGTGGAGGCCTGAATACAAGCCCTGCTTCTTCGATTATTAGTTACAATAATGGGCAAGCATGACCCTGAGCTCCCAGCTCCTCCTCTTCAAGTGAGAATGCAGTCCCCACCGAGCCCACCTCCCAGGGCCGTCAATCAAGAGGACCAAGTCAGACCCTGCAAGTGAGAGAAAGGCCGACAGAGGGTAATGCTCTTCTGTCTAAACGACCCAGGGTGCCCCTGTAACTTCGGCCTCTGGGACTCTGCTTGTTTCCTGGGGGACGGTAGGTGTGTCTGAGGAGGTCGGCTTTATTGTAACACTGGGGAAGAATTCTTTTTCTGCTAGTCTAAGTTTAGCTACCTACCGGAATACTGACTGATGATAAGAAATGTGGACAGTAAAGTTCTCGCAGAGAAAACCCACAAGTACAGCCTACTCTCACGTAAAGGCTACAAGTACTTGTTCAGTTCTAGAGACACATGTGCTTAGGAGCAGGTCCCTCCCTGCAGGACTCAGGCACTTCTGATGTGATGGTCAAGCCAAGGTCACGTGTGTCTTAGAAAAGCTCACCCCTGGCTGGAGTGGCTTGGGGCTGGAGGCTGCTCCAGGGTGTAGAGTTCTGAAGCCCTGGCACAGGGGTTCTCAGCTACAGCTGGGAGAGTGTCAGCCTGCAGCAAATCTCATGCCCTTGCCAGGATGAGCATCTCCTTCACACGAGCTCCCGGGTTGATTGTATAGGCACATCTGCAAGACCCCTGGTGTGGACCCAGAGCACTGGGAAGCCCTTGGCCATGGCTACTGCATACAGACCACCACCCACCTTCCTAACCTACCCTGCCAGGCTTTCAGCAGGATCTGCTGCTTTCTGTCTTTTCCTGTCTTTTCTCCTTTTCAGCCATGAGCATGACTGCTGCTCTTCCACGCTCTCCCACTTTGGCTATTTTTAGACAGGGAGGCTGCCTGTTTCTAATGAAGGCAAGCAGAGCGGCAGACTCTTTCTCTGGAATCGAATGACGGCCACCTATGGGTCTAGTGCTGGGGCTTAACTCTCCTCTGTGCCTGCGTTAGTGTCGCCTGAGGCACAGAGACCGCTGGAGACCCAGTGCAGAAAGCTGAGCTTTGAACCGGCAGGGGAAGAGAGCAGCAAACAGCGTGCTACCTGGTCTATTAGTTCTGGGGACAGGAAGCCACAGCTGCTGGGAGAGCTGAAACAGCTGAGCTCCTGCCACCAGCAGCCTCAGAAGCAGGCAGAGGAAGGAGGCAGGGCCCTCCCTTTGAGGAAAGCGTGTATGCATCTGTGGGTGGTGGCTGGAGGGAGAATGCTTTCACGAAAGAACCCCCATCCAAGTTCAAGGAACTTTTCCACCATCTATCTCTAGGAGATTTTATTTTTCTTTTCAACATCCTCCCACACACATTTTAAAGCTAGCAGTCCTCCTCAAATGGTGATGTTTATACTGTGATGACTGCATTACAGACATTATTTCATTTAATCATCAGAGATCACCCTGTTAGGCTGAGTCTCTTCCTAGTTATTTTGTACATGTGAGTTTTAAGGCTAACGTGTCTAACCACAGTTAATAAATGGTGGTACTGGATTTGAACCAGGCCTGATTGGGGAGCTATGCCATGTCCTATACATGTTGCCTCAAGCTGTCTAAGCACTGAGGAGAATTAGTCCTTTGCTAATCTCCAGCAATAATGATTCAGTTATAAAAGAAAAAAAAAGAGATATATAAATCTGTTTCCAAACAACAAATCTATTATCATAAATCAGTCTTGATTACCTGACTTGAGAGGCAGGAATAGATATGAAAGAAGAGCAAAAAGAATTTTTGATAGCTCCCCATGGGTTCAGTCACTTCAGTTGTGTCCGACTCTTTGCAACCCCATGGACTGTAGCCCACCAGGCTCCTGTGTCCATGGGATTCTCCAGGTTAAGAATACTGGAGTGGTTGGTCCTCCTCCAGGGGATCTTCCCAACCCAGGGATCGCACCCACGTCTCCTGCACTGCAGGTGGATTTTTTTTTTTAACCACTTAGCCTCTGGGGAAGCCCTGGATACCTTACACAGAGAAATTAATTTGAGATGGACCACAGACAAAATGTGAAAGCTAATGCTTCCCTGGTGGCTCAGTGGTCAAGAATCTGCCTGCCAGTATAGGAGACAGGTTTGATCCCTGATCCAGGAAGATTCCACATGCTGCATGGGACAGCTAAGTCCATGGGCCACAACTACAGAGTCTGTGCTCCAGACCCGAGAGCCACAACTACCGAGTCCACGTGCATAACTACTGAAGCCTGTGTGCCTAGAGCCTGTGCTTCTCAACAAGGGAAGCCACCCTAATGAGAAGCCAACAAACCACAGCCAGAGAGCAGCCACTGTTTGACACAGCTAGAGACAAGCTTGCACAAATGAAGACTCAGCACAGCCAAAAATAAAAATAAACGTGAAGGCTAACACCATTAAGCTTCTAGAATAAAATAAAGGGGAATGTTGGATAGTCATGACTAGGAAGGGGCAGAAGGGAATGTCTGGTAGGACAGGAATATTGTTCATCTAGATCTGGGTGATGGTTACTGGAATGTACACATTTGTCAAAATTTATGGAACTATATACTTAAGATCTGTGCATTTTGCTATATACAAATCATATTTCAACAGTGAACTGTCCACATCAAAAAACTATCTGCTTTTCTATTTACAAAACTATAAATCATCCATTCAAACATACACCAAGTGCTGACTTCACCCACTTACTGTGCTAAAAGTGAAAAGTTGGTAAACAGTGAACACATGGCTGAATCACTGACTTAAGGAGCTTTCAAGAAAGTTGGTGAAGCATACATACCAAGGAAACTAGAATTGAAAGAGACATGTGTACCCCAATGTTCATCGCAGCACTGTTTATAATAGCCAGGACATGGAAGCAACCTAGATGTCCATCAGCACATGAATGGATAAGAAAGCTGTGGTACCTATACACAATGGAGTATTACTCAGCCATTAAAAAGAATACATTTGAATCAGTTCTAATGAGGTGGATGAAACTGGAGCCTATTATACAGAGTGAAGTAAGCCAGAAAGAAAAACACCAATACAGTGTATTAACGCATATATATGGAATTTAGAAAGATGGTAATGATAACCCTGTATGCAAGATAGCAAAAGAGACACAGATGTATAGAACAGTCTTTTGGACTCTGGGGGAGGCAGAGGGTGGGATGATTTGGGAGAATGGCATTGAAACATGTATAATATATGAAATGAATCACCAGTCCAGGTTTGATGCATGATACAGAATCCTTGGTGCTGGTGCACTGGGATGACCCAGAGGGATGGTATGGGGAGGGAGGTGGGAGGGGGGTTCAGGATGGGGAACACGTGTATATCCATGGCGGATTCATGTTGATGTATGGCAAAACCAATACAATAGTGTAAAGTAATTAGCTTCCAATTAAAATAAATTTATATTAAAAAAGAAATGACTTATATGTATCATTATCATCAAAAACACAAAAAAATCCCCACTCAAAATAACAAAAAATGAAAAACCTTGACAAAGTAATTTCTAGTGGACTTCATAAAACTGAACAGTTTCTATTCTTCTTGTAAGACGTCTTTTCCTGTTCATATTTGGTAGAGTCTAAAACCAGAATTGGTTCTCTCCCCAGAGCTCTTGTCTATGAAGTTGAGAGATAATATAGTTAAGTAGGTCCCAGAGGTAAGGCTTAGGGCTTCCTTGGCGGCTCAGATGGTAAAGAATCTGCCTGCAATGTGGAGACCCAGGTTCAATCCCTAGGTTGGGAAGATCCCCTGGAGAAAGAACTGGCAACCCACTCCAGACCTGGAGAATCCCATGGACAGAGGAGC
This sequence comes from Oryx dammah, assembly GCF_014754425.2. Taxonomy (NCBI): domain Eukaryota; kingdom Metazoa; phylum Chordata; class Mammalia; order Artiodactyla; family Bovidae; genus Oryx; species Oryx dammah. The sequence continues at coordinate 44,461,155 of NW_024070185.1, read as the reverse complement.
CTGGAGGGCTACAGTCCATGGGATCCAAAGAGTCAGACATGACTGAGCCACTAACATACACACAGAGGTAAGACTTAGGGGGATTAAAGACTCTAATATGAGTAGTCCACAAAACCCCCAGGTGAGTGGCTTGCACTGAAAACAGTGCTCTCTAGCTAGAGAAACACACCACAAAGGCAGCAGGAACTGGAAACCCTTTAATTCACAAGAGACTCACGGCTTCCATGGAATGTGGAAGAATAAGCTTGAACAGGAGGCAGGGCAGATGAATTCCGATACTAACTCAGCAATAAGTGTGGTGTGTGCTCTCTTTGGGTAAGCTGTTTAGCCACCTGGAGTCCCAGTTTCCTCCTCTGTAAAAATCAGGGCTTTGAACTTGGTGAGGTCCTTCCAGCTTTTGAAAGCTTTGATCCTTAGCCTAGTTGGCCCTCATTCAACTTCCTCAGAAAACCAAGCCCGAGGTCACAGCAGTCTATCAGGAATACAGTATGCAGAAATGGAGATGCCCATGCTGTATAAGATAACGGAACCACTGAGGGTTTAAGATAAAGTGAACAAATAATTCTCAACCACAGCACCCTTAACCTCTACACTGCACCTCAATGACATAACTCCCACAGATGGGGTCTGTAGTCAGATATTCTGCAATCTCTTTACACTTGCTTCTTATCAGGATTGGAAAAAACAAATCCAGAAAAAGTAAGCCTTATTCAGAGATGATACTATAGGTTAAACTGTGTCCCTCTAAAATTTGTATGTTGACAACCTAGCCCCCAGTAGCTCAGAATGTGACCTTATTTGGGCAAAGGGCAATTGCAGATGTAATTAAGATGAGGTCATAAGAGGAGATTTAACAGACATGCACACAGGGAGAAGGACATGTGAAGATGAAGGCAGAGATCAGGTGATGCCTCTGTAAGCTAAGGAATGTCAGAGACTGACAGGAAATCACCAGAAGCCAGGTGACAAGCATGAAACAGATTCATCCCCATGGTCCTCAGAAGCAAGCAGCACTGTGAACATCTCAGACTCCTGGCCTCCACAACGGTGAGAAAACACACTTTTGTTGTTTAAGCCACATGGCGTATGGTGCTGGCAAACTAGTACAGGTGTTATAAATGCTTAAAGGACAACCCTGCCTGGCCAGGGGGCTGGCTCACTAGCTTTCTCTCCCGTTCCTTAGCCCATAGCACAGCAGAGCAAGGTTACTGGTGATAAGTCGCTTCAGTCACGTCTGACTCTTTGCAACCCCATGGACCACAGCCAGCCAGGCTCCTCTGTCCATGGAATTCTCCAGGCAAGAATACTGGAGTGGGTTGCCATGCCCTCCTCCAGGGGATCTTCCTGACCCAGGGATCGAACCCGAGTCTCTTATGCCTCCTGCATTGATTGGCAGGTGGGTTCTTTACCACTAGCGCCACCTGGGAAGAACCACCAGTAACCTCAACCTTCAGGGAATTTATAATTTGAGTACCTGAAAAGAGTATTTAACATTCCTCTTCTTTTCTAAACACCACATTTCCTACTTTTAAAAAGCAAGTAACCAAGTATTTGCTAAGCCTTTATTATCTAACCAGGAATCTTCAGATAGCGTTTGTGACTTAGCTATCAGACTTCCCTCAGGTCCTCCTTATGTCAGTATGCTAAACATGTACAGGGTGGAAATGACCACTGTCAGCAAGTAAGTGGCATCATTTAGTCCAAACCCATATTACTACCAGTCTGCAGAAGCTACTGGAAAGAGTATGAGAAAAGATTACAAGGTAGCTTTACAATCACAGATGTACACTGTAATTAGCACTGTTCAGGGCTATTGGAAAACCATAAGCACCATTGATTTTTAGTGGGCCTCCTAGCTTCAGAGAGGTGCAGAATGACTGGAAGGTTTCTCATACATGGCCAGGCCACTGCCAAATTAATTATAAGCTCTGACTTGAATAATCAGAAAATGTCACAGAAACTACTGGCCTCTGCTGGACAGGTCAGTACCCTGTCTTGAGTCATTACGAACATAAGCAGTTTAGGGAGAGAGAAGAGCCCTAGTTTGCAAAAGATGGGAGCTGGCTGGCTGAGACGGGGGAGGTAAACAAGTACTGGCCTCTCTGAAAAGAACTGGGACTCATTCTACCTCAAACCATGGCTTAGGTTTAATTATTTCTGACATCAGTCCTTTCATACACCGAAGCCCTTCCTGTAAGTTAAGGTATAAACTAGGTGCTTTAGAATTAAAGGTCAGGACACACCGGTAGTTACAACAGTGGCTCTCCAATGACCAGGCATTAGAATGTACAGGACCAGGAACCCGCTGTTGCTGCAGCAGTTGCTCCTAGAACCTATAGTTTAAGAAATATTGCCACACACACACACACCCCTTCTACTTATAAGATAAATAAGTCCTGAGGATGGAGTGGATGGCATGGTGACTGGAGATAATGAAGGACAGGGAAGGCTGTTGTACTGCAGTTCACAGAGTTGCAAAGAGTTGAATACAACTTAGCGACTTAACAACAACAAAACTGTTGTGCCTTAAAGTTGCAAAGAGAGTAGATCTTAAAAACAAATCAAACTAACCAAAATAAAGAGACACAAACATAGTCCCTACCTTTAGTAAATAAAACCAACTCAGCCTCACACACACACACAAAAAGCAAAACAAAACGTAACCATGTGAGGCAACAAATACATTAATTGGCTTGATACAGTAATCATTTCACTATGTACAGCAAATTATTATGTTGTATACCTTAAATATATACCATTTTTATTAAAGATATATACTGTAAAAACAGTTCTAGGGGAGAACAGTTTGTAATCACACATGCAAAACAGGAAATATATAAGTTCCAAATATATTTTGCATGATAAAACTTTGATGAATTGCATGTGTATCATTTCCTATTTAAGTCTTGGGAAACTACTATTTTAGAGAAACTGGTCATTGGCATTCAAATTAATGTATCAGATAGTCATAAATAAATACTAAAATCCCCCAGAAAAGAAAAAAAAAAACCTCAAACTGGCTTAACAGAATGGTAAGGCAGTAGAGATGTACAGTCCAGACGGTGTGGTGTGTGTCTGCGAATGACTGGACAAGAATGGCCCATCCTGCGGAGCCTGGCAAAGCATGAGGAGCATGTAGGTCACTGCTGAAGGGCCTTACCCACACCTTCAAGGATGGACACTGGCATTGCCCTGCAGCTGGTATTTAGAGTGCCTGGAAGGGTCGGCACCCGGCTCTGTAGGCTGGACCTAATTGATGTTCAGGGGCCCTGAATGTGACTGACTTTACTGGATCAGATATGAGGCATTTACCATGTGTCACACACAAGAAATCCTACCTTCCAGAAAGCACATATAAGTCAACTAATAAATGATTAGGCACTTTCCAAAACATCATAGAAAGGTAACCCATTATTTCACACTGTTCATATACCTGACTCTTTGTAATCTGTAAATGTGCTTTGCAGTCTGCACATGCAAATAATAATGTTTAAAAGCTGTCACTGAAAGTACACCCTTTCCCATTTATTCTTCCTACTCTGGAGAAGTCTATATTATCCACTTTAGGGGTTTGATTTTAAGCTCTAGTTATTTTGGATAATGCCTATCTTTCATATGGCATGTCTACATCCTATTAAACATGAAATTTCTCAATGGCTATTAATAAAAATGCTCTCAAAGTACTTACCATTTAGAGTCCCCCACAGCATTTCCTTAGATGATGTAGTTATATGACATGTGAGTTGATTTAGGAAGACGTACCTGAAAGCTTTGATTCTCCCCTTGTGGTTTCCCTTTCTAACCAGTGTCATTTAGCTGCAACTTGGGCATTTATTCTATCTGAGATTATTCTTTATCCATATAATAGCTTTCCTTATTTATCACAGGTTGACGTGAATAATTTATATGCAAATGTCTACTATGCTCCTTGCCCTTGGAAGGTCCTCTGCTCCAATAAAGCTGGAGGGGCCTAAATATACTTCCTCATGTCCCCCTGTCTCTAACAATAAAAGCATTTCTGAGAATTCAGTCTCAAAAATTATAAAGTTCTGTCACTTGTGTTGAATACATATTAGCTGTTATTAATATGATCACTAAAGATAATTATGTATTTTTATGGACTTCATTTTTTTTGGCTCCAAAACCACTGCAGATGGTGACTGCAGCCATGAAATGAAAAGACGCTTACTCCTTGGAAGGAAAGTTATGACCAACCTAGATAGCATGTTGAAAAGCAGAGACATTACTTTGTCAACAAAGGTCTGTCTAGTCAAGGCTATGGTTTTTCCAGTGGTCATCTATGGATGTGAGAGTTGGACTATGAAGAAAGCTGAGTGCTGAAGAATTGATGCTTTTGAACTATGGTGTTGGAGAAGACTCTTGAGAGTCCCTTGGACTGCAAGGAGATCCAACCAGTCCATTCTGAAGGAGATCAGCCCTGGGATTTCTTTGGAAGGAACGATGCTGAAGCTGAAACTCCAGTACTTTGGCCACCTCATGCGAAGAGTTGACTCATTGGAAAAGACTCTGATGCTGGGAGGGATTGAGGGCAGGAGGAGAAGGGGATGACAGAGGATGAGATGGCTGGTTGGCATTACTGACTCGATGGATGTGAGTCTGAGTGAACTCCGGGAGTTGATGATGGACAGGGAGGCCTGGCGTGCTGTGATTCATGGGGTCGCAAAGAGTCGGACACGACTGAGCAACTGAACTGAACTGAAGGAATGGTGTACTGGTAAATGTTTAACAACTAGAATTTTGGGGAAAAGTGTATGTGTATATATGTTTGTATTAAACTTTACTGACAAAAAATGTGTAACACAGAGTGTAAAAATAATAATAAAATATGCAGTAGTCTTTACTGTAAATTCCATATAAGCAATTGATGGTAACAATGCTTTTGTTGATTTTTGTAGAATTCTACATCCACAGTCACTTTGTGACTGCAACTGATGACCATGTATTTTTAACATGATGTTGGTTGGCGTTTTCCTTCACATTAATAAGACAATAATGAAATAAAGACATCTGTAAGAAGTTCACTCATTTGTCAATGATATGAGCTACTTCTCTGATGAATGGAAAAATAGTTTGCAAATAATGGAAGACTACTTCCTCAATTTTTTATGCTATTGACAATGCAATGGCTATATATATGACACACTTTGAAGGTTTAGAAGGAGATAATCAATAAAACAAATCTAGTCCTAACTTACACTGCTTGACAACTGCTGTGGAATAAGTACTTCTACTTCAGTTTACCAATGTGCTGTCACTGAATGAAGAGCTGGAATGAAATGCACTGTAGGTGACTACCTAGCATTCCCACCATACAGATCCAACCAACATAAAAAACCTTAAGGTTAAATAACAATAGGCATGTAGCAATTAGAAGGGGATCACTTTAGAGTATTACCTTCTAAAAAATATAACTTGATTTACTTGTAAATTTGTCTAATTTAATTTCTAAATTAAATTTACTACTGTGGTCAAGAATCCCTTAGAAGAAATGGAGTAGCCATCATAGACAACAAGAGAGTCTGAAATGCAGTACTTGGATGTAGTCTCAAAAACGACAGAATGATCTCTTCATTTTCAAGGCAAACCATTCAATATCATGGTAATCCAAGTCTATGCCCCTACCTGCTGAAGAATGCTGAAGAAGCTGAAGTTGAACGGTTCTACGAAGACCTACAAGACTTTCGAGAATTAACACCCAAAAAAGATGTCCTTTCATTATAGTGGACTGGAATGTAAAAGTAAGAAGTCAAGAAACACCTGGAGTAACAGGCAAATTTGGCCTTGGAGTACAGAATGAAGCAGGGTAAAGGCTAA
>NW_024070185.1:44329271-44454920 GCF_014754425.2 Oryx dammah | reverse complement strand
TTATTGACTATGCCAAAGCCTTTGACTGTGTGGATCACAATAAACTGGAAAATTCTGAAAGAGATGGGAATACCAGATCACTTGATCTGCCTCTTGAGAAATCTGTATGCAGGTCATGAAGCAACAGTTAAAACTGGACATGGAACAACAGACTGGTTCCAAATAGGAAAAGGAGTACGTCAAGGCTGTATCCTGTCACCCTGCTTATTTAACTTCTATGCAGAGTACTTCATGAGAAACGCTGGACTGGAAGAAGCACAAGCTGGAATCAAGATTGCAGGGAGCAATATCAATAACCTCAGATATGCAGATGACACCACCCTTATGGCAAAAAGTGAAGACAAACTAGAGCCTCTTGAGAAAGTGAAAGAGGAGAATGAAAAAGTTGGCTTAAAGCTCAACATTCAGAAAACGAAGATCATGGCATCTGGTCCCATCAGTTCATGGCAAATAATGGGGAAACAGTGGAAACAGTGGCAGACTTTGTTCTTTTGCGCTCCAAAATCACTGTGGATGGTGACTGCAGCCATGAAATTAAAAGACGCTTACTCCTTGGAAGCAAAGTTATGAACACCCAGAGAGCATATTAAAAAGCAGAGACATTACTTTGCCAACAAAGGTCTGTCTAGTCAAGGCTATGTTTTTTCTAGTGGTCCATGTATGGATGTGAGAGTCGGACTGTGAAGAAAGCTGAGCGCCAAAGAATTGATGCTTTTGAACTGTGGTGTTGGAGAAGACCCTTGAGAGTCCCTTGGACTGCAAGGAGATCCAACCAGTTCATCCTAAAGGAGATTGGTCCTGGGTGTTCATTGGAAGGACTGATGTTGAAGCTGAAACTGCAATACTTTGGCCACCTGATATGAAGAGCTGACTCATTTGAAAGACCCTGATCCTGGAAAATATTGAGAGAAGGAGGAGAAGGGGACGACAGAGGATGAGATGGTTGGATGGCATCACTGACTCAATGGACATGAGTTTGGGTAGACTCTGGGAGTTGGTGATGCACAGGGAGGCCTGGTGTGCTGCAGTCCATGGGAGTCACAAAGAGTTGGACATGACTGAGTGACTGAACTAATTCTAAAAATGGCTGTGCTTAACAACTGGCTCCCAAAATTTGACAAGGGAATCTCAAAAACTATAGAGCGGGCTCCAGGACACCACTGGACAAACACTAAAGAAAAACCTTAGGAGACAGTTTGGACACAATTTATCAGAGTTCCTGCTTCTACTGGAATCACAGTGATTCCATGACTGCTGGCAAAATGTTACCAGTGAACAATAGAGGCTGGTGGGATTTCCGAATAATTTCAGTCCATGAATCCATATGCAATTTCTTAATCAACAGACATTGAAAACACAATTACATGAACTTTAGACTTCGAAGAGTTCTAGCCCACTTCTTTCAGTTCAAAAAGTACAAACTAAAAAAGGAGTCTACTACCTTCTTGAATTAAAAATAATATATATTAAGGGAATAAAATCTATAATGCTTGGATAGACAAAAGTTTGTCTGTCTTGGTACTAATGACCTACTTTGTTTAACCAACACTTTCCTTCACATTGTGGGAAAGATGGTCTCAGATGATCCCCTGATGCAATACTGCTTTCCTACCAGTTGCTGGGAACAACCAAACACCAGCGGTAATTGTCAGAGCTTAGTCCTGTCCCATTACAAGTACATAATGAATAAGCATCTAAAAGACTTGCACAGTGCCTGCTGTTGACAACCTATAATTAACCCTGGCTATAATTCTAGATGTCACAGAGTTTCAGTGAAAAACAATTTCAGGGAAAACAAATGCTCCTTTAAACAAATTTAGACAGTAAAGTCTAAATTTGTTTAAGATTTTAGAAAGTCAGCCTCATTCCTTATAATCAATGGAAAAGATCAATGGAAAGGTCAGTGGATTCAGAGTTCAAGAAGGACCTAGATTCTGGTCTTGATTCTGCTACTATGTATCTCGAGTGATGCTGAGTAAGTAATGTTACTTCTATTTACCTTAGTTTGCTAATTTTTAAAGTAAAAGTGTTGGGCTAAATAATGGCCAATTTTTAAAAATGAGGAAATCAACCTCCATAATCAAAAACGTTTCCTAGTGCTTAAAAAACCCATATGAATTAAAAATGCAACAAATATATCCTCCATGTAACTCTCTTGAACAACTGTTAAGCCCTCTTGCAGATTTTCAATGTCACACTCCTCTTTGTTCTTGCAAACACACAGTGTAATTCCTCTAGTTTCTAAATGTACATTTGACCTTTCAAATGTGTATTCTCAGTTTTCCCTATTGAAACTTGTTTACTTGTGAGAACAAGGCTCTCTTTTTCCAGTAGATCAGCAAGCAATTCCCAGAAAGGGCTAGGGTGTGAAGTGTCAGACATACCCAGGTACAAAAGATATAATGTCAATGTATTAAGAAGACAAGGTGTGGTGGTCTCAGCCCCTGGGCTGGGGAGTGTTGTTCTATCTTCTCTCACTGCAGTTCTTAAAAATGGCTAAACCTTAATTTAAAAATTCTGAGTCTGTGGTCTTTTCTCAGAACTGTCCAATTAAAATTTTTTGTAGTTTTAAGCATATTGTGCCTGAGACTAAACAAAGACCATAACCATCACACCTGAGAATAGTAATACTTGCCCCTCATTGAGGCACTGAACTTGGTGCTTTACATATATTATCTCATTTACAATTTTACCAACCCATCAAAGTGGGTATTAATCAAGTTTCATACATGACGCAAATGAAGCCCCAAGAAGCTAAGTATTGTGCCCAGGTTTAGCAGGCAAGTAAGTGTATGACAAGAACACACAGTGTATGGCAAGACTACACAGAATAACTGTGCAAAAAAGGTCTTAATGACTCAGATAACCACGATGGTGTGGTCACCCACCTAGAGCCAGACATCCTGGAATGTGAAGTCAAGTAGGCCTCAGGAAGCATTGCTGCCAATGAAGCTAGTGGAGGTGATGGAATTCCAGCTGAGCTATATAAAATCTGAAAACATGATACTGTTAAAGTTTTACACTCAACCTATCAGCAAATTTGGAAGACGCAGAACTGGCCACAGGGCTGGAAAAAGTCAATCTTCATCCCAATTCCCAAGAAGGGCAGTATGAAAGAATGTTCAAACTGCCAAACAGTTGTACATGCTAGTAAGGTTATTCTCAAAATCCTTCAAGCTAGGCTTCAGCAGTACTTGAATTAAGAACTTTTCAGATGTACAAGCTGGATTTAGGAAAGGCAGAGGAACCAGAGATCAAATTGCCAACATTCACTAGATCATAGAGAAAGCAAGGGAATTCTAGAAAAACAGCTACTTCTGTTTCACTGACAATACTAAAGCCTTTGACTGTGTGGATCACAACAAGCTGTGGAAAACTCTTGAGATGGAAATACCAGACCACCTTACCTATCTCCTGAGAAACCTGGAGTCAAGAAGTATGTGGGTCAAGAAGCAACACTTAGAACCTTATATGGAACAACTGACTGGTTCAGAACTGAGAAAGGAGTATGACAAGGCTGCATACTGTCACCCTGTTTAACTTATATGCAGAGTACATCATGAGAGATGCTGTGGTAGATGAGTTATAAGCTGGAATCAAGATTGCCGGGAGAAATATCAACAACGTCAGATATGCAGATGATACCATGGTAAAATGGTAGAAAGCAGAGAGGAACTAAAAGAGCCTCTTGACATGGGAGAAAGAGGAGGGTGAAAAGGCCAGCTTAAAACTCAACATTCAAAAAACAAAGATCTTAGCATCCAATCTCATCACTTTATGGCAAATAGAAGGGGAGAAGGTGGAAGCAGTGACAGATTTTCTCTGCTTAGGCTCTAAAATCAATGTGATGGTGACTCAGTCAGTTCAGTTGCTCAGTCCTATCTAATTCTTTGTGACCCCATATGCCAGGCCTCCCTGTCCTCCACCAACTCCCGAAGTTTACTCAAACTTATGTCCATTGAGTCGGTGATGCCATCCAACCATCTCATCCTCTGTCATCCCCTTCTCCTCCCACCAATCTTTCCCAGCATCAGGGTCTTTTTAAATGAGTCAGCTCTTCACATCAGGTGGCCAAAGTATTGGAGTTTTCAGCTTCAACATCAGTCCTTCCAATGAACACCCAGGACTGATCTCCTTTAGGATGGACTAGTTGGATCTTCTTGCAGTCCAACAGACTCTCAATAGTCTTCTCCAACACCACAGTTCAAAAACATCAATTCTTTGGTGCTCAGCTTTCTTTACAGTCCAACTCTCACATCCATACATGACTACTGGAAAAACCATAGCCTTGACTAGATGGACCTTTGTTGGCAAAGTAATCTCTGCTTTTTAATATGCTGTCTAGGTTGGTCACAACTTTTCTTCCAAGGAGCAAGTGTCTTTTAATTTCATGGCTGCAATCACCATCTGCAGTGATTCTGGAGCCCCAGAAAATAAAGTCAGCCACTGTTTCCCTATCTATTTGACATGAAGTGATGGGACTGGATGCCGTGATCTTAGTTTTCTGAATGTTAAGCTTCAAGCCAACTTTTTCACTCTCCTCTTTTACTTTCTCAAGAGGCTCTTTAGTTCGTCTTCACTTTCTGCCATAATGGTGGTGTCATCTGCATGTCTGAGGTTACTGATATTTTTCCTGGCAATCTTGATTCCAGTTTGTGCTTCCTCCAGCCCAGCGTTTCTCATGATGTATTCTGCATATAAGTTAAATAAGCAGGGTGACAGGATACAGCCTTGACGTACTCCTTTTCCTACTGGAACCAGTCTGTTGTTACATGTCCAGTTCTAACTGTTGCTTCCTGACCTCCATACAGATTTCTCAAGAGGCAGGTCAGGTGGTCTGGCATTCCTATCTCTTTCAGAAATTTTCCACAGTTTGTTGTGATCCACATAGTCAAAGGCTTTGGCATAGTCAATAAAGCAGAAATAGATGTTTTTCTGGAACTCTCTTGCTTTTTCGATGATCCAGTGGATGTTGGCCATTTGATCTCTGGTTCCTCTGCCTTTTCTAAAGCCAGCTTGTACATCTGGAAGTTCACGGTTCACGTATTGCTGAAGTCTGGCTTGGAGAATTTTGAGCATTACTTTGCTAGCGTGTGAGATGAGTGCAATTGTGTGGTAGTTTGAGCATTCTATGGCACTGCCTTTCTTAGGGACTGGAATGAAAACTGACCTTTTCTAGGCCTGTGGCCACTGCTGAGTTTTCCAATTTGCTGACATATTGAATACAGCACTTTCACAGCATCATCTTTTAGTACTTGAAATACCTCCACTGGAATTCCATCACCTCCACTAGCTTTGTTTGTAGTGATGCTTCCTAAGGCACACTTGACTTCACTTTCCAGGATATCTGGCTCTCGGTGAGTGATCACCCCACGTGATTATCTAGGTCATGAAGATCTTTTTGTACAGATGGAGAAGCATGGTAGGCTACAGCCCATGAGGTCGCAAAGAGTCGGACACTACTGAGCAACTTCACTTTCACTTTCTGTGTATTCTTGCCACCTCTTCTTAATATCTTCTGCTTCTGTTAGGTCCATACCATTTCTGTCCTTTATTGAGCCCATCTTTGCATGAAATGTTCCCTTGGTATCTCTAATTTTCTTCCAGAGATCTCTAGTCTTTCCCATTCTGTTGTTTTCCTCTATTTCTTTGCACTGATCGCTCAAGAAGGCTTTCTTATCTCTCCTTGGTATTCTTTGGAACTCTGCATTCAAATGGGTATATCTTTCCTTTTCTCCTTTGCTTTTCACTTCTCTTCTCTTCACAGCTATTTGTAAGGCCTCCTCAGACAGCCATTTTGCTTTTTTGCATTTCTTTTCCATGGGGATGGTCCTGATCCCTGTCTCCTGTACAATGTCATGAACCTCCATCCATAGTTCATCACTCTGTCTATCAGATCAGTCACTTAAATCTATTTCTCACTTCCACTGTGTAATAGTAAGGGATTTGATTTAGGTCATACCTGAATGGTCTAGTGGTTTTCCCTACTTTCTTCAATTTAAGTCTGAATTTGGCAATGAGGATTTTATGATCTGAGCCACAGTTAGGTCCCAGGCTTGTTTTTGCTGACTATATAGAGCTTCTCCATCTTTGGCTGCAAAGAATATAATCAATCTGATTTTGGTGCTGTCCATCTGGTGATGTCTATGTGTAGAGTCTTCTCTTGTGTTGTTGGAAGAGGGTGTTTGCTATGACCAGTGCGTTCTCTTGGCAGAACTCTATTAGCCTTTACCCTGCTTCATTCTGTACTCCAAAGCCAAATTTGCCTGTTACTCCAGGTGTTTCTTGACTTCTTACTTTTGCATTCCAATCCACTATAATGAAAGGGCATCTTTTTTGGGTGTTAATTCTAGAAGGTCTTGTAGGTCTTTGTAGAACCATTCAACTTCAGCTTCTTCAGCATTACTGGTGGGTGCATAGACTTGAATTACCATGATATTGAATGGTTTGCCTTGGAAACGAACAGAGATCATTCTGTCATTTTTGAGATTGCATCCAAGTACTGCATTTTAGACTGTTTTGTTGATTATGATGGCAACTCCATTTCTTCTAAGGGATTCCTGCCCAAAGTGGTAGGTATAATGGTCTGCTGCTGCTGCTGCTTCTAAGTCGCTTCAGTTGTGTCCGACTCTGTGTGACCCCATAGATGGCAGCCCACCAGGCTCTGCCATCCCTGGGATTCTCCAGGCAAGAACACTGGAGTGGGTTGCCACTTCCTTCTCCACCGCATGAAAGTGAAAAGTGAAAGTGAAGTTGCTCAACTCTTAGCGACCCCATGGACTGCAGCCTACCAGGCTCCTCTGTCCATGGGATTTTCCAGGCAAGAGTACTGGAGTGGGGTGCCATTGCATCTGAGTTAAATTCACCCATTCCAGTCCATCTTAGTTTGGTGATTCATAGAATGTTGATGTTCACTCCTGCCATCTCCTGTTTGACCACTTCCAATTTGTCTTGATTCATGGAGCTAACATTACAGGTTCCTATGCAATATTGCTCTTTACAGAATCGGACCTTGCTTCTATCACCAGTCACATCCACGGCTGGGTTTTGTTTTTGCTTTGGCTCCATCCCTTCATTCTTTCTGGAGTTATTTCTCCACCAATCTCCAGTAGCATATTGGGCACCGACTGACCTGGGGAGTTCATCTTTCAGTATCCTATCTTTTTGCCTTTTCATACTGTTCATGGGGTTCTCAAGGCAAGAATACTGAAGTGGTTTTCCATTCCCTTCTCCAGTGAACCACATTCTGTCAGACCTCTCCACTATGACCTGTCCATCTTGGGCGGCCCCACACAGCATGGCTTAGTTTCATTGAGTTAGACTAGGCTTTGGTGTGTGTGATCAGATTGGCTAGTTGTCTGTGATTGGCGATGGTGACTGCAGCCATGAAATTAGAAGGCAATCGCTTTGTGGAAGGAAAGCTATGACAAACATAGACAGTGTGTTAAAAACCAAAGACATCACTTTGCTGACAAAGGTCTATATAGTCAAGGCTATGGTCTTTCCAGTAGTGATGTAAGGATGTGAAATCTGGACAATAAAGAAGGCAGAGTACTGAAGAATTGATGTGTTTGAGAAGACTTGGGAGTCCCTTGGCCTGCAAGGAGATCAAACTATTCAATCCTAAAAGAAATCAACTTTGAATACTCATTGAATGAGTGATGCTGAAGCTCCAAAGCTTTGGCCACCTGATGCAAAGAGATAAAGACCTTGATGCTGGGAAAGATTGAAGGCAGAAGGAGAAGAGGGAAGAGGGCAACAGAGGATGGGATGGTTAGATGGCATCACCGATTCAGTGGATATGAACTTGGGCAAACTTGGAGATGGTGAGGGACAGGGAGGCCTGGTTGCTGCAGTCCATCGGGGTTGCAAAGAGTCAGACATGACTTAGTGACCAAACGAAAGTGTATGGCCTCCCTCACGGTACCTGCCACTGCAAATTAAAACTCAGGCATGACCCAAGCAGGACTGATGCCTGTCTTGGTTTTGAATGGGGAAGACAGCAGGGAAACAGCTCTATGAGATTTTGTGCTTGGCAATTTCACTATTAATGGGATAGAATGCCCATTTTAAAGTGAAAGTGACACTTTTCCTAGCAAAGCTTTACTTCAACACTTGCAAAAAAAGGTCCATTAAGGACTATCCAACATACTGTGCAATCCATTAAGGACTATCCAACATACTGTGCAATCCTGTACAGTCTTTTCAATGCTAAGCTAAAAGCCATACTTGCAAATGTACTGAAATATCTTTTGTTAGAAAAGCATGGGAAAATTATACACATGCTATGTATATATCACGATGCCATGAGAATACAACTAACTTTATTACTCAATGATCACAAGTTCCCAGCTGGTTACTAAATGTGATCCAGATGTAAACATCAACATGATTTTATGATAATGCCAAGCACTGGCAAGGTGGTGACACATCTAAGACTGCTGTACATTGCTGGGGTCAATGTATGTTGAAAACTACTGTGAAGAAAAGCATCCTCACTGAGCCAGCGATTCCAGTCCTAGGCACACACCCCACAGAAATGCCTTCACAGGATGCCAAAGTCATGTATGAGAATGGCTTTAGAAGCTTTATATAGTAGTCCTAAACCAAAAGCAACACAAATGTCCATTATCAATAGAACAAATAAAGAAATATTGGTATACAGTGGATACTATGTAACAAAGAGAATCAATAAATATAGCCACACCACACAACATGGATGAGACCCACAAACATAATATGGAGCTAGGTACAAGAGTATACAGTGATTCTGTTTATGCAATGTTCAAAATCAGGCGAAACTAATGTACAGTGTTAGAAGTCTGGAGGGTGGAGGCATTTGGGAAGGAGAAGAGGGGGAGTGGTTGCAAAGGGCCTGGAGAGGGCATCTGAGAAAAACAGCAACAACAAACACAATTCTATTAATACCAGGTAGGGATTATGATTCTCACTTTATACAGATGAAAAAGGGACTTTTAGAGAGGTTATGAAAACACAGCCTACATTATACTTACTTAGTTGTAAGTGGCTTTAGCCAGAATTTTAACCCAGATCTGAGTCTCCTCATTCCTTTCTTCACAATATTAGTATTAAATATAGTGACTTCTTTTTTTTTTTTTTTTTTTGCCCACTCAGCATACCTTTCCACTGCTGGTCAGAGCATCCCAGTTATCCTCCCCTCATTCCATGTGGTCCTATGGGGAATGCCCATGACAACACCTCACCCCGTTGACGGGGGCAGCATTTGACTCGCCTGTGCTCACTGGACACTGTAACGGACCTGAATCTTGGACTGTGTGACAAATAATCAATGAAGACTAGAGGAGTTCAGTAATAATACCAGAAGCAGCCAAATATGAAGCTGTCTGTAGGTTTGATATCCTCTGAAAGCAAGTTCAATGGAAGCACAAGCATAACAGATTCCACACGCTGCTCTATCCTCACCCTGGACACAGTGCCTGTGATGTCACAGACTCTCAGTAAATATTAAATATCGCTCAATGTATGAATGAATCCTCTGAATTGTTGCATTTCATGTTCTTCCCTTGGCTGGACAGTTTAGCCTTTTCTTTATATTATGTAAACGAATTGCCATTTTCCCAGTGCAATGCCAGATTTCCCTTTCTTTTGCAATGCCAGCTTCTCATGCTTGCAAGCAAAGAACCCTATCAGAGTATTATTTCCAGCATTGTTACATGTGCCATAATATTTGAGAATACAGTCCTGTGGTGATCTGTTCTTCTATAGCAATGTATTTTCTGTACTATTGTCAACCCCAAATTAGGATGCTGATAGAAAATTCTTCAACTGCAGCATCAAGGAACTATACAGTATCATAGGAGAGATAGTTTATTAAGTGGTTTACAGATCCATGTGAAAAAGACCACCTACAATATGTGAGGAAGTAGTTTATTTCTACACTGTATTTGATTCATCCTAAACTTGGACCGGGAGAAACAGCAATAACCTCAGATATGCAGACGACACAACCGTTATGGCAGAAAGTGAAGAGGAACTAAAAAGCCTCTTGATGAAAGTGAAAGAGGAGAGTGAAAAAGTTGGCTTAAAGCTCAACATTCAGAAAACGAAGATCATGGCATCTGGTCCCATCACTTCATGGGAAATAGATGGGGAGACAGTGGCAACAGTGTCAGACTTTATTTTCTTGGGCTCCAAAATCACTGCAGATGGTGACTGCAGCCATGAAATTAAAAGACGCTTACTCCTGGGAAGGAAAGTTATGACCAATCTAGACAGCATATTCAAAAGCAGAGATATTACTTTGCCAACAAAGGTCTGTCTAGTCAAGGCTATGGTTTTTCCAGTGGTCATGTATAGATGTGAGAGTTGGACTGTGAAGAAACCTGAGCACCGAAGAATTGATGCTTTTGAACTGTGGTGTTGGAGAAGACTCTTGAGAGTTCCCTGGACTGCAAGGAGATCCAACTAGTCCATCCTAAAGGAGATCAGTCCTGGGTGTTCACTGGAAGGACTGATGTTGAAGCTGAAACTGCAATACTTTGGCCACCTCCTGCGAAGAGCTGACTCATTGGAAAAGACCCTGATACTGGGAAGGATTGAAGGCAGGAGGAGAAGGGGACGAAAGAGGATGAGATGGCTGGATGGCATCACTGACTCAATGGACATGTTTTGGGTAGGCTTCAGGAGTTGGTGATGGACAGGGAGGCCTGGTGTGCTGCGATTCATGGGGTCGCAAAGAGTCGGACACAACTGAGCGACTGAACTGAACTGAAACTTGGACCAGCTTTCATACATTTATCCAGGTACAGTTATGAAAAGGAAATAAATGCAAACAACATATGAATTCATAGGAAATATTAACATCTTCTCAGGAAGAGATGAGTTGATTGGTTTTGAGCAATGATATTAAAATATAAAAACCAATAATGTACATAGTAGCCTTTTCAAAGAAATCATATGCCTTTTTGCTTTGATTTTCATCTTCTTCACAGTGGAAAGGGTTGGAGTTGATGTAAAAGGAGTGCATTAGAGTGATGATGGCAATTGTTGCAAAGTCAACAATCTCTGAGTAAAGTTCCTAATCCTGCAGTGAATGGGACATAGTCTGACTACATGCACCTTTCCATAGGAGAGACACAGCCTGGTTTTCTATGTTTGGGACATAAAGAAATTATGGTTGTCTGTATGTCCAATGTGGGCAGCTAAATATAAGCAAGAAACTTTTCCTTACCCTGGACACATACACATGGAAAACTTCTCTGATTCAACCCCAAATTTTGGAAACTGGCAAATTCGAGCTATAAGGGCCAAAGCTATCCACAGCAGCCTTGTATGAGTCAAGGTTCCATGGCAGATTAAAATATAACCTATGTAATACATTAATCATGGTTAAGCCTGGCTTCAAAAAGTCCTATACTACTCAGCAGGTTGCTTGTGTCCCTGTGTGTATAACACATATATTGAATAAACCTAATTTCAAGTAAAGCCTCAGAGGTAGTTTTAAAAGATGATCATTGGGGCTTCCCTGGTGGCTCAGTGGTAAAGAATCCACCTGCAAATGCGGGAGACACAGGTTCAACCCCTCATCTGGGAAGATCCCATGTCTCGGAGCAACTAAGAGCATGTGCCACACTTAGTCATCATATTTCCCTGGATTCCTAGAGACTGGGATGGTTTCTGAAACTTTTCTTATTTTTGAAGACCTTGATAATTTTCAGGAGTATTTACTAGATATTTTTTAGAATGTTCCACTATTTTGGTTTGGCTGATGTTTTTCTTATTGTTAGACAGTATTTTGGGAGGAAGATCACAGAGGTAAAGTACCATTCTCATCACATCATATCAAGGGTATACAGTATTATTAACATGAGTGATCACTATGACATTAACCTCGATAACCTGGTCAAGGTGGTGGCTATCAGGCTGCTCCACTTAAAGTTACCCTGACTTCTCTTCCCATCCTGTGTTCTTTGGAAGCAAGCCAGTATAGCCCACACTTAAGGGTCTATGGGGTCACACAGTCGAACATGGCTGAGGTGACTTAGCCACAGCAGCAAGGTACGGGGAGTTATGGTCCACCTCTCTGAGGGCAGAGTAGCTACATAAATTATTTGAAATTATTCAGATGGGAGAGTTGTTTCTTCTCCCACATTTACTTATTTATTCAGTCATATAGTAATCTCTAGAGAAGGAAATGGCAACCCACTCCTGTATTCTTGCCTAAAGAATGTCATGGGCAGAGGAGTCAGGCAGGCTACAGTCCATGGGGTCACAAAGAGTCAGCTGCAACTGAGCACAGCATATAGCAATATCAGTATGGACTTGTATGTTTATTTATTCTTTGACTTATAACTCAATACTGTGTTATTTTATTACTTGAACTGTTTCAGTTTTACCCACTGAGATTTCTTTCAGTTGGCTCCCATGCCCTCTGACATGTCCCCGTTGTTTTGCTCTTTGAACACCAATTACTTTTTCTTTTTTAATAGGGAAGGATAGACATCTGTATTTTTGGATGGCTTATATATGGATCCACTGAGAGACGAGGCTCAATCATTGAATCCTTAGTAAATATTGAGTTCTAGTATCACTTTACAGTTAATTCAAAGGGTTAAGACTGACCTCAATACTTCATCATTCATTTATGGGACAAACTTTGTACAGGGGTTCAGAAGGTTAGTTTCCTTAAATCATTCCCAGTGCATGACTGGTATTAATTCACGTTGAGAGGCTAGGTCTTTCAGAACTAGGCTGTCCATCAGAGGTGGTGAAGCAAACTGTACTGGAACTTCAGCCTTTCCTGAGAGACCCTCTGCTCCTTTGTACCATCTTGTACTTTCAAATTAAATCACATCTTCACAGTCACTGGTTAGGACCAGCCTACTGGTTATCACCAGTTAGAAGCAGTTCACTGTTATCACAGGTTGGAACCAGTTTCCCGGTTGGAGGTCCTGCAGTAATGTGGACAGAATATGGAATAATTTATCCTTGGGGACCCAGGCGTCCTCTAATTATGCTAGTTGGGCGTAGTTCTGAGCATGCAGTATGTCTACAAAAATGTCTGAACGGCTGTCTTACTAAAAAACTGGATATGTGAGAATACGTGAGATTCTAGGCACTAAGATAGTCATATATATTTTCTCACCTCCTCATAATTATCTTGTAGGAAGATATCATTATTCTCTTGTTACAGAGATTGGGGCCTGGGAGGTTAAGTCATAGAACTGGTGAATGGCAGAGTGGCATTCCAATTCAAAAGTCTCTAGGCTAGCTTACCCCTTCAGACTGGAAATTACGGCCATATAAACTTACAGTTTCCTCAAAGGAAGCCTGCTGTGCCAAGGGTGGGCAGTGTAAGCCTCAGGTCTATTTAAGGCCACATTCTTGCTGGTTTGGTTTTGCTCTGTCCATAAGAAAGGGCAAAGAGGGGTTAGATTTCCTTTCACAAGGCTCTGTATTGGTTGAAATCAAGCATTCTTCTCTTGGGAGTTACCTTAAGAGAAACCCAGAACTGCAAGGTTAGAAGGAAATGAAAGGCATTCTAGCTAAAAATGCTGTGGGACGTTTCTCTCCCCTCCCCAGCACCTCTCCCAGATGGTTGTTCAGCTTTACTGAAAGGCTCAGCATTTTCTGAGGTAGGCTATTTCTTCTTTAACCACACTGTTCAACTCTTCATTCTCCAGAACAATCATCTCTTTGTAACTTCTAGGCTGGGTTTCTGACCCCATCTTGGGAAGACGAGCTCTCAGTCGGCTTCCACATGCCAGCACAATCAGCTTTCTGGACTGTGTGGGGAGCTGGGTTAGCTCCAGGTCAGGCACTGCTTATTCTGTGGTGGATCCAAGAGAGCATCCTCCAAAGCAAGACAACCACAGACCCAAGATGCCAATTTATCCCAAGTTACTGTATTAACATATGCCCCTCTTCTGAGATAGCAAAGATTGGCTGTCACTCATGTTGAATAACTATTAGCTCTGCACTTCCCTTAGGACCTTCACTTCTCTTAATGGGATCACAATCATCCCTTGGCAAACCCTTAAGAGGCATTTAGTCCACTGTGTTCATGTAAAGTGCCTCTACGGGTGAGGGTGCAACCACATGCATTTCTAAGTGTCTATCAGATTCACACTTCAAAACAAACAAGTCAAGGAAATCTTGGACGTGCCTGAATATAAAAGCAATCTCAAAGAAGAATGATGGCTTACTGGCAAAAGAGAAGGAAGTTTCAAGACTGCCACTGGGAAAGAAAAATGTGACATTTCATTTCCTTCTGATATGAATAGCAGGTGCTCAGACACACTGAGCTGAAAAACAAGTGAGATGCAGAAAAATAAGTAGCTCTACCAACTGCCAGGAGCTGAGAAACAGAAAATATATTTTTATTCAAGTTCTTTTCCCCCTGGGGATCAAATCTCGTGTTTTAATTTAATTTAGCTTGAAGAACTTGATGCACTGAAAGCTACTGTCAGAGCAGGAAGAAAACACCTGAAAATTACCACCACCAATTACTGAACACCCATGATGGAAAGCTTGCAGCCTAAGGAACTGAACGAATTCTGAACTGTAACCGCTGTGTGACTGAACTCCAGTATATGCCCGAAATGCAGAGTTTTAGGCAAAGACTGTATAATGAAAGCTCCAACTGCTTTCATAGGAAAGCTCCCTGAGAAGAGGAATGTCAGCCCTGTAATGACTGAACCAAAGTAAATGATTATTGGGGTCTTTAAGGCAAGTGTCACTTTGCTGACAAAGGTACAATAGTCAAAGCTATGGTTTTTCCAGTAGTCATATACAGATGTGAGAATTGGACCATAAAGAAGGCTGAGTGCCAAAGAATTGATGCTTTCAAACTGTGGTGATAGAGAAGACTCGTGAGTCGCTTGGACAGAAAGGAGATCAAACCAATCAACCCTAAATGAAATCAACCCAGAATATTCATTGGAAGGACTGATGCTGAAGCTGAAACTCCAATACTTCGGCCACCTGATGCAAACAGCTGATTCACTGGAAAAGACCCTGATGCTGAGAAAGATTGAGGGCAGGAGGAGAAAGTGGCAACAGAAAATGAGATGGTTGGATGGCATCATTGACTCAATGGACATAAGTCTGTGCAAACTCTGGGAGATAGTGAAGGAAAGGGAAGCCTGGTGTGCTGTAGTTCAGGGGTTACAAAGAGTTGGACATGACTGAGTGACTAAAAACAACAAAGCCAAGTATGTGGTGGGGGGGTGACTAAGATCAGAACATTTGGCTGCAAGTCTGATTAAGAAGCAGGCAGAGCATCTCTCCCACTCCATATCATGGGGCAATTGCCCTTTCTCAGTCCTGGTGCATGCGCGCGCGCGCGCGCGCGCACACACACACACACACACACACACACGCACACACACACACACACGCACACACACACACACACACACGCACACAAAAATAGAGATTCAAATTCTACAGTGAATAGAAGAGAAGGTCTCAGGACTGGGGTCCACCGAGTACCATGGAAGGCTAAGAGGCCTGGAAATGAGAAGATTAGGTGGGCATTAGCTTTCTGGATTCAGAACTAGCCTTCTTACCTCAGTCAAGTTCCAGAATGCTGGTAGCCAGCTTTTATTTTTCAGCCTGGAGAGACTGATAGAGTCTTTCTTGGGGAATCTAATCAACTAGGAAGACAAAGATACCCCAGCCAGATCACCGTACAGTAAAACCCACAGATGATAGTCACCAGCCACAAACACGGAGCTTTTAATTATCTTGCTAGCATCCCACTGGAGACGGCAATGACACCACACTCCAGTACTCTTGCCTGGAAAATCCCATAGGCAGAGGAGCCTGGTAGGCTGCAGTCCATGGGGTTGCGAAGAGTCAGACACGACTGAGCCTCTTCACTTTCACTTTTCACTTTCATGCATTGGAGAAGGAAATGGTAACCCACTCCAGTGTTCTTGCCTGGAGAATCCCAGGGATGGGGGAGCCTGGTGGGCTGCCATCTATGGGGTCGCACAGAGTCACAACTGAAGCGACTTAGCAGCAGCAGCAGCATCCCACTATTTACCTGAAATGGTTTTATTATGGTATTATACATATCCCATACAATTAATCCATCTAAAGTGTATAATCAATGTTTTTAGTATATTTAGAGTTGTGCAACTATCACCACAACCAATTTTAGTGAGAAACCTCAAAAAGAAAATTCTACTTATGAGCAGGACACCCTCTAATTCCTCAGCACTAGGTGACTACTAATCAACTTTCTGTTTCTATAGATTTGTAGTGGTACCCTTTTAAGTATGAAGAGACAAGCAAAGACTACTATAAACCCGAGAAATGTCACTATTTTTAAAGACAGAGTTGGAAAATACACAAAAAACCAATTAGAGGGAAGCTGAGGCTATGCAGGGAGAAGAAAATGCCAAGATATCCACATTAACTATCTTTCATATCCTCAAATAAGTAACTGTAACTATGAAATTAAAAGTATGATACTTTAAAAATAATAAAGACAAGAAAGAGGTCCAGGAAAGCAAAAATATAATAGTAGAAATGGCTCAATAATACGGTTGGATGAAAATTTGAGGAACTCTCACACATAAAAGCAGAGCCCAGAAACAATGAAACCCAAGGGGAAACATGCTAAGACACATATTAATCAAACTAACAAAAATTAAACCCAAAGAGCAAATATTAAAAGCAGCAAGGGAAAAGCAACAAGACATACACTGGGATCCCCATAAGGATAAGAGCTGATCTTTCAACAGAAACTGCAGGCCAGAAGGGAATAGCAGGATATACTTAAAGTGATGAAAGGGAAAAACCTACAATCAAGATTACTCTACCCAGCAAGGATCTCATTCAGATTCAGTGGAGAAATCAAAGGCTTTACAGACAAGCAAAAGCTGAGAGAATTCAGCACCACTAAACTAGCTCTTCAACAAATGTTAAAGGATCTTCTCTAGACAGAAAGGTTTATAAAAACTAACCCAAAATAATATGGTAAATGGTAACAGGATCATACTCATCAATAATTACCTTAAATGTAAATGGGCTAAATGCTCCAGCCAAAAGACAAAGACTGGCAGAATGGATACAAAAACAACATCCCAATATATGCTGTCTACAAGAAGCCCACCTCAAACCTAGGAACATATACAGACTGAAAGTGAAGGGCTAGAAAAAAATATTTCATGCATATCAAAACCAAAAGAAAGCAGGAGTAGCAATACTCATATTAGATAAAATAGACTTTAAAATAAAGACCATTATAAGAGACAAAGGACACTACATAATGATCAAGGGATCAATCCAAGAAGCTACAATAATTATAAATATATATGTGCCTAACAGAAACCTATATGCAGGTCAGGAAGCAACAGTTAGAACTGGACATGGAACAACAGACTGGTTCCAAATAGGAAAAGGAGTACGTCAAGGCTGTATATTGTCACCCTGCTTATTTAACTTATATGCAGACAACATCACAAGAAACACTGGGCTGGAGGAAGCACAAACTGGAATCAAGATTTATGGGAGAAATATCAATAACCTCAGATATGCAGATGACACCACCCTTATGTCACAAAGTGAAGAGGAACTAAAGAGCCTCTTGATGAAAGTGAAAGAGGAGAGTGAAAAAGTTGGCTTAAAGCTCAACATTCAGAAAACTAAGATCACAGCATCCAGTCCCATCACTTCATGGCAAATAGATGGGGAAACAGTGGAAACAGTGACAGACTATTTTTTGGGGCTCCAAAATCACTGCAGATTGTGATTGCAACCATGAAATTAAAGGACAGTTGCTCCTTGGAAGAAAAGTTATGACCAACGTAGACAGCATATTAAAAAGCAGAAACATTACTTTGCTGACAAAGGTTCACCTAGTCAAAGCTATGGTTTTTTCCAGTAGTCATGTATGGATGTGAGAACGGGCCTGTAAAGAGAGCTGAGCACCAAAGAATTGATGCTTTTGAACTGTGGTGTTGCAGAAGACTCTTGAGAGTCTCTTGGACTGCAAGGAGATCCAATCAGTCCATCCTAAAGGAGATCAGTCCTGGGTGTTCATTGGAAGGACTGATGCTGAAGCTGAAACTCCAATACTTTGGCCACCTAATGTGAAGAACTGACTCACTGGAAAAGACCCTGATGCTGGGAAAGATTGAAGGTGGGAGGAGAAGGGGAGGTGGGACAGAGGAGGAGATTGTTGGATGACATCACTGACTTCATGGACATCAGTTTGAGTAAACTCTGTGAGTTGGTGATGGACAGGGAAGCCTGGAGTGCTGCAGTCCATGGGGTCACAAAGAGTCAGACATGGCTGAGAGACTGAACTGAACTGAATAAAAGCCATATATGACAAACCCACAGAAAACATCCTCAATGGTGAAAAACTGAAAACATTTCCTCTGAAATTAGGAACAAGTCAAGGATGGCCATTCTGACCACTACTATTCAATATAGTTTTGGAAGCCCTAGCCACAGCAATCAGAGAAGAAAAAGAAATAAAAGGAATCCAGATTCTAAAGGAAGAAGTAAAATTCTCACTGTTTGCAGATGACATGATGCTCTACACAGAAAACCTTAAAGATGCCACTAGAAAATTACTAGACCTAGTCAATCAATACAGTAAAGTTTCAGGATATAAAATTAATACAAAGAAATCCCTTGCATTCATATATACTAACAATGAGAAAACAGAGAAATTAAGGAAACAATTCCATTCACCATTGCAATGAAAATAATAAAATACTTAGGAATATATCTACCTAAAGAAACAAAAGACCTATATATAGAAAACTATAAAACATTGATGAAAGAAATCAAATATGGCACAAATAGATGGAGAAATATACCGTGTTCATGGATTGGAAGAATCAATATAGTGAAAATGACTATACTACCCAAAGCAATCTATAGATTCAAGGCAATCCCTATCAAGCTACCAACAGTATTTTTCAGAGAACTAGAACAAATAATTTTACAATTTGTATGGAAATACAAAAAAACCTCAAATAGCCAAAGCAATCTTGAGAAAGAATGGAACTGGAGCAATCAACCTGCCTGACTTCAGACTATACTATAAAGCTACAGTCATCAAGACAGTATGGTGCTGGCACAAAGACAAAAATATAGATCAATGAAACAAAATAAAAAGCCCAGAGATAAATCCATGCATCTATGGACACCTTATCTTTGACAAAGGAGGCAAGAATATACAATGGAGAAAAGACAACCTATTTAACACTTGGTGCTGGGAAAACTGGTCAATCACTTGTAAAAGAATGAAACTAGATCACTTTCTTGGAGAAGGAAATGGCAACCCACTCCAGTATTCTTGCCTAGAGAATCCTGTGGACAGAGGAGCCTGGTGGGCTGCTGTCTATAGGGTCACACAGGGTCGGACATGTCTGAAGTGACTTAGCATTCATGCATGCATTGGAGGAGGAAATGGCAACCTACTCTGGTATTCTTGCCTGGAGATCCCAGGCACAGAGGAGCCTGGAGGGCTGCCATCTATGGAGTTGCACAGAGTCGGACATGACTGCAGTGACTTAGCAGCAATAGCAGCAGAACACTTTCTAACACTATACACAAAATTAAACTCAAATGGATTAAGAATCTAAACCTAAGACCAGAAACTAAAACTCCTAGAGGAGAAAATAGGCAAAACACTCTCTGACATAAATCACAGAAGGATCCTCTATGACCCAGCTCCCAGGGTAAGGGAAATAAAAGCAAAAGTAAACAAATGGGACCTAATTAAAATTAAAAGCTTTTGCACAACGAAGGAAACAATAAGCAAGGTGAAAAGACAGCTTTCAGAATGGAAGAAAGCAATAGCAAATGAAGCAACTGACAAAGAATTAATCTCAAAAATATACAAGCAGCTCATGCAGCTCAATACCAAAAAAAAAAAAAAAAATGACCCAATCAAAAAATGTGCCAAAGAACTAAACAGACATTTCTCCAGAGAAGACATACAGCTGGCTAACAAACACATGAAAAAATGCTCAACGTCATTCATTATCAGAGAAATGCAAATCAAAACCACAATGAGGTACCATCTCACGCTGGTCAGAATGGCTACAATCCAAAAGTCTACAAGCAATAAATGCTGGAGAGGGTGTGGAGAAAAGGGAACCCTCTTTACACTGTTGGTGGGAATGCAAACTAGTATAGCCACTATGGAGAACAGTGTGGAGATTCCTTAAAAAACTGGAAATAGAACTGCCATATGACCCAGCAATCCCACTGCTGGGCATACACACTGAGGAAACCAGAATTGAAAGAGACATGTGTACCCCAGTATTCATCACAGCACTGTTTATAATAGCCAGGACATGGAAACAACCTAGATGTCCATCGGCAGATGAATGAATAAGAAAGCTGTGGTACATATACACAATGGAGTATTACTCAGCCATTAAAAAGAATACATTTGAATCAGTTCTAATGAGGTGGATGAAACTGGAGCCTGTTATACAGAGCGAAGTAAGCCAGAAAGAAAAACACCAATATAGTATACTAATGCATATATATGGAATTTAGAAAGATGGTAATGATGACCCTATATGTGAGACAGCAAAAGAGACACAGATGTAAAGAACAGTCTTTTGGACTCTGGCAGAAGGCGAGGGTGGGAGGATTTGAGAGAATAGCATTGAAACATGTATATTATCATATGTGAAACAGATCGCCAGTCCAGGTTCGATGCCTGAGACAGGGTGCTCAGGGCTGGTGCACCGGGATGACCTTGAGGGATGGGATCGGGAGGGAGGTGGGAGGGGGGTTCAGGATGGGGAACACATGTACAACCATGGCTGATTCATGTCAATGTATGGCAAAAACCACTACAATACTGGAAAGTAATTAGCCTCCAATTAAAATAAATAAATTAATATTAAAAAAAGAAATCTCCTGCATTCCTATACACTAACAATGAAAAATAAGAAAGGGAAATTAAGGAAACAATTCCATTCACCATCATAATGAAAAGAATAAACTACTTAGGAATAAATTTACCTAAAGAAACAAAAGACCTGTATACAGAAAACTATAAAACACTGATGAAAAAAATCAAAGATGACAAAAGTAGATGGAGAAATACAACACGTTCTTGGATTGGAAGAATCAATATAGTAAAAATGAGTGAACTACCCAAAGCAACCTATAGATTCCATGCAGTCATTATCAAATTACCAATGGTATTGTTCACAGAACTAGAACAAATAATTTCACAATTTGTATGGAAACACAAAAGACACTGAATAGCTACAGCAATTAAAAAATAAGAATGGAACTGGAAGAATGAACCTTCCTGACTTCATATTACACTACAAAGCTACAGTCATCAAGATAGTATGGTACTGGCACAAAGACAGAAATATAGATCAATGGAACAAAATAGAGCGTCCAGATTAAATCCATGCACCTATGGACACCTTATCTTTGACAAAGGAGGCAAAAATATACAATGGACAAAAGACAGTTTATTCAACAAGTGGTGCTGGGAAAACTGGTCAACTATGTGTAAAAAATTAAACTAGAACACTTTTTAACACCACACACAAAAAAATAAACTCAAAATGGATTAAATACCTAAATATAAGACCAGAAACCAGGTATAGAACTCAGAGGAAAACATAGGCAGAACACACTATGGGATAAATCACAGCAGGATCTGCTATGACCCACCTCCCAGAGTAATGGAAATAAAGACAAAAATACACAAATAGGACCTAATTAAAAGCTTCTGAACAATAAAGGAAACTGTAAGAAAGGTGAAAAGACAGCCCTCAGAGTAGGAGAAAATAATAGCAAATGAAACTGACAAAGAATTAATCTCTAAAATATACAAGCAGCTCAATACCAGAAAAACAAACAACCCAATTAAAAAGAGACCAAGAGACTTAACAGACTTCTCCAAAGACATACAGATGGATAATAAAAACATGAAAAGATGCTCAACACTGCTCATTATTAGAGAAATGCAAATCAAAACCACAATGAGGTATCATCTCATGCTGATCAGAATGACATTCATCAAAAAGTCTACAAACAATAACTACTGGACAGGGTGTGGAGAAAAGGGAACCCTCTTACACTGTTGGTAAGAATGCAAACTTGTACAGTCACTATGGAGAACATGTGGATATTCCTTAAAAAACTAGGAATAGAACTGCCATATGACCTAGCAATCCCACTGCTGGGCATACACCCTGAAGAAGCCAGAATTGAAAGACACACCCCAATATTCACTGAAGCACTATTTACAATAGCTAGGGCATGGAATGTCCATTGGCAGATGAATGGATAAGAAAGTTGCAGTACATATACACAATGGAATATTACTCAGCTATAAAAAGGAACATGTTTGAGTCACTTTTAATGAGGTAGATGAATCTGGAGCCTATTATACAAAGTGAAGTAAGTCAGAAAGAGAAAGACAAATACTGTATATTAATACATACATATGGAATTTAGAAACACAGTACCAATGATCCTACATACAGGGCAGCGAAGGAGACACAGATATAAAGAACAGACTTTTGGATTCAGTGGGAGAAGAGGGTGGGATGATTTGATAGAATACCATTGAAACATGTACATTACCATATGTAAAACAGATGACCAGTGCAAGTTTGATGCATGAAGCAGGGCACCCAAAGCCAGTGCTCTGAGACAACCCAGAGGGATAGGGTGGGGAGTGACGTGGGAGGGGGTTTCAGGATGGTGGTGGGACACAAGTATACCTGTGGCTGATTCACGCTGACGTATGGCAAAAGCCATCACAATATTGTAAAGTATTTATTCTCCAATTAAAATTAATTAATCAAAAAAAGAAACAAAGAGATGTGAGACAGAGAAAATAAGAGAAACACAGAAGGCCAGTCCAGCAGTTCTGATTTTCAAATGAAGAAATACAGAGAGAAAAGAGAACACAGAGGCAAAGAAGTCATCAAAAAAAGTCCTAGAAATGAAACTCTCCTACACTGTTGGTAGAAATGTAAAATGGTACAGCTACTATGGCAAACAGTATGGAGGTTCCTTGAGAAACTAAAACTAGAGTTACCACAGGATCCAGTAATCCCACTCCTGGCATATATCTGGAAAAGACAAAACCCATAATTTAAAAAGACACATGTACCCCATGTTCACAGCAGCACTATTTACAACAGCCAACACATGGAAGCAACCAAAATGTTCACTGACAGATGAATGAATAAACAAGACTGTGTATATGCGAACATCCTGGAGTGGGCTGCCATTTCCTTCTCCAGGGAAGTTTTCTGACCCAGGGATCAAACTCTTATCTCCTGCATTGGCAAACAGACCCACTCCAGTATTCTTGCCTGGGAAAAATCATGGACAGAGGAGCCTGGTGGGCTATAGTCCCTGGGGTTGCAAAAGAATCAGATACATCTTAGGGACTAACAACAACAAAAAATCAACTATACTTCATAAAAGAAGAAAATGTCCTAGGTCAAAAAACAAAGCAAAAAAGGAAAAAAGAAAATTTCCTAGATCTGAAAGTCATGAGTGTGCAGACTGAAAAGATCCATTGAATAAACTATATATATATAGCTATCAGCTGGTAGCTCAGCTGGTAAAGAATCCACCTGCAATGGAGGACACCCCGGTTCAATTCCTGGGTCAGGAAGATCCCCTGGAGAAGGGATAGGCTGCCCACTCCAGTATTCTTCAGCTTCCCTGGTGGCTCAGATGGTAAAGAATCTGCCTGCAATGCGGGAGACCTGGGTTCGATCCCTGCTGGTGCTGCTGCTAAGTCGCTTCAGTCGTGTACGACTCTGTGCGACCCCATAGACGGCAGCCCACCAGGCTCCCCCGTCTCTGGGATTCTCCAGGCAAAAACACTGGAGTGGGTTACCATTTCCTTCTCCAATGCATGAAAGTGAAAAGTGAAAGTGAAGTCGCTCAGTCGTGTCTGACTCTGAGCGACCCCATGGACTGCAGCCTACCAGGCTCCTCCACCCATAGGATTTTCCAGACAAGGGTACTAGAGTGGGTTCAATTCCTAGGTTGGGAATATCCCCTGGAGGAGGGCATGGCAACCCACTCCAGTATTCTTGCCTGGAGAATGGATAAAATAAGACCCACTCCAGTGTACTTTATAAGAAGAAAGTGAAGATCTTTAAACTTTCACATAGGGAAAACAAACAGGTAGCATGTAAAGGATCAGGAAGCAGAACGACTTTGAACTTCTCAACAAAACCTGGGAAGCCTGTAACAATGGAATAATGCCTTTAAAAACCTAAAGGAAATTATTCCCAGAATAAAATCTTACATCCTGCCAAACTATTACTTGTGAGTGAACTTAGCACAAAGATATTTTCAGACATGCATAATCTCAAAAAACAAAGAATGCTCTCTACAAGTCTTTTTTCTCAAAAAGATACCAGAGGATGTGTGCCAGAAAAACAAGGGAGCAATCCCTTAAAGAAGAAGATTTGAGAACTATGAAGCAGGGGAGCCACTATCAGAAACAAAGGTGAAGGAAGTTCTCAGTATGACAGCTGTGTACCAGGCTTAGAGGGCAGACTAAGTCAGGTCAGAAGGTTCATGGGACAGAGAATTCAGGTGATGACAGTGATGCAATCTCTGATGTATCTGAACAAATTACACAGGGTGAACAGCTCAATATTCAATTAGTAAGAAGTATTACACAACTAAGTAAACAAAAAAAAGAACACAACATCATTTATTTGGGGGAGGGGGAAATACAAGGAAAGGTAATGAGATTTTACAATACGGCACAGTTGTGAATGGGGCTTCCCAGGTGGTGCTAGTAGTAAAGAACCCACCTCCAATGTAGGAGACATAAGAGATGCGCGTTTGATCCCTGGGTCGGGAAGATCCCCTGCAGGAGGGCATGATAACCCACTTAGTATTCTTGCCTGGAGAATCCCATGGACAGAGGAGGCTGGCCGGCTACAGTTTATGGGGTTGCAAAGGGTCAGACATGACTGAAGCAACTTAGAACACAATGCACGCACAGTTATGAATAGTAGTGATGACATAATAAGGTAAAAAATTATGATACATTTCCACTAGGGGGACAGTGGTGTAGAGAAGGGTTAGTGAAGAGGTAGGGGTAATAAAAGAGTTATATTATCCTTTTCCAAAATGACAACATGAAGTAGCAACACAAACATTTTGTATATAGAGAGGAGAGAAACAGCCAAAAGATCAGACAAAAACAGTGAAAGTGACTGCCTGTGGGAAGGAGGAAAGGAGGGTGAGGGGTAGATGGGCGGGTGGTATAACTATTTGATTCTGAAGTATATCTTTGATAAAAATAAAACTTAAACATGAAAAAAAGTATGATAACAGTGCCATAGAATGTATGATATATATGAATTATATATATGATACAAAGTAGCATTCATGCTCTGATTATAATCATATAACAAATCTGAAAAGAGCTTGACTGGGATTTACAAAGGCATTAACAATTGTATTATGGTAGTAGGATCAAGAATAATTGCTTTCTTTTCCAAATTCCTGACACTATAAAGTGCTTACATAACTTGATAATCAGAAAGTGAGTTCATAAAGCTGAAAATGTATATTCCTTATCATGGACTGAAAATTGGTTTAGAATTAGTTCTATTTTCCAAATCCAAGATCAAGTTACCAAGGAGAGATCCTGGGTGGCTGGTGTTTTCTCTCTTTCTTATTTTTTTTTCCTTCCAAGTCAGTATCAGGAATAGTATAAACCAACTTTCTAAAAATTGTCAATTAATCAGAAGTAATGTTTGTATTTAGCTTCTCCACTCATTGCCATGTGTCTCAGTTATAGCATTTGCAACACAATAAAAACAACTGCTCTGTCAATTCTGAGGGAATGAGAAAAAGTATCTTCAAATATCCAAAGTTAATACTGCTTGAATAAAGAAGTTAATGTTTTAAAATTTGTGGTGTGAGACATTTGCATTAAAATGATGTTTAATGTTTAAGAAATGAAACAAAAGCAGCTCTGTGGTCTAACTGTGGAGACACCCCATACAACATTTTGAAGATCCCATCAGATTTAACAAGTAATTAAAAACACTAATGTCTTTTCATTGCAAATATGACACACAATGAAATTTAGTAAACTATCAAACAGGAGAAAAAAGTATAAAAATCATACCTAGGTCCACAACTCAAAGCTACAAAATCATAAATGCTGCTTGGATGTCTCTGAATGAAAATGAACACTGAGAATTTCTTTGACTAGTATTTGTACAAACCCTTCTCTTATCTGTAGGATGCTCTGTTTACAACTCACTTCCACAGAGGAAGTTTTTAGTTTCAGGGGTAAATGATCCTGTGGGTAGTTTTTTTGGTTGAAACAGTCTAAACAGTTACTTAAGAAGCAGAAAATCTATCTCATTAAAAAAAAGAAAATCTTTAGCTTTTTCCTACAGGCTGTGTTTGGCACCACCACTGGTGCCTTGCACAACTGCCGTAGCTCTCTGTCTTTGTGAACAGAACCCTCAAATTTTGAGTTTAGGTAGTAGATGGAGAACAGTAGTCACAAGGTAAGTAAAGTTCTTCCCAGAGTCCTCTGCAACAAGAAGTGGTCATGTGATCTACTTCTGGCCATGAGTTACTAAGAAGATGCTGTTGGAGGCATGACTGGGAAAGCTCCCCCCAGTTCCCCCACCCAATGGATAAAAGAACAGACCATTGCAATATGAAACACCCTCACATTTTTTTCTTTGCTCTTTTTGCTTCCTTCTTGAATGCATTCCCTGGAGTGAGGACACAAGGTCTGAGGCTGTGGCAGTCATTTTGTGACTCTGCGGCAACAATATGGAAAGAGTCTGGATCCCTGAGACTGTCACTGGGCAGCTGCAACCATCCTGCACTGCATACTTTCAGACTTTATTCAAATAAATGACAAATATTCTTTATTATATTTAAAGCAAGTATTGCTCAACATTTTTTTAGTGTCATGACATTCATAGGATATGATAATATTTGTACTGCTTGTGGGGAAGATGGAGGAGATTGCTGGCACCTGAGGTGAATAGCCCTGGGCGCTTTGGCTGCCCTACATCCCCTTCACCACCCTGAAGACCGAGGAGATAAATATCTCTGCTCATCTTTTTGTGGTTCACCAGTGGGCCTCACTATACAAGTTAGATAATTCTAGTTTAAGCTGTGCTTATCAATATATATTCTGTTACTTGGGCTGAAAGCACTTCCAACTAATCCTGGACTCACTTTTACTTCTTAATACAAAGTGACAAGATTTCATAAGATATCTTCTACATTCTCTAGCAACATATAATACGTAAGAAACAATGATTCAAGCCTAAATCACATCACAAGCTTCTACTGACTGGACTACATGTTATTTAACTTGTGTTCTTTTTTGTCAGTTATGGGGCCACTTCCTAACTGACAAAGGTCATGTTTCATGAGATTTTCAAATAGGAAGGGCTTGCCTTGTGGCTCAGCTGGTAAAGAATCTGCCTGCAATGCTGGGTTCGATCCCTGGATTGGGAAGATCCCCTAGAGAAGGGAAAGGCTACCTATTCCAGTATTCTGACTTGGAGAATTCCATGGACTGTACAGTCCATGGGGTTGCAAAGAGTTGGACACAACTGAGCAACTTTCCCTTTTCACTTCAAATAGGAAAGCTTTCAAACAACTCAGTTGAAAATATAGTCATGATTGAAGAACTGTCAATCTTAGGAGGAATAAAATTCATTAGTATCTAGAAGTCCATTTTATGGGTCAAGTTATTATATTTTTTTATACAGTCTTAGGTTTGGGTACACAGGGCCTTGATAATAACTGGCTTTTCTATATTCCTGTCATGTATGTTTCTAACTCTCTTTAACCAATTCCACTAGCTTACCCTTTAGGGCTGACAGAAGCATTAAATAAAACAATACCTGTACAGTACCTAGCAGAATACATGGTATAGCGTAGGCATCCAATACATGTTCTTAAGATTATCATCACAACAAGAACTTTTAAAATTATGCCTTAATTAATTGCCATGGGCTTCCCAGGTAGCTCAGTGGTAAAGAATCTGCCTGCCAAGCAGGAGATACAGGTTCAATCCTTGGGTTGGGAAGGATCCTTGGGTTGGCAGAGGAAATGGCAACCCACTCCAGTATTATTGCTTGGGAAATCCTAGGGACAGAGGAGCCTAGCATGCTACAGTCCATGAGGTCACAAAGAGTCGGACACAACTTAGTGACTAAACAGCAATGGTAGCCATACAACTCATCAGTTTTCAAAAATTATCTTCCATATTTAGCAAAAGACTTTATAAATATTATTAGATAAGTGCTATAAAATATGCAGCTCTCGCCACCCCCAGAATTCATGTAATTACTTCAGTCTTGGGCCAGCTCCCAGGTGACCTATCTTCCTGTCTTGGCAAACAGGCATCATGCTTTGGTTATGGCTTAGAGCTGTGTGCTCTTCAGCAAAAATATCGAGTTCCCCAGTTCTCTAGAGAACAGACTGAGAGGGCTTTATGTGGGAGCCCCTTGTTTATTAAGAATTGCTTTTATGTCACTAAGGCAAGGAAATGAATTTTGAATCTGTCTCAGCCATAGAATGACACAGGGGACTGAATCACAATCAGGGGCAAACTGGGGAACTCTGCTCCCTCTGTGTCTGGGATGATGAGCTGAAGGCATCTGTCTGTACTTGAAAAGGTAGATATATTAATTACTGTTACAAATTTGGCCAGAAGCAAGTGATCAGTACACATCTTTCTGGAATTAAGCTTTTTAATAAAATGGCATTTCCCTTTTGGAGAGCCCTTCTTAGTTCAACTAAGAATATGCACCTCAAATATTGCATTTGGATAATGAAGAAATATTTTCTGAGCCAGAGAAACAGACACTACCATTAGGGACATGGAGTTTTTACTCTAGCACATTTCCTTTGCTGTAGGCATCAGATAGTTTTTGACAAGTCATCTTTCCTAACTTCGTTTTCCTAACTCACTTTGCATAGATCTTTCACTGAACTTCTGAATACCGCTCACCTTCCATTTTATCTCTTCATGCAAATATGATGGTTTCTTAAGAGTAAAGATTTTCCATCTTTCCACCCTCCCTAGAATCTTACATAATAATATCCTGTAACTAGAAGGTCCTTCCTAAATGTTGGGAGATACTGAATTAAAGTATGTAAGAATGTGTATTATCTATGTTAATAGATGTGGTAAGATACCAGCTTGAGACACCGAGATGGGGCAATGTCCATTTTTAGGATTTAGATCTGATAGGCTACTGGGATAGGCCCAGTGCAAGTCTATTTGCTGAGGGTTGAGGGAGCTCTAAGAAAGCAGGTGAACTGAATTATGTCTTAAATATTAGAGGGTATGTCTAGTTAGTGGTAGGCTAACCCTAAGGACTCATGCTTTATTCACAGGGCTAGAGACACAGAGAAAGTCACAGAGTGAGGTATGCTTCCCGATTTCCAGCATGGTGATAAGCTATAATTCAAAGCAAAAATACAAAGTAGTTGTGGCAAAATAGACTCTTAAACTCATGCACACCCAACCAGACACACACTTGTTATAGATGAATCCATTATTGATGGTTTTCTCTGTTTTGAAAAAGGATGTCCTGAACAAGGAGTCAGACAGTACAGGTCTCAGTACCAGTTTTGCTATTAAGTTACGTTGCAACCTCAGAATTCTCACTTGGCAACTCTCTGGGCCTCTATTAACATATAGACAAAGAAGCAGAGCCAGACAGAACTCATCCTATCTAATTGTATTGTCACCGCAAGCCCCTTAAAGTGACAACAAAGGGTTAAAAAAGACATAAACTTAAAAAGAGCAGAAGATGGGGAGAGGGTAACAGACATGATTATTTTGGAGCCTAGAAGGCATGTAGACAGGTAGTAACTGATTGCAAACCCAAGAGAGCTGAGTCCTAAGCCACCAGTGAGGAAAGCAGACATACAAGGAAGTGTTAGTTGCTCAGTCATGCCTGACTCTTTGCGATGTCATGAATGTAGCCCACCAGGCTCCTATGTCTGTGGAATTCTCCAGGCAAAATACTAGAGTGGGTTGCCATCCCCTTCTCCAGGGGAACGGGTTCCCAACCCCGGCAAACCCGTGTTTCCGGCATTGCAGGCAGATTCTTTACCAGCCTAGAAGGCACATAGATAGGTAGAACTGATTGCAAATCCAAAAGAGCTGAATCCTAAGTCACCAATGGGAAAGCAGAGATACACACACAGCCAGCCAAATACTCAGGCCCATTTTGGCAGAAAACTGGAAGACTTTCCCCCTGACTGATGAGCACATAGAACAGGGGACATATAGACCCAGGGACACCAGAGGCAGCTGAAGGAAAACAGTGTGATGAGGTTGAATGTGTGCCTATTATAATAGACGCTGAGACACCCAGTGCTCTTCCCAGCCACAGGTCCCACAAGGCTTTCAGCCAGGCCTTTCTCTGTCAAGCAGGAAACTAGAAGCATCTTCTGTAAGGAATCAAACTAGGTCAAAGTAAAGACTGGTGGTGACTAACACTGGTTTCACATCAAAGAATCCAACCGATGCCTTTTAGTGAAGCTTGGGCAACTCAAACACTGAAGCTTCCAGTCAGACTTTTAATTTCCCATTCAAACATGTGGTTGAGCAACAAGCAAGGTTTTTCAGAAATTTAAGGAAAACTGTGAATATGAAAGATGCAGACCAAAACAAACAGAAAAAGACAACCCACGTAAAAATTGAGACCAAAAGATAAGGAGAGACAAAAATCAGAGCAAAACAACAAAAAAAATCCTGGTCTCTTCAGAAAGAAAAGAGAAGAAATTTCACCTGTGAAAGGAGGAAAGATTCCTAAAATAGATTCTCACAAAATATGGCAACAGAAATGAAAACCTCAGTGGAAGGGTTAGGAGATAAAAGTGGAGGAACTCTCTCAGAGAGTAAAATAGGAAGACAAATAGAAGGAAATAAAGAGAGGAAAGGAAACTGGAGGACAAATCCAGAAGATTTCATATGCATAAAAGGAGCTGTAAGAAGAAAGAAAGTGGAGGAAGGAAATTAAAAATATATATATTAGTTACAAAAATTTGCCCAAACTCAAAAGCATGCATTTGCAGATCAAAAAGGCCCTCTGAGTGTTCAACATAATGGTGGAAAATAGACCTGAAGTAAAGCCTATCACCATGAACCACTGAGATACAAGGGGGAAGCTGAAGAGATAATAAGCTTCTAGAAAAAAACACAGGCCACATACAGAAGATCGGGAATCAGAATAGCGCTGCATTTCTCAACAGTAACTGGAAACTAGAAGATAACAGAGCAAAGCCTTCACAAGTAAAAACAAGAAAGATTTAGAGTGCAGAGTTCTATATCAGCTAATCTATCAATCAAGTGCTAGGGTTAAGGATAAAGATTGGTTTGGACATACAAGGCCTTGAATGTTTTACCTGTGATGAATCCTGAGGAAGACACTAGAGGATGTGCTCCACAAGAATGAGGGAGTAAACCAAAAAAGAGGCAGATACAGGACATGATAAACAGGGGAATCAACACAGACAAGAGGTGATTAGGATCCCAGGATGGTGGGGAAGGGAAACTCCACGGTAACATATGAACTTCAGGCCCCAGAGGGCAGTCCAACCCAGATGGGGAAACAGGTCAGAAGACTTTGGGGACACTTCTGTAAAACAATGAAATTAACAGAACTGGATGCATCTAAATAGTTTGGGAAGCAATTAAGACAACTGGTGAAGAGTTTAGGCTTCTGTTGAATACAAATACATAGAAAGCTAAGGAAATAAAAGGACAAGATAATTATTTATTACAGAGAAAACAAAAAGTCATACAGAAAAGGAAGCTGAAGCACAATATTTACGTAGTTATAATACAACACTCGATACAGATCTAAGCACAATCATGATGTCACTATACTGGGAGACTAGAAGGGTGGGTAGGAAGGGTGCGTGTATGGGGCGAAAAGACAGCTAACTATTCATCTTCTACAGTGGGAAATTATTAGCTAATGTCCAAACCTAATGTTGAGAAACAGCAATACAAGCATGCTGTTTAGAGATACGGAATTCATTGCCAAATGAATCAGGTAGAAGAGCTGAAAGTGGTTACATCTGGGGACAGTCAAGTGTAAGGGGAGGTGAACAAGGACCGGCTCTTTTCCCTAATTAACTTTATACAACCATTTGACCATTTAACTCAGTATATAGAATTTTGGTATCAAAGAATAAAAGAATTGGATGATATGATGTCAAAGTTCGTGTGTCAGTCACTCAGTCGTGTCCGACTTTGTGATCCCATGGACTCTGGCCCACCAGGCTCCTCTGTCCATGGGATTCTCCAGGCAAGAATACTGGAGTGGGTTGCCATTTCCTTCTCCTATGATGTCAAAGGACTCTTCTATTTCCAAAGCTCCATGATTCTTTTAGGGCAAGTTTAGCTACTAGGACTGGAAACACATCAGGAAGGTGAGCAGGGAAACTCACTTATTAACTCGGCTCACTTATTAACATATCTGACTTCTCTCCTGTCACAACCCAGTGATGACAAAGAAAACGGCCAGTAATGGCAGTTAGGATTATTAGGAAATGAACCCAGATGCACTTACATATAAATAAAATATAAAACACTTTTGCCCAGACTTAGTGCCTGAATGGGCTTCCCTGGTGGCTCAGAGGGTAAAGCGTCTGCCTGCAATGTAGGAGACCTGGGTTCGATCCCTGGGTCAGGAAGATCCCCTGGAGAAGGGAATGGCAACCCACTCCAGTACTCATGCCTGGAAAATTCCATAGATGGAGAAGCCTGATGGGCTACAGTCCATGGGATGGCAAAGAGTCGGACATGACTGAGCAACTTCACTTCACTTCAGTGCCTGAATACATAGAAATATGTGATGAGAGACAACAAAAGACAGAGAAATTAACCCATATTTTATCAAGTAGCCATCATGATGAATTTTTATTTTAGCCAAATCCTTTGTTGAGAAAACAAGTCTGGTTGTTTTTAAGTTCTGGTTGTTTTTAAGTTCTTCTGTGACCTTCGAAACACAAATTCTTAATATGGCTGGCCAGAAAATTGACTAATAAACTCCTTTATATCATTATATTTCATCTTTATTATTTTATCCTTGAAAGCAGGTTATTAAATAATCACATTTTGGATTAGTATTATTCTGATTTGAGATTTTATCAATGCCTCCTAATTCCCTCATTACACTTACCTAATTCTCCTGACACTCAGACTATCATGAGCTTCAAGCAAAAGGCTGTTGGGTAGGTGTGTT
This sequence comes from Oryx dammah, assembly GCF_014754425.2. Classification (NCBI taxonomy): domain Eukaryota; kingdom Metazoa; phylum Chordata; class Mammalia; order Artiodactyla; family Bovidae; genus Oryx; species Oryx dammah. Next base: position 44,421,672 of record NW_024070185.1, on the reverse strand, counting down.
TAGTTGGCCTGTGGGGTGGAGGTAGATAGAGGTGGTCTGTCAGGTTTCTCTGAAATTAATGAGTCCTCAGTAGCAGGTTTACATTTATGGACTTCCACAGTGAAATTGTATGCTCAAAGATCACCAACTCATCTAAACTACAAGGAGATAAAGCTGGCTACTTGGGAGATAATTCCATAGATAACAGGATTAAACAGAGGATGTTGAGGATCAACTTCCTTCTAGAGCCTTGGAAGAAATGATGTTTGTTACTTTGTGTATATTAGGTATATCAGAGTTGCAAAATCAAACTTGGGATTCTGGCAGAGCCTGGCACCTGGGGGTCCCTGGATGGAGGAGGATGGGAGGGAGCTAGTAGCGAGAACCTGGAAGGAGTTCATGCATCATAGTCTCAGGCCCTGGCAGTCGACATTACTTTGTATTGTGGTTATCAGAACTAGATGAGAAGGCAAATGGGAACACAGGAGATGCACTAAAAGAGGGTACCCCAAAGAGAGTTGACAGCATAAGTGATAAGGACAAGCCCGAGGCACTGCCCTGTATGGGGTCACTTGGACAGGAGTTGTCTAGGGGAAGACACCAACTTCATAAGATTGGCTAAACTGAAGGGTGGAATTAGAGTGTGATGCGGACAAGTCAAGCAGGCAGAGGGTGATGGTCAGGATCGAGAGGGTGACTTCTAGGGGCCCAAAAGGATCAAACTGATCTCTAAGTAGACCAAGAGAGTTATCAAGCTCATGGGATCTTAAACAGATGGCTTTGTTTGGCCACTGAGTCAAGGGTCTCTGTAGACTTAGTCAGGTCCAGAAGAGCAGAAATGTAGTTTGGCCAAAGAAGAGTAGAAATGTAGTTTGGCCAAAGGTCACAGAGGCTGAGCTGGGAAGCCAGTCTAGGGCAGGCTGGAGTCTTCCAGAGGTATTGCTAACCTAAAATTCCTTTAAGGCAAGGGAACCTTTGCTTAGGATATGTCCAGGTAAAGTTGAAGTACAAGAAAGGCATTGAGGTCCTGTCTCCCCACTATCATCTGAAACCCCTTCCACTTTGCATGGCAGGCATTACATATTATATCCTCTTAAGTCCTTGAATGAACCCATCTGTGTATCAGCTTAACCACAAGGCAAAGAAGTTGTTTCATACCTCAGAAAAAAATAGAGAAGGAGAGGAGTATCTTTCAAAGAACTTTTTCTTCAACTCTAGCATAAATTGAAGAATTCCTGGAGGAGTACAGAAAACCTAGATGGAGGAATCAATCACATTCTGAGATGCATTTCTCTAGAGGTTCAGTGAAGAAGGGCAGGGGGTTGGGGAGGGTCTACAGAGGTACATCCACCACCAGCAAGACGTTCTTCCAGAGAGACTGCATTAGTGGCTAAAGTCAAGCAAATAGAGACATGATGGTTTGGTCCCAGAACTACAATGTAGAAAATAGACTGAAGAGGTTATTTTTGATCAGTTAAGATATCCAAGGGCTGGCCAACATTTTTCCACATTTTTTTTCCCCTCATATGGCTTACTCATCAATTGGATCCATTAAAATTTTTAATAATGCACGAAAAGCACCTAGAAATATGACCATGTAACAATTCATCAAAAAATGTGAGTGTTCTTTGAATTAATGCTGAATCCTAAATTATTCTTCATAAATGTCAGATATCTGAAAAAGTCACTTCAATTTCCTGCCTAGGCTGAAACATATGAGGGATCATTTGAAAAGCTAATCACTTCAGAAGTAATTTTATAATTTGTCAAAAAAAAAAAAAAGAACAGTGTCATCTAACAAAATCCAGGCATAGAGTATATGATGTAAATCTGGGTTTCTTTTGGCCTGGGTTTGTGGAGAGGAAGCTAACTAACAGGCATACTGTGATGCTACTATCAGGCTCCAGTTTTCTCTGCAGGGCCCCCAATCACAACGGGAAAAGGATACGAACATGGTTCTTAGGTTCACTTGTAACACAGCATGCCTAAAAAGGTCCTAATTTCTAAAGTAAGACATTCTTCTCTTGGGAGGCTGGGTAACAAAGCAGGCTTTGCCTCAGGATTCTCAGGACTGCTATTCTCCCCAAACATGTATCATCATTTGCTTGGTGACCTGCTTTCCTGACACTAAACCCTTCTCTTAACTCTAAGGAGAATGGAAATGACGTTACATCTCTCCACTCCCTCAAATGCGTGTTTGCTCTAAACTCAGTTATATTCAGTTGATAAGATGGGGTGGACTGGGGTCTTCACAATAAAGTGCATTGCCTAGGGCAGGGGTGATGGCTACCTTGTCTTCAAAGGCTATCTCCTGCTCTATCAGCTGGATTCCCCAGGTTTACAAACCTCTTTGTGGAATACTTGAGCTCAAGAACCTTTCTTTTCTATCCCATGTACCTGGAGTTAGCTAAGACATTTCTTTGAGTATTTAAAACCAGCATATACTCTAGTATAGTACCAGGGAAAGCATTATTGGCTATCAGACTTATTGGTAAACACTGAAGTCTCTAATTGCCCACATTATTAAAAAAATTATAGCTATCTTACATTCTATTATTATCTTGGCACAGTAATAAATTGGCTCTGATTCCCTTTAAAAAAGTCTAAATTGATTTTTGTTCTTGCACACACTCAATCTTTGTAAAACTTTGATTTTTATAATTCTTTTGTGTGAAAGATTTTATATCTATCTCAGTTTTCCCTTTGTGTGCTGAGGCTGTTATTAATATTCTGTCTCAACTCTCCTTTGCAAAGCTGGGGCCAAGAGTTGGCAAACCACGTTCCTCAGGCTCCTTGGCCAGGTTCTGCCAGCTGAGGACACTGCCAGGAAATGAGGCGAGAGGAAGAGAGAAGGCTTGGGTCTCTTCCTACATTTTTCTTTCTTTCTTCTTTGGGTGATATCTTCGGAGCTGGCCGTGTCCCTGCCACTCTCCCAGCTCTGTAGGTGACATCCTCTTCTATTGTTCCAGTTCCTCAGGGGGGCATCTGGTCCTCAGGTGTGGCCTCCTTCCTGAGTTTGAGGTTCTGGTGACACGGCAGGGCTCCTGCTAGGAGCTATTTCCTGCAGTTATTTAGTTGGGTTTCTGCAGCTCCCTGCTTTCACTCTTTCAGCCTCCCACACTCTGTAACCCTTTCCTAAATTCTCTCTGAAATTCCAAGTGTGTTTTCTGTTTCTTTGACAGGACTCTGACTCACAGAGTACTCCATGAGGGCTTTTTGCCAAAAATAACTATATCTTGCCCCTTAGAGTGGGACTTATGGGGAAGCTGCAAAGTGTCAGGGTCTGGAATCACTTATTTTAACAAGTATTTTGAGGCTGCTTACTATGTGCCAAGAGGCATGATAAGTACTCTCCAAAGACTATTACATTTAATCTCTGTAACAATGCTCTGGTGCAGTAGCATAATAATCCACATTTTATAAATGAGGCACACAAAGTTAAGGTGACCTGCCCAATGTTTGAGAAGTAGAAGTGGCAGTTGGAGGACTAATGCCCTAACTGATGATTTATAATAATGAAAGTGAAAGAGAAAAACCTGACTGGGGTTGATGGTGGCAAGAAGGTCCATTTGCAGGCAGGAGTACCGAGATGAAGATGCATAAAAGCACAAAGAGTCTGTCAAGGTCAGATTCAAAATCTAGCATCAACAGAAGGGCTACAGAGACCTTCTGATGGGCTGGCAGAGCCCCCAGCTGGCATCTAGGTACAGCAAGGAGCTGCCACGGCCACAGCAGATACTGAAGGCAAGCACTGTCCCTCTCTGGAGGTTATGGTTACAGAACTGGAATTACTAGCAAGTTTGTGCCCCCAACTTTTTCTCCCTTTGTTTTGTAGGTAATAAAGATTCCTTTGAACCTTACTATGTCAACAGAGGGTTCAGGGTTTTCTAAATCAAGCAGAAACATACCTAACAAGTCTCTTCTCAGTGAACTTCTGCCATTTATGACCATGTAACGAGTATTATGTACAGGGTTATTATTATGCTTAGCAAAAAGTCAGACAGAGAAAGGCAAAAACTGTATTTTAACACTTATATGTGAAATCTTAAAAATAAAACAAATGAATGAATATGACAAATATAGAAACAGATTCACAGATACAGAGAACAAACTAGTGATTACCAGTGGGGAGAGAGAGGATGGGAGGGGCAAGTTAGGGGCAGGAGAGTAAGCGATACAAACTACCATGTACAAAATAAATATAAGCAACAAGGTTATAGGGAATCTGACCAATACTTTATAATAACTTTCAGTGGAGTATAATCTACTAAAGTATTGAATCACTATGTAGTACACATAAAACTAATATAATATTATAAATTAACTATAATTCAATTTAAAAAGTCTCTCAATGATCATGTAACAATTTGAAGTGTATCTGGAGAACTGAAAATAAAAATGTAAGGAAACAGCTATTTTAGGTTTCTTGTGAATTTAAACTAATATGTCATATTTTTAGTGTTTGAAAACCAAAACTAACATTTTTGAAAGTGAAAACCCTTACTCAAAATCACATGGAAAAAGAAAAGGCAAAACAGGGAAGAAGAGAACATGTGTGGATGTTACTGAATTTCCATTAAAAGCATCATCTAAAAGCCACCTTGTCTGAGACGTGACAAGATGGGTGAGGACAACTGTTGAATAGCTGAGGCTGTGCCTTAATACACTCTCTGTCAGTGCTGTGTGTGGATAACGTGGCTCTATTTTTTAGCCACTTGACCTCAGGAAAGTTAGCTAAATTGCTAAGCATCCCTCATCTGTAAACTGGAGATAAGAGGGTGCTATGAGAATTACTAAAGGAAATCAGCCCTGATAATTCATTGAAAGGACTGATGCTGAAGCTCCAATACGCTGGCCACCTAATGTGAAGAGCCAACTAATTAGAAAAGACCCTGATGCTGGGAAAGATTGAAGGCAGGAGGAGAAGGGGACGACAGAGGATGAGATGGTTGGATGGCCTTGCTGACTCAATGGACATGGGTTTGAGTGGGCTCTGGGAGATGGTGAGGGAGGGGGAAACCTGGTGTGCTGTAGTCCATGGGGTGGTAAAAAGTAGGACATGACTGAGCGAATGAACAACAATGAGAATGAAGTGACTTGAGTCAAGAACCTAACACAGATCCTTAATAAGGCCCAATAACTAGCTATTTTGTAGTTATTATTGGATTATTATTGATGGTTTGAAGTATAACTAGTACTATGATAGAAAAGTTCCCATAACTATCATGTTTTTAGTAAGCAAACTTAGCTCAGTGACTTCTAGAATAAACATCATAGGTAGTTGTTAAATAAGCCCACTACTTTGCCAACTAGAAATACTTTAGTTATTAAGTAGTGAAAAAAAAAATGCTCAGAGGGCCAGAATTCACGTTAAGGAAAAAAACCCCAACTGATCATCTGTGCATAACATACACATCAAGGATAAGACCAGAGGTCTTCAGAGACCATAATAAGAAAGGTGGCACAGTGGAAAAAGACCATGAGGCTTGGACCCCAGATACCTGTGTTCCAATTTAAATCCTGTTAGCAGGCTCTGTGACTTTGGATATGTCATATAGCGCATGTCTCTGCATTTCTCTTCCTTTATCTTTTAGACAATATCTGTAAAATAATGGGTCTCTAACATTCTTTGGGAGGGCTCTACCTGTATGTCTTTAAACTTGAATGATAAGCAATTTGTGGGGAGGAGCTTGTAGACAGAGACAACTGTTCCACCCTCTCTGAGGTTTACCATTCTCTACTGGCAGGAAGAAAGGGCATAGAACTGTGCTTGGAACCACTGAGTCAGCCTTTGAGGTCTCAAATGTTGGACTCCGCATTTACGGAGCCTTTGCCAGCTGTCCCTCCGTGGATGAATGGCCAGTGGTTTTCCTCTGACCTATCCGTCCTTCTCACAATATTTCAAATATCTTCAGTCTGAGCCAGCTATTAGAAATAGCCACTAGCAAAACATAAGACTAGACAGAGTGGTGATGTTGGTAAAGACATCTTTGGTGGGGAAAGGATAAACATACTGGAATGCAGCAGGGCTTTCGATACTTATGCATTATAAGAGCTTCACGTTTGCTACCAACTGTGCAGGAAATCACAAAAAGAATTAAAATTCATGTGTGCATCCAACTTCCACAACACTAAACTGTTCTTAACTTTGAGGTAAAACACATTTGCCTCTGTATTCCTTAGTACTCAATTTATATCTCAAAAAACAGAATTCTTATTAGGAAAGAAAAATTCAAGCATCAAAGCTTTAGAATTAAAATCCCACCATCTGACTGGGAAGCAAGAACTTAATAACAGTTTCTTTGTATTCTTATGAATTGCATGCTCTAACATAGGACTGTTGAGTAGAACTTGAAAATATATATTCCCAGTAATCAGGTCAAATATATACTTTAAAAATGATAGTGTTTTTTGGTTTCCTAGTCAAACTTTGGAGTACACTTAAAAGAATAAACTGCTACTGGAATTTTTGAAGTCACAAAGAATAATCTTTTTTAAAAAAATAAAAGTAGTAATTCTGAGATAGCAGCAGCCCACTACAGTATATAATTCAGGACTGGAAATATCTAGGCACTAACTGACACTTTTCAAACTTAAAAGATTCTAAAAGGATGGACACAATGACAACGGCTAGTTGAAATATTTACAGCATATCTAAGTACAGACATGTATAGTATAATGTGGAAGTGGGAAAACAGACCACTCTGCCTTAACATAAAAATGATTCATAAAGAAAAGGAAAAACCTAACATGAATTATAACATCAATTTTCTTTACAGGCTGTCTGGATTAGGTTTTAAACTTTAGTGGGCCTGAAGAGAATCCGAATATTGTCTATGTATTGCCTCAAGAGACCCCATGTAGGACTAGGACTCTAAAGGAAAAAAATGATAGGAACAAAATATGACAACTTCTTTTCAATTGGCTGGTAAGGCTTCCCTGCTGAGTAATTAGGGGTGGGCATGGTGGGTGGGGAAGTAGGCATATTGATTCCCAGGGTGTTGAATCACCATTATTTCTCTTCAGGGTTCTTCAGCACCTCTGTGCCTTTTTTTCACCTTTTCCTTATAATTTCCCTAGTGAAATATGACATGATTACTTAGTGATGCTTTAGTGATATGATTTTAAAATGTTGGTTTCTTTTAAAAATATTCTCGGTTCACAGAATGCTTTTCTCTGGCTTGCATCCCTCGGGCAGGACCTCCACTTGACTGGACAAAGGCTGCAAGGCTACTCGTGGGCCAGCTCGGGGGTGTATACCTGGAGTGGGTTTTCTAATGTCCCATCCACAGCACAATGCACCCCCAAGCCTTTTTAAAGACTTTGTGAATTCTCTGTATCAAATCCCTTTCTGCTTAAGACCGAGTGGTTTCTTGTTCTTGCAACTGAACCCAGATGGATAGCTAAATATATCAAATTGCAACTTGGAGATACAATGCCACAGAAGATTTTTTTCAAACAATTCACTTAAAAAAAGAGAGAGAAAGGGGAAAATATTGTAGACAACACTGATGCTTTTCCCATCTAAATGATAACCTGTATCAGCATAAATAAAGGTATCAAGAGTTGTATACCACAGTCCTGGAGCAGGCAAGGTATCTCCCAAGCTGGCCAGAAAGGATTGGAAGTTAGAAGGAACTCTGATTCAGATCCTCAAGGAACCTTATAAATACCCAAGAGATGAATACCTCTGGTCAAGAGACTGAACCACAACCACTTCCACCAAAAACAAACATACAAAACCCTTGTATTTTTTGTGCTTAAAATTCTAATACGTAATTTAACAGCACATCCAACTATCCAATGGTAAAGAAACCACCACAGCTTCACATGAGAATTGATTTTGACCTTTCAAAGAACTTCCTGTGACTTTCCATTTTTTGAGCTGCTATTTACATTTGAGAGCAAAAGAACAGTCTTCACAGCTGTACTGTATGAACAGGAAAGACTGCTGCTTGACTAATTTACATAACAAATTTGAACATTCAAGGTACACATTCATGGTATAAATTACTTTCAATTTTTCTAATCTGAAGAAGCTACCCAAATTACTTTTACAGTTCAGATGAGTTGAATAAGTTACAACGGAGGATTATTTTCCTAGAGTAGAGTGATCCAAATGGAAGTCCAGGCAAGATTTGTGATTCACCTTGTCCTTCCTTCCTCTTTTTCAGACTGTCTCACCTGCTACCACCTAACCTGTATCTAGCTGAGAGAGAAGGGAGCAGCAACAAAAAGGAATTTCTACAGAAGCTTCAACTACCAAATCTTAACCTGCTGAGGACCAAGCTAGGATTTACAAGGATGCACACATTAAAAATGAATCTATCATATTGAGTCCTCTTTCTGGACGTGAACCAAGTTGCTAGGTTGGAGGGGGAAAATGACTTACTGTATAAAAAGCACTTGTACAAATTTGATCTTGATTCTTGAGAACTGAATTTTAACAAGAACCAGTTCGACATTTAACAGATAATTATTGAGAAGGTATACACAGTAGTCCCTACCCTGTAATTGAAGCTAGTTACAAAAATGCCTATATAGAAACAGAAAAAATAGCTAATCTCACAATGTTGTGGTCTTTTTGTAAAGATATTTTCTATTACTAGAACCAGTGTTTGAGAACATTTTATCTAATTTATTAGAAAAATATCTAACAAAATTAACTTTTTATCCAAGAAATTTCAGTAACTCATCCCAACATTCAGATTCACAGTAAATGTTTGAGAGTCACTGTATTAGTTTCCTATTTGCTTCTGTGGCAAACTGTCATAAACTTCATGGCTTAAAATAAGAGAGATTTATTATTTTGTAGCTCTAGCAGTCCGAGTCCTAAAATTCAAAGGGTCGGAAGAACTGTGTTCCTCTGTGGATGCTCTAAGGCAGACTGTTTCCTTGCCTGTTCTGGCATTTAGACTCTGCCTGCATTCCCTGGCTCATGCCCCTTCGTATACCTTCAAAGCCAACAATGTAGCATCTTCAAATCTTTCTCTCTCTCTTATCTCTGCTTCTGCCATCACACCTCCTTGTCTGACTCTAATTTTTCCTGATTTCCTCTTATGTGGACCCTGTGACTGTGCTGGGTCTATCTGGATAATTCAGGATACTCTTCCCATTTCCAGATCTTTAACTTAGTCATATTGGCAAAGCCCCTTTCACTATATAAGGGTAGAGCATCACAGGTGCTGGGGATTAGGACATAGACAATTTTGGAGGGCTGTTATTCTGTTTTAGGCTTCCCTGGTGGCTCAGACGGTAAAGCGTCTGCCTATGTGGGAGACCCGGGTTCAATCCCTGGGTTGGGAAGATCCTCTGGAGAAGGAAATGGCAGCCCACTCCAGTACTCTTGCCTGGAAAGTCCCACGGAGTTATTCTGTTTATCATGGCTACTAAGATCACTCATACAAAAAGAAAATATTCAAATATCTTTGCAGCTATTTGTGAAAATATTAACCAAGAGTGCTCACTTTACAATTCGTAAGATTGTTAAAACAAAAACGATGAAAGATTCACATTTTTTTTCCCATAGAATCAAGTATATATACTTTCTACAGGACATAATGATTAACTATAAATAAAAATCAGGAGGGTTTTCCCTCCTACCCACAGTAAAAATCCAGATTTTCTGTTTTTCTTACAGGGCAGGTGATGGTCACAACCTGGATGTCACGGATGACTGGATGACTCATTCAGAGAGGCTGGTCTAGCTGTGACATTAACACGGTAATAGCGGATTGGTAATTTGATTGTACTAAGTGTTACCTGTTTGAATAAAGCGTAGTCCTGTCATGTGGATAATGCTCATTGACAAACAAGGAAGAAGATGAAATTGTGGTTGCCAAGGAAGCGGCTTCAAACAGCGATGGAGTACTAGGCACCAGATCTGGCCTGTGTCGGGATCCCAGTGCTGGGGGACAAAAAGCAAAACAAGCCCTCATGAATCTCACTAGTAAATGTTGTTTCAGTGTCTATGATAATCTAAATGAGTCAAAAGCATTCATTTTACATATCAGGCTGCAAATTAAATTGTGAATTAATTGTGCTCTTCTGAACTGCAGCAGAAATGTAAATAGCTTCTTGCAAACAGGTTAAACAGAAAGGAAATTGGACTAATTTACAAAATGGCTAATAGAAATGACATTATGAATGTTCTTTTTCAAACCTAATGAAGTGATTTACTGTTTCACAAGATGACATAAAAAACTCCTAGGAGCTTGAAGAGATAATTCGACAGAGATTAAAAGGATGATTGGCAAATGTATAAACAGTGAACCTGATCCTCCTTGTGAGACTATGCTCACATCTGTGATTCTCAGTGCAGATCTAAGAACTCAGATTTGCTAAGAGCCAGGAAACAAATGCTTCAGAGACTAACAGCCAGCTAGACCTTAACCCTGTTTGAGCCCATGTGGGCATCTGTGAATATTATTCACAGCTCTTCTTGATATTATATTTTAACAAGCAAGACTGCTTTTTTTTTAAAATGAGAACTCATTTTTCTTTAAAATGTAGGTACCTATGGAAATTCTCATGCAAGAGTATCCCCCATCAGAAAAGTAGAACAGTCAAGGCTATGCTCACTCTGAGTCTACGTGGATTTTTTTTTTTTTTTTTGGACAGTTGAATCTGGATCATTTTAAATCATCCTCTCCCAATGGACAAATTCACATCAATTACTGGTCAGCCTGTCAAGAGATAGTATTTTTCTTAAAGGACCAACCACAAAGATCACAGTTCCTTTAAAAAGGGACATATAAATTCCCAGAGATAGAATACTGTGAATGAATCTTGTTTTTATCATTCCATAGTTGGACCTTTTTTCCCCTCATGGAGATACATTATTTTTTAATTTTATGGAACTACAGCTGACACATATTCAGTAACACTGGATCAGTTTTAGGTATATAACATAGTGATTTGATATGTTTATTGGGTTGGCCAAAAAGTTCATTTGGGTTTTTTTTCTGTAAGATGGTATGAAAAACCTAAGTGAACTTTTTGGCTAACCCAATATATATTGTAAAATGATCATCACAATAAGTTAACATCCCTTCACCACACACACTATTAGCATTTTTTTCTGGTGATGAGCATTTTTAAGATCTCTCTTAGCAACGTTCAAATATGCAATACAGTTATTATTAACTTGAGTCACTATGCTGTACTGTGGATTCTTTTTGATCCTTTCCCCAAAGTAAGCTAAAACAGATGATAATAAATACAATATAGCCTTAAGGTGTTTGTGGTGTTCCTTTATAGGTACCATAGGCTCAGAATTATGTACTGTCATAAGTGTATGAATGAAAATTGACCCTAATTGGCACAATTACATGAGTGTGAGGTTTTGGACTTTGGATTTGGAGGGATACAGATGGAGAGGTGGGGTGAGTAATGGAGGAAAAAGGGGGCAGGCACAGAAGGCCTTGACTCTGGACTAGGAGACTAGATACACATTAAAGTGTAGGAGATGGTGCAGTTTTGCCTCTGAGTCAGATCAAAATAAAGAATTGCCATGATGACTAATGGATGATGAGCATATAAAATTACACAAGTACTCAACATTCAAAAATCAACAAGTCTAGCAGTTGACAAATGGCTGGCAATCTTCAACATACTTGATTCCACATTCTCATTAAATACACAGAAAAATATGAAAATTCTTAAGAATATAGAAAAATGGATCTGAAACACAACCTCACATCAGATTCCAATGAATCACTATTAAATATAAGGTGGATGGAGCTGGACTGAGAACAACTAATACAGACTTGGGTCTTGAGCATACTCAGCTTGACTTCATAAACCAGAGGCTTCCTGGGTGATAGATTATAGAAAAACACTACTTGTCCAGTGACTTGGGCCTGGATCAGAGAGCACCCAAACGCCAGGTAGCTGACTCTTAGGAGCAGCTCAATGAACCAGAGAACTGTTTCCTTACGTGCCCATACCCTTCAGTTTTTTTAAAAAACTAACTAGTGTGGTGGGCAGAATTCTAGACTGTTCCCCAGTGACCTGCACCCTTATATAATCTCCCTTTGAGTGTAGGTAGAAGCTGTGAGAATGATGAGATATTACTCTTGTGATTATTTTATCTTATGTGGCAAAAGGAATCTCATAGATTTAATTAAGGCTACTAATCAGTTAACCCTGAGTTAGTCAGAGGGTCTCCCCTTTATCCAGGTAGGGCTGACCTAATCATGTGAACCCTTTAACTATATTAAAGGGTCAGACAGACCCTTTAATATAGTTATGGTCATGGCAGAGATTGCAAGTGTGAGAGGCACTGACTTGCAGGAAATTCTCTGTCTGAAGATGGAGGGGGCTGCGTGGCAAGGAACAAGGATGGTCTCTAGGGGTGAGCCTGGCCCACACCTGTCAGATAGCAAAGACATGAGTACTTCAGCCCTACGACTGTGAGGAAGTGAATTCTGCCAACAACAGAACTGCTAGGAGGAGGGGTCTTCTCCAGAACCTCCAGATGAGAACTCAGCCTAGCCGACACCTTGATGACCCGTTTCTGAGGTGACCCTGATAAAGTTGTGTCCAGAGGACCAGGTAAACCTTGCTAGTCTTCTGACTTACAGAACTGGGAGATAATAAGTGGAGGTAGAAAACAAAGATCATGGCAGCAGGTCCCATCACTCTATGGGAAATAGATGGGGAAACAGTGGAAACAGTGTCAGACTTTATTTTGGGGGGGCTCCAAATTCACTGCAGATGGTGACTGCAGCCATGAATTTAAAAGACGCTTACTCCTTGGAAGAAAAGCTATGAGCAACCTAGATAGCATATTCAAAAGCAGAGACATTACTTTGCCAACTAAGGTCTGTCTAGTCAAGGCTATGGTTTTTCCAGTAGTCATGTATGGATGTGAGAGTTGGACTGTGAAGAAGGCTGAGCGCCGAAGAATTGATGCTTTTGAACTGTGGTGTTGGAGAAGACTCTTGAGAGTCCCTTGGACTGCAAGGAGATCCAACCAGTCCATTCTGAAGGAGATCAGCCCTGGGATTTCTTTGGAGGGAATGATGCTAAAGCTGAAACTCCAGTACTTTGGCCACCTCATGCGAAGAGTTGACTCATTGGAGAAGACTTTGATGCTGGGAGGGATTGGGGGCAGGAGGAGAAGGGGACGACAGAGGATGAGATGGCTGGATGGCATCCCCGACTCGATGGGTGTGAGTCTGAGTGAACTCTAGGAGTTGGTGATGGACAGGGAGGCCTGGCGTGCTGCGATTCATGGGGTCGCAAAGAGTCGGACACGACTGAGCGACTGAACTGAACTGAAGCTGCTAACCTTCTGGTAATTTGTCACACGGCAAAAGAAAACGAATACAACCCAGACATAATGAGAATAACAGAAAACACATGATTAAAAACTAGAGGGGCGTTTGGTAATGACTTGGTGCACTCTGAAAGGAAGTCCCCAAATGCAGAGCATTATAAAAAGACCGAATATTGCAGCAAACTTTGTAGATCCAGAGAATTGTCTGGATAAATTCATTTTAAAATAATATGTCAACAGTTTCAAAGAATATGCTCAACAGGTTCTTCAACCTTCAGCAGACCTTTTCTGGTGAAGTGCCTTTCGATTTAAAGCAATAGGTCCAATAGTTCATTTGAAAAAAAGTACGATTTGTGCACTACTTCCTGTTTCCAGACTTTCTAGATGCTATGTAGTGTATTTATTATACTTATCCCCTTAGATTAACAACTGGACTCACAGCTTATACTGTAGAAGCAATATATACACATTTAAATAAGCATAGCTGACAGAAGCCGTATTGAGCACACTATCTGAAAGTTTATCACAGTTTAAAAATGAGTTAATTCTAGAGAAAAAGGTGAAATTCATTGTTTTGGGGTAAAATGTCCTATAGATATCAATTAGGGCTAACTGGTCTATTGTATCATTTAAAGTTTGCATTTCTTTGTTAATTTTCTGTTTAGTTGATCTGTCCATAGATGTGAGTGGGGTATTAAAGTCTCCCACTATTATTGTGTTATTGTTAATTTCCCCTTTCATACTTGTTAGCATTTGTCTTACATACTGTGGTGCTCCTATGTTGAGTGCATATATATTTATAATTGTTATATCTTTTTCTTGGATTGATCCTTTAATCATTATGTAGTGGCCTTCTTTGTCTCTTTTCACAGCCTTTGTTTTAAAGTCTATGTTTTAGGATATGAGTATTGCTACTCCTGCTTTCTTTTGGTCTCTATTTGCGTGGAATATCTTTTTCCAGCCCTTCACTTTCACTCTGTATGTGTCCCTTGTTTTGAGGTGGGTCTCTTGTAGGCAGCATATATAGGGGTCTTGTTTATGTATCCATTCAGCCAGTCTTTGCCTTTTGGTTGGGGCATTCAACCCATTTACGTTTAAGGTAATTACTGATAAGTATAATCCCGTTGCCATTTACTTTATTGTTTTGATTTCAGGTTTATATGCCCTTTTTGTGTTTCCTGTCTAGAGAATATCCTTTAGCATTTGATGGAGAGCTGGTTTGGTGGTGCTAAATTCACTCAGCTTTTGCTTGTCTGTAAAGCTTTTGATTTCTCCTTCATATTTGAATGAGATCCTTGCTGGGTACAGTAATCTGGGCTGTAGGTTATTTTCTTTCATCACTTTAAGTATGTCTTGCCATTCCCTCCTGGCCTGAAGCATTTCTGTTGAAAGATCTGCAGTTATCCTTATGGGAATCCCCTTGTGTGTTATTTGTTGTTTTTCCCTTGCTGCTTTTAATATTTGTTCTTTGTGTTTGATCTTTGTTAATTTGATTAATATGTGTCTTGGGGTGTTTCGCCTTGGGTTTATCCTGTTTGGAACTCTCTGGGTTTCTTGGACTTGGGTGATTATTTCCTTTCTCATTTAGGGAAATTTTCAACTATTATCTCCTCAAGTATTTTCTCATGGTCTTTCTTTTTGTCTTCTTCTTCTGGGACTCCTATAATTTGAATGTTGGAGCGTTTTATATTGTCCTGGAGGTCTCTGAGATTGTCCTCATTTCTTTTAAATCGTTTTTCTTTTTTCTCTCTGATTCATTTATTTCTATCATTCTATCTTCTATTTCACTAATCCTATCTTCTGCCTCTGATATTCTACTATTTGTTGCCTCCAGAGTGTTTCTGATCTCATTTATTGCATTATTCATTATATATTGACTCCTTTTTATTTCTTCTAGGTCCTTGTTAAACCTTTCTTGCATCTTCTCAATCCCTGTCTCCAGGCTGTTTATCTGTGATTCCATTTTGATTTCAAGATTTTGGATCATTTTCACTATCATTATTTGGAATTCTTTCTCAGGTAGATTCCCTATCTCTTCCTCTTTTGTTTGGTTTGATGGGCATTTCTCCTGTTCCTTTACCTGCTGGGTATTCCTCTGTCTCTTCATCTTGGTTATATTGCTGCATTTGGGGTGGCCTTTCTGTATTCTGGGAATTTGTGGAGTTCTCTTTATTATGGAGTTTCCTCGCTGTGGGTAGGGTTGTATCAGTGGCTTGTCAAGGTTTCTTGGTTAGGAAAGCTTGTGTCGGAGTTCTGGTGGGTAGAGCTGGATTTCTTCTCTCTGGAGTGCAATGAAGTGTCCAGTAATGAGTTATGAGACATCTATGGCTTTGGAGTAAATTGAAACTGTAATCAGAAATCTTCCAGCAAACAAAAGCCCAGGTCCAGACGGCTTCAGAGCTGAATTCTACCAAAAATTTAGAGAAGAGCTAACACCTATCCTACTCAAACTCTTCCAGAAAATTGCAGAGGAAGGGAAACTTCCAAACTCATTCTATGAGGCCACCATCACCCTAATACCAAAACCTGACAAAGATGCCACACAAAAAGAAAACTACAGGCCAATATCACTGATGAACATAGATGCAAAAATCCTCAACAAAATTCTAGCAATCAGACTCCAACAACACATTAAAAAGATCATACACCATGACCAAGTGGGCTTTATCCCAGGGATGCAAGGATTCTTCAATATCCGCAAATCAATCAATGTAATTCACCACATTAACAAATTGAAAAATAAAGGCCATGTGATTATCTCAATAGATGCAGAGAAGGCCTTTGACAAAATTCAACATCCATTTCTGATAAAAACTCTCCAGAAAGCAGGAATAGAAGGAACATACCTCAACATAATAAAAGCTATATATGACAAACCCACAGCAAACATTATCCTCAATGGTGAAAAATTGAAAGCATTTCCCCTAAAGTCAGGAACAAGACAAGGGTGCCCACTTTCACTACTACTATTCAACATAGTTCTGGAAGTTTTGGCCACAGCAATCAGAGCAGAAAAAGAAATAAAAGGAATCCAAATTGGAAAAGAAGAAGTAAAACTCTCACTGTTTGCAGATGACATGATCCTCTACATAGAAAACCCTAAAGGCTTTACCAGAAAATTACTAGAGCTAATCAATGAATATAGTAAAGTTGCAGGATATAAAATCAGCACACAGAAACCCCTTGCATTCCTATACACTAATAATGAGAAAGTAGAAAAAGAAATCAAGGAAAAAATTCCATTCACCATTGCAACGAAAAGAATAAAATATTTAGGAATATACCTCGGGCTTCCCTGGTGGCTCAGACGGTAAAGTGTCTGCCTGCAATGCAGGAGACCCAGGTTCATTTCCTGGGTCGGGAAGATCCCCTGGATAAGGAAATGGCAATCCACTCCAGCACTCTTGCCTGGAAAACCCCATGGACGGAGTAGCCTGATAGGCTACAGTCCATGGGGTCGCAAAGAGTCGGACACGACTCAGTGACTTCAGACTCAGAAAGAAACTAAAGACCTATATATAGAAAATTATAAAACACTGATGAAAGAAATCAAAGAGGACACTAATAGATGGAGAAATATACCATGTACATGGATCAGAAGAATCAATATAGTGAAAATGATTATATGACCCAAAGCAATCTACAGATTCAATGCAATCCCTATCAAGCTACCAGTGGTATTTTTCACAGAGCTAGAACAAATAATTTCACAGTTTGTATGGAAATAAAATAAAAAAAAAAAAACCCGAATAGCCAAAGCAATCTTGAGAAAGAAGAATGGAACTGGAGGAATCAACCTGCCTGACTTCAGGCTCTACTACAAAGCCACAGTCATCAAGACAGTATGGTACTGGCACAAAGACAGAAATATAGATCAATGGAACAAAATAGAAAGCCCAGAGATAAATCCACACACCTATGGACACTTTATCTTTGACAAAGGAGGCAAGAATATACAATGGATTAAAGACAGTCTCTTTAACAAGTGGTGCTGGGAAAACTGGTCAACCACTTGTAAAAGAATGAAACTAGATCACTTTCTAACACCATACACAAAAGTAAACTCAAAATGGATTAAAGATCTAAATATAAGACCAGAAACTATAAATCTCCTAGAGGAGAACATAGGCAAAACACTCTCTGACATAAATCACAGCAGGATCCTCTATGATCCACCTCCCAGAATACTGGAAATAAAAGCAAAAATAAACAAATGGGATCTAATTAAAAGCTTCTGCACAACAAAAGAAACTATAAGCAAGGTGAAAAGAAAGCCTTCAGAATGGGAGAAAATAATAGCAAATGAAGCAACTAACAACTAATTTCAAAAATATATAAGCAGCTTATGCAGCTCAATTCCAGAAAAATAAATGACCCAATCAAAAAATGGGCCAAAGAACCAAATAGACATTTCTCCAAAGAAGACATATGGATGGCTAACAAACACATGAAAAGATGCTCAACATCACTCATTATCAGAGAAATGCAAATCAAAACCACAATGAGGTACCATTTCACACCAGTCAGAATGTCTGCGATCCAAAAGTCTATAAGCAATAAATGCTGGAGAGGGTGTGGAGAAAAGGGAACCCTCTTACACTGTTGGTGGGAATGCAAACTAGTACAGCCACTATGGAGAACAGTGTGGAGATTCCTTAAAAAACTGCAAATAGAACTGCCTTATAACCCAGCAATCCCACTGCTGGGCATACACACCGAGGAAACCAGAACTGAAAGAGACACGTGTACCCTAAAGTTCATTGCAGCACTGTTTATAATAGCCAGGACATGGAAGCAACTTAGATGTCCATCAGCAGATGAATGGATAAGAAAGCAGTGGTACATATACACAATGGAGTATTACTCAGCCATCAAAAAGAATACATTTGAATCAGTTCTAATGAGGTGGATGAAACTGGAGCCGATTATACGGAGTGAGGTAAGCCAGAAAGAAAAACACCAATACAGTATACTAACACATATATATGGAATTTAGAAAGATGGTAATGATAACCCTGTATGCGAGACAGCAAAAGAAACACAGATGTATTAACGGACTTTTGGACTCTGTGGGAAAGGGAGAGGGTGGGATGATTTGGGAGAATGGCATTGAAACATGTATACTATCAGGTAAGAAACGAATTGCCAGTCTAAATTCGATACAGGATACAAGATGCTTGGGGTTGGTGCACAGGGATGATCCAGAGAGATGATATGGGGTGGGAGGTGGGATGGGGGTTCAGGATTGGGAACTCATGTACACCCGTGGCTGATTCATGTCAATGTATAGCAAAACCAATACAATATTGTAAAGCAAAATAAAGTAAAAATAAAAATTAAAAAAAAGAGTTAATTCTAGAGAATTAAGCAGTGTGGTAGGGAGATACCAACACAGGGAAGCTAGGGAAAGAGCATGGATGTCAGAAACTGGAGCCATTAGCTCAGAGAGAGGAGCAAGGACAATTCAGTAACTCTTGCTAAAATTGCTAAATCTGGGTAAAAGTTAAAGAAATCCAACTTGTCACTTATGGGTAAGTGCTGCAAAAGGGCCAAGGATGAACACACTATTTTAAAGACTGAGGAAAATAAAACCCCAAGTAGAGATCTAATATTCTACAGGAAGTAAATGAAATTATCAGGAAATGCTGGGATTCCCAAAAAGAATAAACTGATAATAAAATCTAAAATGTTACTTCGTCTTATAGTATTAAAAGAGAAAATCCAAATGGTTAACTCAATAGAGAAAAACATTTGATAAAATGCAACACTCATTCTTGATAAAAATTTTAGAAACTAGGAATAAAAAGGAACTTCCTTGACTTGACTATGGGTATCTGATACATCAAACTACTTTCTCAGAAGTGAAACATTAGAAGAATTCCCTTTTAAAATCAGGATGAGGCAAGGCTGCCCACAAGCACTACTTCTATTCATCATTGTACCAGAAGCCCAGTCAGCAAGTAAGAAAGATGTGAGGTCTATGCAGTAGCAATAAATAGCCAGAAAAACCAAATCTTAAAGATACAGTATCTGAAAAGACAGAAAACATTTATCTGTCTTTATCTCTACAACCATTTGAGAAATAAATCTAACAAAAGGAAGGAACATGACATGCCAGGAGAATATTATAAAACTTCTATTAAACTCATTAAAAAGGACCAAAATAAATTGGTAATTCACCACTATGCTGTTGGTCAGTTCAGTCGCTCAGTCGTGTCCGACTCTTTGCGACCCCATGGACTGCAGCATGCTAAGCTTCCCTGTCCATCAGCAACTCAAACTCATGTCCATAGAGTCCGTGATGCTATCCAATCATCTGATCCTCTGTTGTCCCCTTTTCTTCCTGCCTCGTATAAGTATATAATGTCTATGTGTGTTTGAAAAAAAAAAAAAATATATATATATATATATAAGCACAGACCAAGGTCTACTAGTGAAAATACTAAAACTTTCAGATTTGGTACCTTCAGGTAGTGGGATTATAAAACTTTGTTTCTGAATATTTTAGTATGTTCTAATTTTTTTTTTTTTACCATAAACCAATACAGGATTGTTTATGTGTTTCAAAAATTTTACATTAACTGTGTCATACTATAAATATCTTTTAAAAAATCAGTGAAGAACATCCTTTTGTAGTTCAAGAGTGTGATGATTGGGTGTTCACGATGCTGCGTGACATGTGCCTCCTTGCAAACCTTGTTATGACTTTGGCACGGTACCTGTCTGACTTTAAAAAAAAAAAAAGTCAGTTAAGAGACTTTGTTTCTTAGAGAAACTATTTTCTAATTTTTCTACTGTGAGTTTACATTACTTGTATGAATAAAAAAAAAGAAGAAAAGAAAGAAAAAATTCTTGTGGTTTAAGTTCTGTGCCTTTACCTTCTTCATCAAGGCTGCTAAAACTCTGCCCTTCTGTCAGCAAATCATGCTTCTCATCCTTCCATTCCTGGCTAATTGAGGACACAATCTCCTGTGAGGTTGCCTTCAGGGCGGCGATGGAGTTGCACCGTTTCTTAGAAGGTGATGCCTTCAAAGCTAGAAAAAGAAAAAAAAAAAGGATAATTATTGTAAAACCACATTAATAATATTTTTTAATTAAAATTTTACTCATGATTTATTAACATTTTAGTCATTATCTGAGTAGGATGCAAGGAGCTTTGTTTTACATACACAAGGAAAGGGAGACAACATTATTTGTCCAAAGGGACTTAAATCAGAATGTCTTAGAATAAATCCGAGTTGAGCTATCTTTTCAGATTTTGAAATGTAGTCTTACTTGAGGTGAAATTCAAATGTTTATTGCTAAAGAATTATTTTTCCTCCTCTGAGCAATGTTTTTCTAGTGCTGAGAGGAGGCTGCGTGGGTTGATAAACGCAGATGGTAAAGTAAGGAGAATTCTCATGACCCCAGTTTTATTAACTTGGGACTGGAAATTTCTAAACATGCCAATGTTTAATCTTATACTTATGTTACCCAATTTAGCCAAGTTACTTCTGGTTCGCTTTTTTCTTTCAGTGGCTTTCCACTGAAATTTCCGACCCTTTCGGTCTTTTATAGGTCATGGTTACATTAGATGTATAATTCACTCCTGATCTTTGTCCAAACAGCATTCTATGACTTCTGAAGTGTATTGCAAACCTGTACCAAGGCAAGGGTACTTCACCATCAATCATGCTCACTGAAGGCTGTGACTTTACTTTTGATATGTCAGTGGGAGCTGCTTCAGCTGTAGCCAGACCATCTTCATTTAAATTCTCTTTAATTATTCTTCTTGTCTGAACATTGTAAGAGCATTTCCTTGGAAGGTAGAGGAAGCCTACCTACCTGAGGCCTGCTTATACTTCTCCCTGAACTTGGTCTTGGCAGTGTTTCTCTTCCTTTGGAGGTTTGCATGTAGGGGTAACCTGACAGCTGGTGCATTAGACTGATTGTGTTTGGCCTTGGGAATCTCAGAGCTTAGATTATACAGCTCATCAGGGGCCTTCCCACCAGCAGCTTGCAAGAATTTAGCTGGAGAAGGGCTCTAGGACACACAAATGAGGAAAGCATAGAGGGCAATCTCTCCACTTAAAGAGAAGGCGAGGTTTATGTGTCCTATGAATGGTATTATAATGATAATAACATAATTACAATCAATAACATGTGTAGAGGGCTTGAGAGTTTGGAAGCCAGCACTAACATTCCACATCTCAAATTATCCAGATGATCTTGTGAGGGAGGTAAGCCCTTTTACGGGTCTAGAAACTGAGAGTAGAAAAGTTGTGACCTGCTCAAGTTCACAGAGCTAGAAAGCATGAAACCCCAGGTGTCTTTCTTTGAAGTTGTTTAATTGGTGGTTCACTTCCTAGCTCTTTGGCATTCTATCTTCTGATTAAAGTGAGGGGTGGGAAGGATAAAACTAGAGTTTGTTTTTCTTTGAGGAGGAAGATTTTGAATGTTTAAAGACTGATTGAAATGGATTTTAATGGTAGTAAATAAGTGGAACAAGTAAGTCACATTTTTTTAAACTCATCATCCCATCAAAACAGTGGTCACACTTGCTTGAAGTAATTATCCATATGCTGGCTTTTGCTTTAACATTCTATCTGCTAACTTTTGTAAACCTTCAACTCTCATCTTTCAGTATAGTAGAGTTGACTCTTGAACAACACAGGTTTGAATTCAATACTAAATACAACAGTTTCACATAATCTGGGGTTAGTTAAATCATCAGATGCTGAGGAAGCACACAGAAGGATGGCCGACTAAGTTACACAGGAATTTCTAATCATGCAGGGTGTTGGTGCTCCTAGCCACCCCTCCCATTGATATTCAAGGATCAACTGTATTTTAAAATTTCTAAGTCAGAAGATCTCAGTGTGGTTCAGGGACTGCTAGGAAACCCTGAAATTCTCTTAGAAGGTCTGTGATGCTAAAATAATTTTCTTAATAATTTTGTTTATCTTTCTCACTCCTATTCTCTCCCAAGTTTTCTACATGGCCTGTGCTTATAATTACAGATTGAATTCAGAAGCAGACGTGAGAATCTAGATATCTTCTATTAAGCTAGAATTAGGGATTTGAAAAAATATAAAATAATGCCACTTTTCTCATACAATTATTTATTTTGGAAAATATAATTATTTTTCAAAATTACTTTTTTGTTAATATTGACTTATGTTGACATGCAATTTTTTGCTTTTATCTTATAAGAACTAATGAATATTTAAAATTTCCCTCAATTTGAAATTCTAATAGTTTAAATATAGATATTAAGAGATATAATGACATGAATAAAGGATCTTTGGGGTCCCTAAGTCATTTTTAATAACATAATGTGGCCCTGAGACCAAAAGATTTGAGACTTGCGTCGTTCTAGGCCAATGCTCATTTCCTAAACTGAGGAAGAGCTAGGATCAGAAGAAAGCTGGCAGTGACATGGAGGGGTGAATGAGGGAGAGATGCTCAGAGAACGGTCTGTACTTGTGACTTATAATGGACCAAAGGCCAAGAGCCCCAGTAAAGAAATAACTCTTGGCTTATTATCAGCATACATGCAATGTGGAGCAGGAAAGACCCCAAACAAATTCCTGCAAGGGCCACACAGCACCTAAAGAAAGCCTTTACTTTTGTCATAAATGGTGACTCTTCCTTAAAGGAATTATCTGAGACTCTCTCAGTGGATAAGGACTTGAATCTTGCAGAAATCAAATACCTCAGGAACTCATTTTGATGAGAGAATCTCAAAGGATGGTTTTGGCCGGTTACTTTCTTTTGTGCCACAGAAACTCCTGAATTTGTCTTTAGCTCACCCATCTGCCACCCCTGAAACTCTTCTGTTCATTCCTACCCCTGGGCCTTTGTACATGCTGCTCCTCCTACATGAGATGTCTTTCTTGCCTCTAACTTGAAATGCTGGCTTGCATTTTAGGGCTTAAATATTCTTTTCATTGTGAAGTTCTTTTGGGGAAGATCAAGTTTATTTCTCTCTGTGTACCTACAGTAAGTAGCCTGTGCAAAAGCTCGACTAACAGCTGCTTTATTACATTATAAATCTGTTTCATGTTCCAATCCCTGACCCAAAACAGGCTATGAAATTACCAAGGGAATTAATTTTTTTCAAAAAAGCTTTCTATATTATTAATGTTTAGCATAGTGCTAGGTACATAATATGTGCTCAAATGTTGCTTGAATGAATTAACTATTCCAAAATTTTACAACAGTTGATTTTTAACTAATTAATGTATTATTCTACTCCTTTCAGAAAACTTTTTAGTATTTTAGACACATTATCTGGGTAGAGAATTTCAGTGAGGTTTCGACATTACAGTGACTAATATTTCCAGAAAGTATTATTGGATTTTGCAAACATTATTACATTGACAGCAGGACTCAATTCTGGGGTGGGATAAATGGATTTAAGAAGATTAAAAAATTTGATAAAAAAAAGAAACCTGAAGACCAGGTACTGTTTTCTTGAGGTTAGGGGTAGGGAGGGGAAATTTTCACTTACACCTGTGGTGGATTCATGTCAATCTATGCCAAAACCAATACAGAATTGTAAAGTAAAAATTAAAAATAAATAAATTAATTAAAAAAAAAAATAAAACACACCATAATGAGAAAAAAAAAAAAAAAGTATGCCTGTAGGAACTAAGAGCTTTAACTTAATCATAGTTGATAAAAGATGTTGAAGTTGCATTTTAAAGTGTCAACATTACTAATTAAATTGCTACCCTAAGTACTTTAAATTAAATTCCATTCATTCACTTAATTATTCATCAAATAATGATTGCCTACAATGTGCCAGGGTCTGGGAATATATATGAGAACCAAACACGGTCCCCACTTTTCAGGAACGCAAAGTCAAGTGAGGAAATAGGACAACAGCTTGCTATGGCAAAGTATAGTAAGTTCTATGAAAGAAGCATTGTCTGAGCTGAGAAGTGAAGGAAGACCAGGAAAGGATGGAGACTGTTACAGGCAAAGGGACAAGGGCTGTACAGATGTATAGGCAGCCTTGAATGTAGGGGTAACTGTAGGGTGCGCAAAGCTGCTGGAGCCTAGAGGATAGGGTAGAGCATGGAATGTGGGAGGGAAATCACAGGGGCGGGAAAGAGAGGCCGCCTCACACTGGACTCAGAGCAGAGTTAAGGATTTTGCGTACTAGGTAATACACTGAAGTTCTTAAGAAGAAAAAAACTTCTGAAACATGAGAGGGTTTTCTTTTTAAGCATGGAAATCAGCAAGAGGCGATTAAATTGATCCCTGTAGCTGGGGTGGGGTGACACTGGATTGGATGGGTTATATCCATACAGTGGAATATTATTCAGCAGTACAAAGTAAAGTGCCACAAAAGGCAGAGGAACCAGAGATCAAATTGCCAACATCTGCTGGATCATCAAAAAAGCAAGAGAGTTCCAGAAAAAACATTGATTTCTGCTTTATTGACTATTCCAAAGCCTTTGACTGTGTGGATCACAATAAACTGTGGAAAATTCTTCAAGAGATGGGAATACCAGACCACCTGACCTGCCTCTTGAGAAACCTATATGCAGATCAGGAAGCAACAGTTAAAACTGGACATGGAACAACAGACTTGTTTAAAATAGGAAAAGGAGTACATCAAGGCTGTATACTGTCACCCTGCTTATTTAACTTATATGCAGAATACATCATGAGAAACGCTGGACTGGAAGAAGCACAAGCTGGAATCAAGACTGCCAGGAGAAGTCTCAATAACCTCAGATATGCAGATGACACCACCCTTATGGCAGAAAGTGAAGAGGAACTAAAAAGCCTCTTGATGAAAGTGAAAGAGGAGAGTGAAAAAGTTGCCTTAAAGCTCAACATTCAGAAAACGAAGATCATGGCATCTGGTCCCATCACTTCATGGGAAATAGATGGGGAAACAGTGGAAACAGTGTCAGACTTTATTTTGGGGGGCTCCAAAATCACTGTAGATGGTGACTGCAGCCATGAAATTAAAAGACACTTACTCCTTGGAAGGAAAGTTATGACCAACCTAGATAGTATATTGAAAAGCAGAGACATTACTTTGCCAACTAAGGTCCGTCTAGTCAAGGCTACAGTTTTTCCAGTGGTCATGTATGGATATGAGAGTTGGACTGTGAAGAAAGCTGAGCGCCGAAGAATTGATGCCTTTGAACTGTGGTGTTGGAGAAGACTCTTGAGAGTCCCATGGACTGCAAGGAGATCCAACCAGTCCATTCTGAAGATCAGCCCTGGGATTTCTTTGGAAGGAATAATGCTAAAGCTGAAACTCCAGTACTTTGGCCACCTCATGTGAAGAGTTGACTCACTGGAAAAGACTCTGATGCTGGGAGGGATGGGGGCAGGAGGAGAAGGGGACGACCGAGGATGAGATGGCTGGATGGCATCACTGACTCGATGGACATGAGTTTGAATGAACTCTGGGAGTTTGTGATGGACAGGGAGGCCGGGCATGCTGCGATTCATGGGGTCACAAAGAGCTGGACATGACTGAGCGACTGAACTGAACAAGGTGGCTGTGACTGGAGCTAAGAAGGCAATGTGAGGGCCACAACTTTATGCAAAAACAAACAAAACAAAACAAACCCAAACCATAAGAAACACAGTTAAAACAGGAAAGGCACTGTGGAAGAAGTGATGGACACTTGCTATTTCTAGGTACAAGTAGGTATTGGTGAGTGACTGGAAGTCAGTGGCCTTTACAAAGCTTGATGCCAACATGTTTGGTCTGGATAACTGAGTAAATTGTGGTGGCCTTCAGTGACGTGTGGACTCGGGATGTGTGGCAGGTTCTTGAGCAACCTGGGGGCAATCCAGAAATTAGTCCTAATTTGTGGACAACTGATTTTCAACAAGAAAACCAAGGTAATCCAATGGGGGAAAGAACAGGCCAACAAATGATGCTAGGACAACTGGATATCCACATGCAAAAGAATGAAGCTGGACCCTACCTCACACCATCTAGTATAAATTAAATCAATATCTGTAAATAATATATCTGCTAACAGAAACTTCTATCAAGAATATATAAAGAACTCTATAACTCAACAATAAAAAGACGAATAACTAGAAATAGGCAAAGCATTTGAATAGAGATTTCTCCAAGGAAGATATAAATAAGTCAATAAGCACAAAGAAAGATGTTGAACATCATTAGTCATTAGAAAAATACAAATCAAAACCACATTGAGATACTACTTTATACTCACTAGGATGTCTAAAATAAAAAAGACAGTAACAAACATTGGTGAGGATGTGGAAAACTGGATCTCTCATACATTGTTAGTGAGACTGCAAAATTGTGTAGCTGCTTTAGAGAAGAGTTTGGCAGTCCCTCAAAATGTTAAATATAATTACCATCTGACCTACCAATTCCACTCCTGAAGGGTGAAAACTTATGTCCACAGAAATCTTGTGTATGAATTTTCATAGCAGCATAATAGCCAAAAATGTAAACAACACAAAATCCATCAACCAGTGAATCAATAAACAACATGTATTTTTTCCATACAATGGAATATTATTCAGCAATAAAAAAGTAAAGTACTATAAGATGACTAAACCTTGAAAACATCATGTTAAGTGAAAAAACCAAACACAAAAAGCCACATATTGGATACTTCCATCTATATGGCATATCCATAATAGGCAAATCCAGAGAGAGAGAAAATAAATGAGTAGTTGCCAGGGGCTAGGAAGAGGAAGGAATGAAAAGTAACTGCTAATGGGTATGTAGGTTTCTTTTAGAGGTAATGAAAATGTTCTAAAATTAGATAGTGGTAATATTTACACAACTTTGTGAATATATTAAGAATCACAAAATCACATTCTTTGGAAAGGTGAATTTCCCAGTATGTGAATTATATCTGAATAAAGATGTTGTAAAATGTAGACAAAAATGAGAAAAAAAATAGATCTGACAAGTAAAAGACCTGTAATATTAAAAACATGATAAACTATACAAATTAGAAAGATTCACAACTCACACCATATGTCATGGAACTGAGGATGCCACTGACTGTACCATGAATTTATACACTGTTAACAAAGCAAAAGTTCTGAAGATGGGGAATCTCATGAAGGAAACTTACTGAAGCTGGGGTCCCAAGGACTATCTCCTCCATAAATCTACCAGAGGCCACAAAGAAATGCATATTTTTAACCACAGCAAAGGGTGAAGAGAGACAGAAAATCTGAACCACAAGTTGGTGTTCAGACCGGATTTCAGGCTGAATAAATACTATGTTATGCTCTATCTTAGGCAGAAAAGACAATCAGATAATTTAATTTGTAGTGGTCTCAGTTTTAGACCAATTTTAAGATACCACTGAGATAGTCAAATGTGAAATAAAAGTTTTTCTTAGAATGAAATAAGGTTTAGAAAAGGGGACTGATATATTTAGTATGTAGAGTTCACACAAATCACTTGGATAAATAGTAAACACTAATATAAATGAGCAAATATTTTGAAGCTCAATTCTCAAAGGAACTAAAATGGCTAATAAACATGAATAATGGTTGAACTTTACCAGTACTTAAGACAGGCAAAATAAAACAATCAGATAACATTTTTCCTTATCAAAGTAGCATAATTAAAAAAGAATAATTCTGGCTAAAGGCTAGAAGAACATAGGCACTTGTGGAAGTCTAGAATGGCATAATCATTCTGTGCAATAATGTGCATTTTAAACACTCGGTACTTCTCTTGGAATCTATCCTAGAGAAATAATCATAAGCTTAGAAACAATATTTATCTAAAATGATGCTCATAAAAATACTAATTAGAAAAGGGAGAAATAATGTAAATGTCCAATAATGACAGAATCATTAAATAGATTATGGCATACCCATATAATTTTAATGTTGTATCATAATTTTAAACAGCTTCTTTGTTTAATATACAATGATATGGGAAATTACTCATGTAAAAAACAGAGGACACAGACATAAAACTGTATACCACTGTGCTACTATTTTTGTATAAATACACAAAGTACAGAAATAAAGATGGGTAGGAAGTATGTCAAAATATTAGTGTGGAGGATCTGAACAGACACTGTTCCAAAGATGACATACAGCTGCCAACCAGAATGGCTATTATCAGAAAGACAACAAGTAACAAGTGTTGGTGAAGATACGGAAAGACGAGAACCCTTAGGTACTGTTGGTGGGAAGGTAAAATGATCAGCCACTATGGAAAGCAGTATGGGGATTCCTCAAAAAGTTAAAAATACAACTGTCATATGATCTAGCAGTCCCCACTTCTGGGTATGTATCTGATGAAATGAAATCACCATCTCAAAGAGAGATCTGCATTTCCACTGTATGTGAGGCATTATTCCCAATAGCCAAGACATGGAAACAACCCAAATGCCCACTGACAGATGAATGGATAAGAAAACTGACACATATATGAATATTATTCAGCTGTTAAAAATTAGGAAATCGTGTCACTTGTGACAATATAGATGGACCATGACAGCGTTAAGTGAAATAAGCCAGAAAGAGAAAGACAAATACCGTATGATCTCCTTTACATGTGCTAAAGAAGCTGAATTCATAGACACAGAGAGTAGAAGAAGTGTTACTTGGAGCTGACAGATGGGTGAAATGGGGATATATTGGTCAAAGAGCACCAGCTTGCATTTCATAAGATGAATAAGTCTTAGAAATCTAATATACAGCAGGGTGACTACAGTTAAGAATTCTGTCTTATCCACTGGAAAGTTGCTAAGAGGGTAGGTCTTAAATATTTTCATGATACACATACACAATCACAATTGGTAATTATATAGGATGGTGAAGGTACAAAGTAACCTGTGATAATAATTTTGCAATATATATATGTATCATATCATCACATTTTATACCTTGAATTTACATAATGCTATATGTAATGTTATGGGAAAATGCTATATGTAACATGTAAATGTTATATGTCACATCATCACATCATTACACCTTAAACTTACATAATGTTATATGTAACATTATGTGAATGCTCTATGTAACATTAGGGGGAAAAAGCCTTAAACAAGAAAGTGCTTCACTTTCATTAACAAAAAACTCCAACAAATATTATTTTAAAAATCTGTCTTATATAAATAAAAACTACGAATTTTCCACTTTTTCGGCTTTTTGTGTATGGTAAATTGTTATGGGGCTTCCCTTGTAGCTCAGCTGGTAAAGAATCCACCTGCAATGAGGGAGACCTGGGTTCAATCCTTGGGTTGGGAAGATCTCCTGGAGAAGGGAATGGCTACCCACTCCAGTATTCTGGTCTGGAGAATTCCATGCATTGTATAGTCCATGGGGTCGCAAACAGTCAGGCATGACTGAGTGACTTTCACTTTAAATTGTTACGAAATTGGACCACGAAATACCTAAATGATAACATAAGGAACAATATTTTTTTTCTTTTAATATAGTTAAAAACATTTCTACATAAATTATACACACCTGTTGTAGAAAATTTAATAAATATTGATGTAAAGAAATAGAAAATAACACACAACCTCATGGGCCAGAATAACCATTGTTAACTTTGGGTTTAGTCTGCGCTTCCTTTTTTAATTCCTTATGGTTTAAAGTTAGGGTACTGATTTGTGGTCTTTCTTCTTTTTGAATGTAGGCATTTATAGCTATATATTTCCCTCCCAGCACTGACTTTGCAGCATCCTGTAAGTTTTTGGAAAGTGAAAAAGCTGGCTTAAAACTCAACATTCAAAAAAACTAAGATCATGGCATCCAGTCCCATCATTTCATGGCAAATAGATGGGGAAATAATGGAAACAGCACAGAGTTAATTTTCTTGGGCTCCAAACTCACTGCAGATGGTGACTGCAGCCATGAAATTAAAAGACGCTCCTTGGAAGAAAAGCCGTGACATGTGTACACCCATGGTGGATTCACGTTGATGTGTGGCAAAACCAATACAACATTGTAAAGTTAAAAAAAATAATAATAATTTTAAAGAAGACAAAAAAGAAAAGGCATCACAAACCTAGACACCATATTAAAAAGCAGAGACATTACTTTGCCAGCAAAGGTCTGTCTGGTCAAAGCTATGGTTTTTCCAGTAGTCATGTGTGGATGTGAGAACTGGACTATAAAGAAAGCTGAGGAATGAAGAATTGATGCTTTTGAACTGTGGTGTTGGAGAAGACTCTTGAGAGTTCCTTGGACTGCAAGGAGATCCAGCCAGTCCATCCTAAAGGAAATCAGACCTGAATATTCATTGGAAGGACTGATGCTGATGCTGAAACTCCAAAACCTTGGCCACCTGATGCGAAGAACTGAATATTGGAAAAGACCCTGATGCTGGGAAAGATTGAGGGCAGGAGGAGAAGGGGATGACAGAGGATGAGATGGTTGGATAGCATCACCGACTCAATGGACATGACTTTGAGTAAGCTCCAGGACTTGGTGATGGACAGGGAAGGCTGGCGTGCTGCAGTCCATGAGGTTGCACAGAGTCAGACATGACTGAGCAACTGAACTGATAATTTTTTGGAATGCGTATTTTCATTTCCATTTAACTTTTTTCTAATTTCTCTGTACTTTTTTCTTTGACCCATTGGTAGTTGTTTGTTTAATTTTCATACATTTCTGAATATGTGAGCATGTGTTAATTTTCACATATTTGTGAATTTTCTAGTTTTTGCTCTTTATTTATTCTGTTGTGATCAGAAAAGACATTTTGCATGACTTCAATCTTTTAAAATCTATTGAAATATATTTTGAGGACTCACATATGGTCTATTCTGGAGAATATTCCATGAGACTAACTACATTTTTATATACCCCACTAGAATTTTGTTGTCCATTTAGGTATGCAGGCCAATAACTATATACATGTGAATGAAACTATAAGGACTAAATGTGCTTGTAATATATCATTTTTGTTTCATATTATCCCATTATTTAATTATATCATAATGTATTTAGCCAATATACTATATGGTTTAATATTTTTTTTCCAGCACAAAATTGGACTGTAATGATTATGGCATCAATGTCCATGGGGTCCCTGAGGGTCAGACACGACTGAGTGACTTCACTTTCACTTTTCACTTTCATGCATTGGAGAAGGAAATGGCAACCCACTCCAGTGTTCTTGCCTGGAGAATCCCAGGGACAGGGGAGCCTGGTGGGCTGCCATCTATGGGGTCGCACAGAGTCGGACACAACTGAAGTGACTTAGCAGCAGTAGCAGCAAGATACTTAACTACAATTACTGATTGCTGCTTTGGGGAGATAAATAGTTCAAACTCTTTCAATAAAAATCTTACAAAGTGAAGCCAGTCAGTAAGCACTAAAGGTAAAAAAAAAAAAAGAAATTCATAAAAATCTTACCTTGAATTTTCTTGAAAACTCTGGAATTCATAAATTTTAGAAATCTATCCGCATAAAAGCTGGGTCTGTGAACCGAAACAGTGTCCTGAAAAGATAAATCAGGTACAACAGGTTTACCTCTCACACAGTTTGTTTCGAGCCAGAAGAAAGCTCTGTGCAACTGGCTCTCTGTTAGCCAATGTCCTTAACCAGAAGGTGTGGATGTTAGGAGCCAGACATGAGTGATGCCTGTGGGCTGTGTGCACAGGAGCTGGGCTGGGGCAAAAAACACAAGGATCAATCTGAGTAGATTCCAAATACTCATGGTGAAACAGATCATGAAGAGCAGCAGGGCTCAGATAGCAAAGACTCTGCTTTATAAACCCAAACAGCTAATCTTTGATCCACTGTCCACCATGAGGGGCTTTTAAATTCCTTTTTTTTTAACATATAAGGCAACCAGTGCCTCAAGTGTCATCTGGAACAAAGACATAATCACTTTCAGTCAGAACAAAACTGGGACAAGCAAAACAACCCTAAAGTAAGGTTGAGAGAGAGAGCAAAAAAAAGTTTGCTGGTTTCACTTTCCAGTAATAAGGTATGTAAACACCATGAAGATTCCTAGGAGACAAGGCTGACTGACGATCCCTGTTATGTTCAATTAGCTACTAATTAGATACAGCTGAATTGAATTAAATCATTAGCTCAATTCTCTCATGCTTGGTAGGAGTCTTTAGGACTGAGGGGGTATTTTATCCAGGAAAGAAGACAGATGAAGGAGCTAATTCCATATATTTATTCAGCAGTCATTTATTTGCTATCTAACATAGACATTCCTAAAAATAGTAAATTTGGTAATTTAGTGTTCCATTTTGATTTGAGGTTCATGGATTCCAAAAGGGAAACTTCTAAAGATTTATATTTAGATAATATCATCTGCAGTGGGTTTGGAAGAAGAAATACACATTGGACCAGAATCCAGAGACCCGGTTCTTGTGTTAGCTCTAATTTTAAAGAGCTCTGTGATCCTGGGTAAAGACAGTATCTCAGTGCCTCAGTTCTTTCATCTGTGAAATTGGGTGTTACATGAAGCATAAGAGAATTCTGTAATCAGCGTTTTATGAAGGACACAGCATGGAGGAATCCTCTGCCAAGTGATAATGTTCTCTAGACTATCAGTGATCCTGCAGATGTGATGGAAAACTTCCCACTGGTCTGACATGCACTCTCCCCAGGGTTCTGTCAGTTTCTGCTGGAAGTGGACATAGATTCACAAGTCAGTCATTTAGAAACACGTAGGATGTAAGATTGGAGAAGGCAATGGCACCCCACTCAAGTACTCTTGCCTGGAGAATCCCATGGATGGAAGAGCCTGGTGGGCTGCAGTCCATGGGGTTGCTAGGAGTTGGACCCAACTGAGCGAATTCACTTTCACTTTTCACTTTCACACATTGGAGAAGGAAATGGCAACCCACTCCGGTGTTCTTGCCTGGAGAATCCCAGGGACGGGGGAGTCTGGTGGACTGCCGTCTACGGGGTCACATAGAGTTGGACACGACTGAAGTGACTTAGCAGCAGCAGCAGCAGGATGTAAGATGATTGAGTCAGCCCTTGCCTTCTAAGAGAGGTTAAACTGTGGCTCTTTTTGGTATGAGGAAGCATTGTTTAAAGGAGAGGACAATTGTAAAAAGACAAAAAAATAAAGTCTTAACTATTGCTTATAATTACATAAATATATAATCAGCACAGAGATTTTCTTTCTTTTTTTTTTTTTTTAAAAAAAGGACACTGAAGAACAGAAGACATATTTTATTTCAACAAAGGTATGGGCTCCTTAGAAGTATCCGACCGATAGAGGACTAGACCATTTGGAGCAGAAGTCTTATTTGGTAATAGGGAATTGAAACTGTCAATAAACAGGAGGAGAATGAAAGTGAGTATTTACTCTTTCTCCCTTCCATGTTCAAGGCATTACGTAGATGGTACTTTTCTCAGCTAGAAGGAAAAAAAATTAACCTTCCATCTTGGCCTTTTCTTAAAAAAGAATCTTTGATTTAAATAAGAAGCCTCAGTTTGATTCTCAGAAACAAACTTGTGAACCTGTTGTTTAAAAGTGCATTTTGGCAAAGGTTATTTCCATAGCCTGTGGACAAAACGCAGATCTGACATGCTGAGAGGTTATTACCAGTCTTCCACAGAACCGAGACAGCGAGTGTTCTTTTCCAGGAATGGAGAAGAATAGCATCTATAATTTATCTTTTTTCAAAGGAAAGCATCTGCTAACATCTTAAAAAAATATATGTGAGCAAATCTTTGACCAATACAATCTTTGGAAGTGTCACTCTGAGTTATTAACTGAGTGAGGCTGAGGCCATAAATGTTCTGTCAAGCGGCAGGAAGTTCAAATTTAACTTCTAGATAGGAAGTTGTGTGTGTATGTGTGTGTGTGTGTGTGTGTGTGTGTGTGTGTGTGTACAGACTGCTCTTTGATAATTGTTTTTTTTTCAGTCATGCCATTTCTGGGTGCAAAACACATTCTCGTATCAGTTAACCTTTGTTATATTTAAATCCAACACAATTTAAAAGTGTTCCCTTCCCATGTCATTATGTGTCATACATTGTGTTGAACACCAAAGGGCATTATTTAACTTAACCCTCCCGTGAGCCTATGAGGCAGGTAGTATAGCAGTGCACGGACTAAGTTGTGTCAGACACTTTGCGACCCCATGGACTGGAGTCCGCCAGGCTCCTGTGTCTGTGGAATTTTCCAGGCAAGAATACTGTAGTGGGTTGCCATTTCCTCCTCCAGAGGATCTTCCCAACCCAGGGACTGAACCTGCATCTCCTGCTTGGAGGTGAATTTCTTACCACTATGCCACCAGGGAAATATTCTGAGGTACAGGTACTATTACTAGCTTCCTGCTATAAATGGGAAACTACACTAAGAGATGAGAAGCAAGCAATGTGTCTGGGTCACATGGTTAGTAACATGGGTTAAATGTAGGGTTCCAGCCTATAGCTGTCTACCATCAAATTCAGGTTCAAACCCCTCTGAAGCTTAGTTTTGGGAGAACTTCAACTGTCTTACTAGTCTTTCGAGTGCCTATGAAAAG
Organism: Oryx dammah; assembly: GCF_014754425.2. Lineage (NCBI taxonomy): Eukaryota > Metazoa > Chordata > Mammalia > Artiodactyla > Bovidae > Oryx > Oryx dammah. The sequence continues at coordinate 44,386,971 of NW_024070185.1, read as the reverse complement.
CCTTTTGCTTTTTCTCATCATCTCCTAATTGGGCCCTTTAGATTGCACATCAAAATAAGACATCATTTTGTTTTTCTGGCCTCTACCTGTTCACCCCCCTGGACGGCCTCTATTGGAAGAGCCATTCACAGCTATGTTGTCTTTATTCTTAGATTTGAACTGATCTGCTAAGCCTGAGACTCTGAGTTTATAAAGATCTTTGTTTCCTTTCCTTTTCAAGTGACACAGCTTCCTAGACATACACTGAGGTCTCTGAGAAATCAGAAAAATAATCCAGTTTAACAAGGAGCATGATAAATCACTCACCCCATCATAAACAAGAGCTTTCCAGGAATGTTCCAACTTCTTCATTAATCTAAATGTACACATACAGAAAAACAAAAGTAAGAATGTAAAATCAACCCCATTTGGTGAATTCTCAGAACCTTTCATTGAATTATTTTGAAATAATAAAAGACTATTTCCCCCAATTTTTTACCTATATGATTGCAGAATGTCAATAATGCCCATAAATAAAAGTAGCTTTTCTCCCTTATGGCTTTTAGCTGGAATGCCTCCCATTCTGTGAACAGAGCAAAAGAGAAATCATTTTATGTGAACAGGAAGTTAAAAATAATTTCTAATAAATAGACTGTAAATGAAAATGGTTAGTCTCTAAAAATCATGGACTCTCATCTTTTTTTTTGGCTTGAGCTAAAAGAAAGATGTACTTCCCAAGAAGGAGAATAATACCACAGTTGTCAGTTCTGAAGAGTTAGATGGGAAGAATTCAATTAAAAAATTATTCTGATTTTAAAACCATGAGCAAGAATTTTAAAAGTATTTCAAAATACTGCTCATCAAAAATGCAACACTTTTATATGTTTACTGTGAAATTTTTAAATAAAATATAGGTGAGCACAAAGGAAAAAAATATATAAAGAATCCATTCCAAGGGTGCAAAGATAACTACTATTAACATCTTTCCTCTGTATTTATTCATCTGCATAAGTTATTACTTATGTTTTATAACCTGAATTTTTCACTTGCTAAGTGATGAACATTTCTTCATATTCAATGTTAATGTGCTTTTAATGGCTGTGTAGTATTTCAGTATGCTATTGTGTAGTACTGTGCAGTACTTCAGTATGCTGACATAGAATAATTTGTTTAATCAATTACTGGACATTTAGATGGATTTGTAGGAAGGATTAAAAATTTTAGTTTGTATGAATTTCCTTCATAAAAGTAAAATATGTCTGTGGTTTAGTCACCACTGGAGAAGCTTACAAGTGAAAGTGAAAGTGAAGTCACTCAGTTGTGTCCGACTCTTAGCGATCCCATGGACTGCAGCCCACCAGGCTCCTCTGTCTATGGGATTTTCCAGGCAAGAGTACTGGAGTGGGGTGCCACTGCCTTCTCTAAGACAGGAACTTATAGTCAAGGGAAATGGTTTCTTTCTTTCAGTCTTTTTGCTTGGCTAGTATACACACATGATACAGTCAACCAATTCAATAATTTTCTTTGGTTGTAACTGTTTCTGTTAGTCAATCAGCACTTTGTACATGCAAACTAATGCTGCACATCTGGCTGAAGCAAGTGATCACATCTGTCAGGATGTAGGACGAGGACAACAGAATCCTCTTACATAGATAAAAAGTTCTGAATTGCAGACATCACTTCTAGCAAGTATTTGCTTAAATGCACGCTTATTCAAATTCAAAATATTTCCCCCTTGTTTGTGAAGGATGTTTTGAATATGTAGTAAATAGGAATAAAAACATTTTTAGCCATTGTTAAATTATGGAGCCATTTGAAAAAAGAAACCATGTGAGTGAAAGCATAACGACTCAAAAAATTGCCATTCATCCAGTTATCCGTGGATGAGAGGAAATTAGGCTGGCTTGATCCATTTTAGTACCAGGTAGGAATCTATTCCTAAAGAGCCACCATGAAGGGAATATGATTGCATTTAATTACCCAATGATGTCGGCTGCCATGATCAAGGAGCATGTGGGCAGACGGCTGCACTTACGTGTCTGGGTTCTCTGTGATGATTCCATCTCCCGATTTCCCTGGACCCTGGATGGACTCCATTGCTGTTGAGTAGAGAACCTTTTGCGTCCCAGGCCGCTTAGCATCAGGTACATTTTGGGAAATTTCCTCTTCTTTTTCTTTGAGGGTATGGTCCAAAATGTGGATTCCCAGCAAAAGGCTATAGTCCATGATCTTGAAGCTTTCCAGCACCTAAGTAAGAAAAAGAACCAGGAGGCCCATCACTCCAATGGCTTATAATTCTCATCTGCCCAGGATCAGAGAGATACGTAGACAAGCAGCTCCTGCTTCCCTCCCAGGGAGGTGGCTGACAGAGGAAAAATCAAAGTAAAAACATTGGAGGTTATTATTAGGTCAAGTGCAGTAACCATTGTCACCATGGTTCCAAGATGAAAATTTTACACAAATCTAGAGTAAGTACATCTTTCTTTAGCACTCCATGAATGGTTTACTAAGCATTTATTGAATACTTTCCATGTGTCCAGGTGCTAAGTGGTTCATTTTGATTCAGTCCTCACAACTCTTTAAGCCAGGTGCTATTATTGTCTCTGTTTCACAGATGAAAAAAATTGAGACACGCACAGGAAGTAATTTGCTCAGTATCAGACAGCTCATAAGTGGCACTGCTGAGATCTGAACCCAGGTGGTCAACTCCAGCACCTTAAGTACTAGAGGACAGAAACCAACAATCAATGGTCTCTAAAAACCTGTACTCTCCTGAGCATGAAGACTCAGCTGGAATGGGCTTTTACCCGAATTCTGTTCTCAAAACTTTCATCTTCCTAAAGTTCAGGGGCCCCCTTTTCAAAGCTTGTCTTTCAAAGTTACCATCAGTTCCCTGCTGCTGCTGCTGCTACTGCTAAGTCGCTGCAGTCGTGTCCGACTCTGTGTGACCCCATAGATGGCAGCCCACCAGGCTCCCCTGTCCCTGGGATTCTCCAGGCAAGAACCGTGGAGTGGGTGCCATTTCCTTCTCCACTGTATGAAAGTGAAAAGTGAAAGTGAAGTCGCTCAGTCGTGCCCGACTCTTAGCGACCCCATGGACTGCAGCCTACCAGCCTCCTCTGCCCATGGGATTTTCCAGGCAAGAGTACTGGAGTGGGGTGCCATTGCCTTCTCCCAGTTCCCTGCAGGAAGTCTTTTTTTAAAAGTATGGTCTCAACAAAGAACAAGACTTACTGTTTAATTATCCACTCAGCAAACAGTGGGGAAGAGAAGGAATTAAAAGTAGCTGGAGATAGCCAGAAAAAGGAGATAGGGGGGAAAAAAGAAAAAATGGAGATGTGGTCGAGACGTGAGGCAGGTAGCAACATGGCTCTTGAGTATGGGTAAGTCTGATACTCAGGACCCTTCAACTGAGGAAGAGTGTTCAGGGGGAGTTCAGGAAAATGGGATATTCTCTATTATACAATAAAGTTTTTTTCCTAATGGTTTGTCTATGATTCTCCTCTATAACAGATTTTTTTGACACCTGGCATTTTTCACACAAAGCTGCTCAGGAAATCAAAACAGCCCAGAAAGAACAGCCTGATGGCGAATAGCTACCCCTGAACCAACAATGTATCTCTGTACCCTAGTTAGGACATGCCGTTGGAGATCAGAGTCTAAAGATAATTGTTTAACCAGGGATTGAACACATATGCATTACACTGAATTCTGTTCAAGTGTATATCTTGAACTTGTATACACTTGAACTTCAAGTGTATATCTTGAATTCAAGTGTATATCTTACACTTCTCCTTCTCCCTCAGTCCGCTGCTTTTGATCAGACACTTATGACACACTAAAGAGTGGTCAGGGCTTCCCTGGTGGCTCAGTGGTAAAAAACCCATCTGCCAGTACAAGCAACACAGGTTTGAGCCCTGGGTTGGGAAGATCTCCTGGAGAAGGAAATGGTAACCCACTCCAGTATCTTGTGCCTGGGAAATCCCATGGACAGAGGAGCCTGGAGGGCTACAGTCCATGGGGTCACAAAGAGTCGGACACGACTGAATGACTAAAATAACAACAAAGAGGGGCCAGGCCTGAGGATTCAAATACTTGTGGCTGCCACTTATTGGGTGCCACTTAATGGCAGGCTTTGTGAACTATTTTTTGTGGGCTTCCCTTGTGGCTCAGCTGGTAAAAAAATCCACCTGTGATGAGGGAGACCTGGGTTCAGTCCTTTGGTTGGGAAGATCCCCTGGAGAAGGGAAAGGCTACCCACTCCAATATTCTGGCCTGGAGAATTCCATGGACTGTATAGTCCATGGGGTCACAAAGAATTGGACATGACTGAGTGACTTTCACTTTTCATTTTTGTGAACGATGACATATATGGCCTTTAGAAAATATGGTTATTCCTAGGTCTTATGTATCTTTGTTGGCAATTAGGAAACTTTAAGTGGGTTGGAAGTATTACTTAATTCTTAGTGCTCACCATTTACCTTTCAGAAGGTTGAGTGCCGAAGAATTGATGCTTTTGAACTGTGGTGTTGGAGAAGACTCTTGAGAGTCCCTTGGACTGCAAGGAGATCCAACCAGTCCATTCTGAAGGAGATCAGCCCTGGGATTTCTTTGGAAGGAATGATGCTAAAGTTGAAACTCCAGTACCGTGGCCACCTCATGTGAAGAGTTGACTCATTGGAAAAGACTCTGATGCTGGGAGGGATTGGGGGCAGGAGGAGAAGGGGACGACAGAGGATGAGATGGCTGGATGGCATCACTGACTCGATGGACGTGAGTCTGAGTGAACTCCGGGAGTTGGCGATGGACAGGGAGGCCTGGCCTGCTGCGATTCATGGGGTCACAAAGAGTCAGACACAACTGGGCAACTGAACTGAACTGAACTGAAACTGAGTTGAAAAACATCAGAGCAGAAAAACATCTATTTCTGCTTTATTGACCATGCCAAAGCCTTTGACTGTGTAGATCACAATAAACTGTGGAAAATTCTGAAAGAGATGGGAATACCAGACCACCTGACCTGCCTCTTGAGAAACCTATATGCAGGTCAGGAAGCAATAGTTAGAACTGGACATGGAACAACAGACTGGTTCCAAATAGGAAAAGGAGTACGTCAGGGCTATATATTGTCACCCTGCTTATTTAACTTCTATGCAGAGTACATCATGAGAAACGCTGGACTGGAAGAAGCACAAACTGGACTCAATATTGCTGGGAGAAATATCAATAACCTCAGATATGCAGATAACACCACCCTTATGGCAGAAAGTGAAGAGGAACTAAAAAGACTCTTGATGAAAGTGAAAGAGAAGAGTGAAAAAGTTGGCTTAAAGTTCAACATTCAGAAAACAAAGATCATGGCATCTGGTCCCATCACTTCATGGGAAATAGATGGGGAAACAGTGGAAACAATGGCAGACTTTATTTTTTTGGGCTTCAAAATCACTGTAGATGGTGACTGCAGCCATGAAATTAAAAGACGCTTACTCCTTGGAAGGAAAGTTACGACCAACCTAGATAGAATATTCAAAAGCAGAGACATTACTTTGCCAACAAAGGTCCATCTAGTCAAGGCTATGGTTTTTCCCGTGGTCATGTATGGATGTGAGAGTTGGACTGTGAAGAAGGCTGAGCACCGAAGAATTGATGCTTTTGAACTGTGGTGTTGAAGAAGACTCTTGAGAGTCCCTTAGACTACAAGGAGATCCAACCAGTCCATTCTGAAGGAGATCAGCCCTGGGATTTCTTTGGAAGGAATGATGCTGAAGCTGAAACTCCAGTACTTTGGCCACCTCATGTGAAGAGTTGACTCATTGGAAAAGACTTTGATGCTGGGAGGGATTAGGGGCAGGAGGAGAAGGGGACAACAGAGGATGAGATGGCTGGATGGCATCACTCACTCGATGGACATGAGTGTGAGTGAACTCCGGGAGTTGGTGATGGACAGGGAGGCCTGGCATGCTGCGATTCATGGGGTTGCAAAGAGTCAGACATGACTGAGTGACTGAACTGAACTGAAACTGAGTTGAATACTTTCAGAAGGAGGCAGGTAAGAGATAAGAGTAGAATCTTATTTAAGCAGCATAGGCCCTGGAACTTTCTAAGCCAGGATATCACAGACTGGCTTGACAGCAAAGTGGAACCAGTTTCTCCAACATGAGGAAGAGGAACTCCAAGACTGGAGGAAGAAGGAAGGGCGACAGGAAAAGCTCCTCACCACAGACCCAGTGCTACAGCCTTAGACCCACTGGCTGGTTCCCTATGGAGGTGCACCCATGACTTGCCCCTCTGGAACACAACACAGAGCTGGGGAAGACGGGCCTGCATCAGGGTTGCCAAGGACCCAGGCTCTTAAAAGAAAACACTAACAGACACTGGATGCTTTCTTCAGACAGAAACAAGCATAGATGGATCTTAGCCTTTCCAATTCCCCACCATCCTGAAAGAAAGGCTTGGGAATAGTGCCCATCCAGAGCAATGAGACCCTGCACAATCATCACTGTCTGCAGATACCAGTTTTCCTGCTCTCATGTATCACTGCTGGCATGTCCCTTCTTAGAAAGAATGTTGGAGATGGACACGCAGGATACAGTGCACAAACTCTGTGACCCTAGGTAGATTATGTCACCTCCCCAGGCTTCAGTTTCCTCCTCAGTAAAAATGGTGGCAATAACATTAGCTACTGCACAGGGTGCTTGTGAAAACTAAATACAGTAATGCAGGTAAGGTGGTTAGAGAAATTCCTAACACAAAGAAAGTTCTCAGTTCATTGTTAGTTATCATCATGGTTACAACTCATTGCTCACATGTGAGGTGTCAGCTGGAAGCAGACACCCTGGGGTTATACTTCTGAAAACAGACATTCATAAAAAGCCAACAAAAATATGACTGCACTTCCAGTCTGCTTGCTAGTATCCCTTTGGTGTGTCCCAATTCCTTTAGGAGTTCTGGGTTCACGGCACCCAGGAGCACTGCGTGGATGTTCAACAGGAAAAGGTTGGCTAACACATTAATTCTGGCCAATGGGCTATAAGATAATGGCCTCGCAATCTGCCTGAGGGAACAGTCATGTGTTCAGTGGATGAAATTGCAGCCTTCTGCTCTGGACAGTCCCAAGTGTCCACTGGTAAATGTTTCCCCCAAAGCAGTGACCTGGCTTCAAGAGCAAATTCTAGTCCGTCCCTGGGACAATGTTGTACACGTTTCTCATAGGCCTTCAGAGTAAAAGCTGAAAGGCACTCCTGGACAACATCATATTTGTTTCATTTTTCTCTGCAAAGCACCCAAGTATTAATTCTGCTTATAAATAAGCTTTCTTTATATAACAATTTTTCTTAAAGTTTCTTACAATAATTAATGCACTATTCAAACAATGGTTTTATCTGTACTTGTAGTCTGCTTTCTTGCTCAAGGACAGGCCACAGAGAACATGTGTATTTTAGAAGTGATGTGAAGTCAGGCTGGACAAAGCAAGAAGCAATTTCAATGCTTTATGTGGTCAAATATCAGGCTGGGTTTATTAAAAAAAAACATACAAGCCAAAACTTAGAGAGAATTAACTAAGAAAAAGCTATTAATAAATTTGAGACAGAGATTAGATTTCTCTGTACTTTTTAATTGGATTGCCAGCATCCCTGAAGAGTCTGGATTGTCCTCAAGAGGTCAGGTTTCTACTTTTCAAGTGAAAGTCTTGAAAAAAAAAAAAAAGATAAATTATCTTCCTCTTGTGTGGAAATCTGAGCATGATAGTTGGATTTGGGCTTAGGGAAAGTCACCATCCATAACAAATGTTAAGAAAGAAAAAGATAAATATATAGACACATATTTTAAATGAAATTCCCAAACTTGTGCAATGAAAAATTCTGGGAACAGATTTTAGTCATGTGCACAGCAGATGTGCATCAATTAGGAACAAAATAGTTGCTATTCATATCTTCCCAGATCATTAATGAAAGGAATCAATAAATCTGCCAGAACCTTAATGTGTGAGTGTTAAGAGGGAGCAACATCCTGCAACATGACAGACACCAGTCTAGTCGGTCACTCTGGGACACGTTTTTTCCCCAGAATGTTGTCCTGACCTCACTGTTGCTGGTGGGTCCTGTACCTGTGCATTTGCTTTGCAAAACAGCTGCAAGGAAAACACAGGTGCTTTCCCAGCCAGCTTGGGCCAGACCTTACTCCCTCACCTGTGAAAAAGAGAAAGCAGGAAGGATTCACAGACATATGCAAAATTGAAAGTAAGTTGAAATACCACAGTGTTGTTTTTTTTTTTAATCCTTAGAGCCAGATTATTTTTTTCTCTTTTCTCAAGGACTATTTTAAGTCAGTAATAATACTGGAATGTGGTTTTTAAAAAAAAAAGGCAACGTCAAAGCAGCTGCTACACTATCCTGAAGATGTGCTCAAAACCACTTCTTCTAAGATAAAGCATATCCTCTAGGCTCTCATGGCTGGCGCTGCATCAGGGGTGCTCTCATTCACATACAATCTCTGTAGACTTGGTGACCTAACATGGGAGATGCCACAGCTTAGAACGGCAGGCAAAGCTATGCTCCTTTCACAGACAAAGGTCAGAAAGAGGGGTGTTCTCTTTTTCCTTTTCCATCCTCTGTGCCATAGCCCTTAGCCCGCTGCACACTGCTTTCTGCTCCTCAGCTAGATGGAACCAGAATGACTGCATGGTGAAAAGACTCCATGCCTGAGAGCCAGGTGGCCTGGTTTGACTCATGGCTCCCCCACTGGTTTGTCTTTGAGCAGAGTATGTAACCTCTCTGGGCCTGGTATCCTCGTTCATAAAATAGAAATAATAGGGACACCTACCTCACAGGGTTAGTGTGAAGATTAGTTCATCCACGTGAAGTCAGGACAGTCATGACATACAGAAAGCATCCAGTACATGCTAGTTCTTCTTATTGCCCTTGCTCTCCACCACCTGTAGAATAAACCACCCCCACTGGAATCTCTACTCATCCTTAGCTATAAGGCACATCTTCTCCTGGTTCTTTGCCTTCCTATTTGTTTTTCCCAGTATTTTCCTCAATGCGCTAAGAATATTCACCAGAGTTCTCACTTCAACTCCTCTTTTTCTACTTTTCTATAGTAACATTCATTTAGTACCCTGGAAAAAAAAATAAGTTGAGTGTCTAGTCTGTGCAAGGCCCCATGGAAGTTGCCAGATCTTCAGGGGTAAGTAAAACAGACAACTACACCATCCTCAAAATTACACAAGCTTTGCATCACAGGTTGAAGTAAGGCTTGGAAGGAAAAACAAGGGTGCTGTGGAGATACCCCACAAAATGGTGACCTACTTTTAACTATGGGAAAGTAGCAATAGAGCAGGTAAGAAATGACAGTACTTGAATGACATAGCAGCAGGGAAACTCAAGGGAGACATGGACAGATATAAGAATGCTGTAGGGGTTGATTCCAACCATCACTGGTCCCCAGACAATTCCTAAGACGCTATCTTTAATCTGAAGTGAATGCCTAAGTTCCAGTCCTGTATATTTCCCATAGACTTCTGCTGGACATTTCTGAACACTGTCCTGCTGCAACCCCAAACTTGTTTTTTTAATTTAATTTTTAATTGGAGGATAATTACTTTACAATATTGTGATGGCTTCTGCCACACATCAACATGAGTCAGCCATAGATATACATGTGTCCCCTCCTTCTTGAACCCTCCTCCCACCTCCCTCCCCATCTCACCCCTCTAGGTTGTCACAGAGCTCTGGCTTCGTGCAACTTCCAACTCTTCTTTCTCACTTTTTCTCTGAAATCATTCTAATGTGGATTTTGGACTCCATGACTCCTTTTCCTTTCATTAAGTTTCCCAATCCTGCAGCTTCTATAATCAAAATCATCCTCCTTGCTAATACTTTGATTTCAACTTCCCTTTCTTTTTCTGATTCATTCTTGATCTCTTCACTTGACCAGGTCACCTCACATCCCTCCTCAAAGCCTGCAGTCTCTCACCATTGCTCAGGTGACACTGAGGTCCTTGCTACTGTGGCCCCAGTCAACATCTGCTATTTAACACCTGTCTAGAGACACCTCCCAGGCTAGTCAAATTGAAATCCCATAATTACCCCTAAATACGCTCAGGCTGTTTCTTCTTCAGTTCAGTTCAGTCGCTCAGTCGTGTCCGACTCTTTGCGACCCCATGAATCACAGCACGCCAGGCCTCCCTGTCCATCACCATCTCCTGGAGTTCACTCAGACTCATGTCCATCGAGTCTGTGATGCCATCCAGCCATCTCATCCTCTGTCGTCCCCTTCTCCTCCTGCCCCCAATCCCTCCCAGCATCAGAGTCTTTTCCAATGAGTCAACTCTTCGCATAAGGTGGCCAAAGTACTGGAGTTTCAGCTTTAGCATCATTCCTTCCAAAGAAATCCCAGGGGGTCCTCATTTCAAACCTGACTGGTTTTTCAAAGCCTATCTCAATTCTTGCCTCCATAAAGACTGGACTCACGATCTACACAAAATATCAGGAATACATCTGCCCTCTGAAAACTCAAGCACATTATTAGTACCCTTCTATGGAATAAAATAGACTATCTGTTTATCTATGCTTTTCCTATCATACAGATAAGGCTGCTCCACTCACCAAAGACTTGTTTTACTTTGTGCTCCCTGCTTGCACTCTGGTCAGAGCATAAATATGCATTTTATATTGCTTTCCATATGAAAAAGTAAGGGAAAAACAAAATATTCAGCAGCAAAGAATGTATAGCAATACATCTTACATTAATATCTCCAATATAAGACCTTGGATATTACGCTTCACAATTACAATGCTTGTAAAAAATCTTCAGCACTGAGAGCATTTACTGTGATTCTGTGCTCTATGTTGTCAGGAAAAAAAAAAAAAAGATAATAGCCTACAGTATTTTCAAACCTTCCCACACCAGAAGTATTTATATCTACTTTGTCAAGGACAAAAATCAAGCTGTTATTTAGAGACTCTTAATTTACTGTTTTGTAGGCACACAACTAAATGGCAGATAAAAGGCAAGCTTGTTTTCTATAAACTAGGCTGAGCTTGGAATCTGGTAAGAGTATCACATTTCTTTTACGGAAGCATTTGCAAAAAGGGCATGTCACAGGCTGGGTCAACTTCAAAGACCCATTAAGCATCCAAGAGTGCTTGGTGCTGAGTTTAGGCTCTGGTCTGAAACACATTTCAGGGCTTCCTTAGCTTTCCTGTCCTCTATTTCTCTGCTCTTCCAATCTGTAAGATATGTGAAGTTAAGTTGGTACAAGACTGAGAAAGGATGATAATCAGGTAAGTCCAAAAGACTGTTGAAAAATGGTTCCATTTTAAAAATGGTACCTGGGCTTCCCTGCAGTTCAGTGGTTAGGAATCTGCCTTGCAGTGGAGGGGATACCAGTTTGATCCCTCATCCAGGACAATCCCACATGCCACAGAGCAACTAAGTCAGCAAGCCACAACTACTGAGCCTGCACTGCAACAACTGAAGCCCGTGAGCTTAGAGCCTGTGCTCCACAACAAGAGAAACCACTGCAAAGAGAAGCCTGCACATGGCAACAACGGGTATGCTCCTCTCACCGCAACTAGAGAAAGTCCGTGTGCAGCAGCGAGGACCCACCACAGCCAAGAAATAAATAAATCTTTTAAAAAATGGTTACCAGCACCAGGAGATATTCACAGGGGCAATATAATAGAATTCATCTGTAAACCATGCCTTATGCAAAGTGGAGAAGGATGATGATTCTAGGAGGAAAAAGACGCTCTTTAATCAGATTTTAGGCAAGCAGAGTTTCTAATAATTTTCCATGTCAGGGGGGCGCTTATGGAAATTAATCAAGTCATTAAATATTTTATTGAGCACCTATTATGTGCTTGACAACAACTGTAGCCATGAAATGAAAAGATGCTTGCTCCTTGAAAGAAAAGCTGTGACAAACCTAGACACCATATTAAAAAGCAGAGACATTACTTTGCTAACAAAGGTGCATATAATTAAGACTATGGTTTTTCCAGTAGTCATGTATGGATGTGAGAGATGGACTATAAAGAAGGCTGAGCACTGAAGAATTGATGCTTTTGAACTGTGGTGTTGGAGAAGACTCTTGAGAGTCCCTTGGACAGCAAGGAGATACAACCAGTCCCTCCTAAAGGAGATTAACCCTGAATATTCATTAGAAGGACTGATGCTGAAGCTAAAGTTCCAACACTTTGGCCACTTGATGCAGAGAGTCAACTCCCTAGAAAAGATCCTGATTCTGGGAAAGACTGAAGGCAGGAGGAGAAGGGGACAACAGAGGATGAGATGGTTGGATGGCATCACCGACTCAACGGACATGAGTTTGAGTAAACTCAGGGAGATAGTGAAGGACAGGGATGCCTGGTGTGCTGCAGTCTGTGGGGTCACAAAGAATCAGCCATTACTCAGCAACTGAACAACAACTATGTGCTTGGCACTCTCATTTAGAAATCCTTTAAGCAGTCTAGCTAATGTGTGATAAAGTAAGAACACCACCATTTTACAACCCCTAATGAGTTTGAGTGGACTCCGGGAGTTGGTGATGGACAGGGAGGCCTGGCGTGCTGCGATTCATGGGGTTGCAAAGAGTCGGACACGACTGAGCGACTGAACTGAACTGAATGAATTAAAGCATCTAGTTAGTAGTCAAACATCTAGATCCAACAACCAATCTACAGGAAATGAAAGGGGAAAGAGGGGTATACTGAAAGAAATTATGGGAAACATAACCGGTAGAATCTGGACAATGGAATATACAAACCAACTTCTTCAACAAGTATCAATGAAATAATAAATGACCAGGGTAGAGGGAAGTGGTTAACCAGTAGACCCTATTTAAACCTTGATGCAAACTATTAAAAAAGGGTTTTTTTCCCCCGTGATACAACTAGAAATTTGAACACTGACTAGTAAGAATTATTAATTTTCTATAAGTATGATGAAGAGGTTGTAGTTACTTTTTTTAAAAGGTGTCTTCAGTAACTAGGGATTCTTTGAGCAAAATGATTGGCAGAAACATTTATGTTAATTCAGTAAGACAAAACAGTATCCTGAAGATTTTATGCAAGTAGACACTCTTGGACCCACTGGCTTAGGGTAAAATGAATGCAAGGGTATGCCATTCCTCCCCAAGTAGGCTCCTTGGAATACAGCCCCAAATTACTCACATGTGCAAGTTCAGTTAAAGCCAAAAGTTGTCTTTTAAATTTAATTTAATTTCCTCAATACAGCTCAGAGTGTTCTTTGCTAATATGATAAAGAGAAAAAAACAGGCTGTGACAAGCCAAGCAATTTTGACTGGTAGAGCAGACTGAAATAAATATTCAATCTCTAATTTAGTGATGGCAATAATGTGGTTTTTCACTGTCTAATGTGGTGACTTAGAATATCAAGCTGTGCTTGATAAACATGTAAAAAGGTCTTTTTTGCTCACTTAAAAAGCTTAAAGAAATAGAAGCATACCTTATAGCACTAGAAAATCATCTATTATTTTAAAAGCTGTATCAATCTATTAATACGTATATGAATGTATGAATGAATGTATTCTTCAGCTTCTATATTAGATGGATTATGGATCTTTTCTTTATAGAGACTATTTTTACACATTAATATATCTTAATAAATTATTTTATAAGCATATTTAAAAGTAACATTAAAACTGTCAAGTACTTCCCATTCTATCTTCTAGTTGCCATCACTAGAAGTGACTTGCTTCACTGTGGCTTAAGTGATGGGACAGTTGAGAAACTGGGCTGGTAAGCTGTCCAGTGAGACTCAGAGGCCACTCATGGCCCAAGTTTCCATGCCCACTTCAACGTACGAGGTACAATTCCGGACACCTTCTCACCGCCTACTACAGTCCACTCCCTGCAGTGAACTGTCTCTGAGTAAAGAGGGAAAAAGTCCTCCTCTCTCTCCTCTTCACTTTAATAAACAAAGAGAGCAAAGAAGAATGGGAGAATCTGTCCACAATAAATCAAACCTCAATTGTGTGGCCTTAAGGTTTGAGGCAAGGCCCATACCCTATTCACTCCCACAGACTTAGCACAGAGCCTTACGCAGAACAAGAATTTGAAACTATTTGTTGAATGACATGTAGTTAATTTACCAGGAAGGTAAGGATTTGTCAACCGAGATTCCAGTGATGGTTTGAAGCCAGAGAAAGCAAGCCAAGCCATGCTCTGAGATCATTCAAGGTTCCACAGGGCAGGCAGAATCTCAGGTGTGGGAAAGTCACCATTTGTACTGAAAAGCTTACAGTTTATGAAGAACAATAAGTAGCTACCCATAGGGTAAGTTTTAAGAAGCGACAGGAAACCCAGATTGTGGGAGGCATCACCAGAAATGGATTCTCTGGGGTCTGGAGGCATTTTAATTAAGAAACAACTATATATGCACACGGTCAAAATTAAGGAAAGTACAAGATGGCAGCTCAGAGCTACGTCCCACAGAGCATGAGGGTGACGGTTTGAGGTGGAAGTGGAATACAGTAAGTGCAGGGCTCTCGTGCAATATTCTAGTTCCTGTGTCAAGATGTGATCTACACTCGACATTTTTGATGATGTTTACCTAACAAAATGGAGTGATGAAAGGTCAGTCTATACCAGTCCTGAGAGGGAGTTCAATTTTGAGTAAGATTATTATTTAAATTCAGACACGAATGTTCAAATTTGAAGAGACAAATATTAATTGGTAAGTACAAGACTGTGGATTTTAGTGAGCAAGAGTAGTCATGAAAAGTCCAGTGGTCCTTGGTTGTCCAGTGGTTAAGACTCTGCTCCCAATGCAAGGGGACTGGGTTCAATCCCTGGTCAGGGAACTAGATCCCACAGGCCGCAACCAAGAGTTTGCATGCCACGGCTAAAGATCCCACATGCAGCAATGAGCATTGGAGATCCCAGGTGTCACAGCTAAGACCTGGCACAGCCAAAGAAATAAAAAAAATGAAAAAAGAAAAAAAAAAAAAAAGAGTAGTCATGGAAAAATTAAGAGAGTCTAATTTTCCTACACATCTGAGTGCAGAGAAAGTAAATTTCCAATCCCAAATCACTGCTTTCTCTGCTCCTGGAGAATGAAGTGGTTGACATATTTTCTCTAATTGCTAATAATCTAGAAAAAGTTATATAGCTCTTTCATAAACAGAAATATCAGAGGCTGGTGAATCTCCACCTACAGGGAATGTCTGTATCATCTGAAGCCAGATTATCAGGTGAAAATGCAGCAAACAATGAGATGGCATCTAGAATGGTTTGTTTTTGGAACAGCTGGAGTTGACCGAACACAGATGAAGTTTAAAAATGAGGTCTTCATGTGGAGAAATGAAGAGAGGACGTTAACAAGATCAGACTCCAGGTAGGCTCACTTTCAGGCTGGATGAGGACACTTTAAATAAAGATTAGGTTTTAACCTCCCTGCATCCCTACTACCTAAGGACAACTGATATACATCTAGTGGACTATGCATTCCTTTTAAAATATTTTTTCCCCAAGTGTACATGTAGACAAATGCACAGATGCATCTTTTATAAAAAGTTGAAATTTAATAAATTCATTAAAAACAGATTGTCCTTGGCCATTTCACTCTTAAGAGGGGAGGAAGAAATTCTCCCGTGGAGATTTTTTACCTCACAATGTAGAGGGTAGAATTTTGAGGAACAGAAATGAGGAGAGAAGTGTTACACTTGCTGGGTTGAAATACTCAATTTAAAAATGTCTTCGAAGGAGGAACACTGGTGACATCAAAGGGACAGTCACTTGCAGGAGAGGGGAGGCATATAAAATGTGCTGGCTGATGGGGACAGGGACGAAGAGCCATGTACATGAGCCAAAGCTTCTCAGATATCAGTAAGTGCTCATCTTTTGGGAAAGAACTAGAACCAAAGTATGGCCCAAGAAGTACCCTGCCTTTCCCAAGACAGTCAAGGAAGCCCTATTTTTCCAGAATATGAGTATTTGAGTAAATGTGCACTGAATATTGAATGAATAAAATAAAGCCCTATAAAAATCAAACTGATTTCACCCTTTAAAAGCGTTTCCACAGGGCACATTTCTGAACCAGTTTTTAAACTTTGTAACATTTTCCCAGGCCCTGAAAACTCTCAAATACTTCCTAAGTCTCTGGAACTCAGTCTCTTACCAGATTCCAGAAACTTCTCCGAAACTATGGAAGCTCAACTCCATTTTGTTAGGTGCTGGGGTTCGCCACCCCTCTGTCTCCCTGGGCTGGAGTATTTACAACTTGACTCGAACTTACACCGTCATCTATGTGACAGACTTACCCTGGCATCCGCACCAGATCCACCCTGGCCAACTTCATAGCCCTTCCAGACACATCTTCAAAGCCAAGGATGTTACCATCATGCCACCCACCCCTCCATGGCCACTTCCTCTTCCTGCTCTCTGTGCTCTGGTTTCCCAGGATTTCCCCAGTGGAGGAGGATATGGTCGCGGGGACATTTCCTTCCCTTTGCTCCCTGCCCTCAGATTCTCTGTGAGTCCTCCCACTTGGGGCCTCCATTGACCTCACCTCTAGACCTAAGGTCATCAACAAAATCAAAGACAGGTAGGTCCTTTTCTCACAAAAGCAGGAAACCCTCACATACTATACTTATTTCATAAAGCCTGAAGACTTTAGCTTCCTTGAATGGGCATTATTATTATTTATATTTATTTACATGTGACAATTTACTTATAATGCAAGTTAGGCAGATATTAGCACCACCACTGCCACACCTCAGGATATAGGTGAGCTCTCTAATCCTTAGGTCATATTTCTTTTAAGAAGAAAAGGTAAAGGAGTTTTAAAGGAGTTGAGGAAGATATTTTCAGTGTCCCATTTCTATTCTTTACTGTAGAAATTCTTATAATGTTCCACTTGGTTTAAAGTGAGGGTTAAAAAAAAAACCTACTGGCTTGATAATCCTTCCAATTCTGGAGTTAATGAGGTTCTTAAAAGCTGCCACACAGGATTCAACAACATACTTTGTGTCCCTGATCTCCCTCTCTGCCAGACTGGAAAAACAATCAACTCTACTGTAAACCATCACATTTCTCAGAAAGAAGTTTTGCTTTTAAGTTAATAGGATTTCACGTGTACACATGTTGGCAACAGTTGGCAAGTGTCGATGGGCTTGATTACGTTTTTCATTAAACTTTCAAAATTAAATGCTTGGATTACTAATTTTACTTTGTGGTTCTCAGTCACTTGGCACTATGTTCCTCTTTGCCTCCTTCCTTGAAGTAGGTTGTGAGACACTTCATTAATTCACTGCGCTGTCCAAACCAAGTTCTCTATTTTGATGGAGTCCTTTTTTACCTCCTACGTCAAATCCTCACCACCTCTGTGTGAGAGCTAGAAAACCATTATCAGGCACTTCCAACCCATCCTGTCTGCATCCAAGTTATCAATTAAATACTTTCATTTCCACAGACTTTCCTCCATTACTCCTATTATAGAGAATGTACAGATGAAAGAACATGGATTTTGGAACCAAAGAGACCTGGCTCCAGCAATGTAAGCTCTGCAGGCTTGGGGAAGCTGAACCTCTCCCGAGTCCCCACTTCATCTGTCAAAACAGAATCATGGCACTCACTCTGAAGGGCTGTTGTGAGGATTAATGGGACAATCCATTAATGGGACAATCTGTGATGTCAAGCACTGCCTGGCTCAAAGCAAGTCCATAATAAATGTTAATGGAAACAATCTAGAGATGAACTGGGCCTTGGAAGTGTGTCCTTACTGTCCACAAAATCATGCATTGGGTATTAAGCTACTTTGGTATCTACCTACAGGTTATTTCTAAGACAGGACTCTCCCTCTACCCAAAACTGGAATAGCTGGTTTTGAAATACTGAGAATTACTTGTCTGGCTCAAACTGAGGTATCTCTTGCTGAGTAGAAAGTCAGGTATGAACAGCAACATCGATGAGTATTTTGATTTTTGCAGCTACCCTGAAATTCTCTGGTATTGACCATCTTGCCCCGTGTGTTACTGCAATTGGAGCCCCTTTCTATCACACACCTGCATGAAAGCTGAAATGCAGCCAGTGCCACAGCTGGACAAAAAGTGTGTTAGTTGCTCAGTCATGTCCAACTCTTTGTGACCCTGTGGGCTATAGCTTACCAGGCTCCTCTGTCCAAGGGATTCTCCAGGCAAGAATACTGGAGTGGTTGCCATTTCCTTCACCAGCAGATCTTCCTGACTCAGGGATCAAACCTGGTCTCTGGCCTTGCAGAGACATGCATATCCTTTAACATTTGAGTCACCTGGAAAGTCCATCCATTCCAGTATTCTCACCTTGGAAATCCCAAGGACAGTGGTGCCTGGAGGACCACAGACCACGGAGTTGCATGAGTCAGACACGACTTAGTGACTAAACAACAATAGACACTAGACAAACGAGCAATATAAATGTACTTCAATTACTTTCCAGTCCATAACACTGATATGATGACTAACTCTAGGTCTATTTCATATCAGACCATTGGTACACTATTATCAAAGCTTGCTCTTATTATATTTATCAATTAGGTAAGAGTTATCATTTCAAAAATGTTGTTTCCTCTTGTGCTGTGCTTAGTCACTCAGTCGTGTCTGATTCTTTGTGACCCATGGACATCAAAAGACTAACACTGAAAAAAAAAAAACAAAAAAGAATCCACCTTCCAATATAGGGGATGTTCGATCCCTGGTTGGGGAACTAAAGTCCCACATGCCACGGAGCAACTAAGCCTGTGTGCCACAACAAAGATCCCGACACAGCCAAATAAGTGATAATAATTTTTCTAACTATAAAAAAAGTTCTCCGACTGAATAGACTAGTAAAGAAATAAACTATAGAAAGCAGTTTAAAAAAAAAAGGACTAACACTAAGACAACTGCTATTCTGCTAAGTGATTTGAAGGGTGGGAAAGTGAAATCACATAATTCCTATTCTCCTAGAGAGCAGATTTTAGTGGGCAAACAAAACATGTACCCATGTAATCACAATATAATGTAGAAATACCAAAGGCTATAGAACAGAGTTAGATCAAGTCCTATGAGCATCAAAGTCACAGCATATTATTAGTGCTAAAGTCCTATACCTTGGGCCTCTCCTCAGAAATTTCTAGCAATTACATTAATGTATGTATATGGAGATGTATGATTAGCTTTTAGACTTAATTGTAAGTTCTTCTGTTTCATTTTCACCCTTCTTTCCTATATCCCCAAACTACTTTATTGGATTTATCTTTTGCTTTGTTGAAGTATATACTTAAGTAATTTTTTAACAACAGACTTAAATAAACACCTATAAGAATGGCTAAAATAAAATATAGAGACAATAGCAAATGTTGGTGGGAATGAAAAGAAACTAGATCACTCATACACTGCTGGTGGGAATGCAAAATTGTACAGCTGCTCTGAAAAAGTTTAGCAATTTCTTCCCAAGTAAACATTTGCTTACCATACAACACAGAAGCTGCACTTGGGCATTTACTCAGAGAAATGAAAACTTGTGCTTATGCAGAAATCTTCATGCAAATATTCATAGCAGCTTTATTTGTAACAGTCAAAAACTAAAGAAAACTATGTTATTCAGCAAGTGGTATATCCATACTGTGAAACTCAGCAATAAAAAAGGGCAAACCACCAATACACAAAATAACTTGAATGGATCATAAGGTTATTATGCTGAGTGAAAAAAGCCCAACTCAGAGGTTACACCTGTATGATTCTTGAAATGACAAAATTGCAGGGACAGAAAACAATGATGGCTGCAATAGACTGGGGAGGGGCAGGATGAGGAAGCTGTGTGCGTGGCTGCATATAATACAGGGGCAGGAAGGATTTGTGTCAGGAATTGTCACTTGCTGCTTGTCAAGATACTTGACTATGTTGGTTTCAGAAATACATATATGCATCACACGGCATAAACCGTATACATACATACCCATGCACACATACAAGTGAGTGCACGTAAAACTGGTGAAATCTGAAAAAGATCCCTGCACTGTACCCATGTCTATTTCCTAGTTGTAATATTGTACAAAAGTGCTATGAGATGTTACCATTGGGAAAGCTAGGTAAAGAGTATATGAGATCTCTCTGTACTTTTTCTTCCAACTGCATGCAAATCTACAATTATTAAAAAAAATTTTTCATTTAATAAAAGATTTACAGGTAGGAAGCTTTTAAAAGTCCTTGCATATATGACAATGTCTTTATTTGCAGTTTCACAAGGAAATCTGGCCTGGCTAGATACAGAGATCTATGTCCAAGATCACTTTCTCTTAGACCAGAGCACAGAAGGCATTGCTTCACTGTTTCTCAGAAACTTTATGATTTTTTTTTTCTAGCTCAAACAATCTCTGAGTCCATAAGTTGGTTTTATTTACTTATTTTTTCACCAACTTTATCTTTGCTTTATGTAGGTATTACAATGTTATCAATATAGCTAATAAGAGATAGCAAAACTCATAATTTAAAACAATGCAAATAAATATAATCATGAGATTATAGTGTTTTTAAGACCTAATTTGCCAAACAGTGCATTCATCTATATCTTTTCAGGGAAGTAATCTTTCATCTCTGGAAGAGAGATGCGGAGTCAATAATATCTCTTCCTATGTTTTAGCTGAAGTCTAAAAACAAAGTTCAATTCCTTACTGATAAAGAAAATAGCCTAAATGTTAAGTGTTGTCATCAGTAAAAGATATACATCTTTTTTCTATTAGGTCTGAGGCATTTTTCCCCCTTAAAGACAACTGGAAGGCAACCAATACACATAAAAAACGAAAAGAACCTGTCTAAACTAATGCAAAAAAAAAAATTGCTAAACAAAATTATAGCTATGTAGTGAGAAAATAACCTACATTGTAACCCATACAAACATGTCCAGAGCTGAGAAGAATGTAATCTACAAATTTAGAACTTGCCATACACAGAAAGAAATCCCAGTTTGCAAAAAAAAAAGTCTCAGTATTAAGACTAGTTCCATGAATATTTCATTAATATTAATATTTATGGCAACAGATGTTTGTATAAAAAAAGAAAATTGGTTCCACACTAAATAAAAATTAATAAGTTTACTGCTAAACAAAAAAAATAAATCCAAAACAAGTCATTTAGGTTATTAATTATCCAGACTGTCTGATATGACTCCCACATGAAGGAATAAACTATTTGAATTGCAAACATGAATTCTCGCCACATCCCCAGAGTTATCAATAAATACCATAGGATGTAGTAATGTATCAAACTAATTAAATGATATGAGATTTTTAGATTTTTCACAAATTACAGTAAATTAAAAAAATGAATACCAAATAGTTCCTAATTGTTCTTTCCAAATTAATACATAAACTTCAAGTCATTTTAAATTTCATCATCTTAAATGTACTGAATGTACACAATAAGCCAGGTACACAGTTGTAGAGAGGTATAAGCAATGAGCTTTAGGTTTTGAGACATTTAGTCTGGCTAGGGAGACAGGACATGTACCTAAAGGGAACAAGAATCAGCATCAAATAAATTCAAATGACTATAATACAGTTTCTATGGGAAAATAATTGAAAGATAAAAATACTTTTGTTGCACAAATGACTTTGAACATGGGGACAATCAGTTCAGTTTTTCAAAAAAACCCAAGTGATTCAAAAGGGAACTCATCTGCTTTATTAATTCTCAGGGCTGTATCTGGCAGGCATGGCAGTGAAACTGGATGCCTCTTCCAAAAGAGACAGAACTTAAAAAACAGCTAAATATGTAAAAGTCACCAAAGATAGAGTTTTTTTTTTTGGAGGTGTGCCTAAACCTGTCTCCCTCTATCATCAGATAATTTATTCCTTTGTTCAAATATGTATTTCAATGAACTGTTACTAAGTATTGACTAAGCACCAGGCAATGAAGGCAGGTTTGGTCCTCAGGCTCAAGGAACTACACGTGTTAAATCCCACAAAAGAGGTTAACCCTGGAGGCTTGGGCGACCCACAGCATGGTGGTCTTGGGGGAAGGTAGTCCTGAGATGAGTAGGCAGGGGCCAGGTGAAGGAGAGATGGGGAGAATGAACCTTCGGGGTGAGACATGCCCGAAAAGACCAAAACCTTTAGAGAATGTGTCCAGCTGATCAGAATGGCGGGGGAGTAAGGATGCTCTAGGGAAAGGGGAGAGACAAGGCTGAAACAGGACGCTGAAGGAGCATCTGGGGAAGCAGCAGGGATCAAATCAAGAAGGGTCTGAAAGTTTCAAGCTATGAAGTATGTATGGCTTCAAGAGCTGGTGGTCTTCCAAACTTAGGATGAGTTTGAGGACAGCACTGGAAATATACTGAAAGACAAATGCTGGTGAAAACACCAGGCAAGGAAGGGTCTCTGCAAGGGCAGAAGCTGTGCATCTGGAGGGAGCGGGCAGCCAAGAGTTATTTAGGAGGCAGATTGGACAGGATGTGGTGATTTATTGAGTGTGGACAAAGAGGACAAGAAAGGAGGATGGGAAGGGCAGCTGCAGGGAACTGAAGTGGGCAGCTGGCTTCATGCTGATCACATTCCCCAGGTCAGAGAAGACAGGCGGAAGATCAGGCTAGGGGAAGACAACGGAGCCCCTGGAAAGAGCAGTGTTCACACAGGATGCGCCTCGCAGCTTGTCTGTGCACGGGGACCACAGGGGCCGGTTTGAATAAATCCTACATTCTGTTCTTGATGACAAGTGACCTGTGCTGTCCTGGTGGTACTTTCTACTGACATGACCCTTACCCCAGGCCAAGTTTTCTTACGGGCGTAGATGGCTGTCATAGCAGGCAGAGGGTGAGGCTAAGGAAGAGGTAACGCTTCCAGAAAGGGAACCCCATTACTTCCATGTTCATTTCCCCTAGACATAGCCTATAGGGAACAGCAGTGTGGGAGTCAAGGAGAACCAAGATCTGGATTCCTGCTTCTGGAAAGAGTCCTTTTTCTGAATCCTGTGGGGAAGTGGGTTCAGCAAGGTTGAAGGATAAAGTACATTCTGTTTTCTAGAGGACTGCCAAGCAGCCAGAGTGCCATGTGGAGGAGTTGATAGGGATGGACCAGAAGCCGGGTGGGGGCAGGTTTATAGGCAAGGGCCTGAGGCTGGGCTGGGAAAGCTGAGGAAGGAGACTCAGGGGTGCTCAGGGGGTTCAGGGGAAGATGGTCCTTGTCAAGAGGACTCAGTGCGGGTTAAGGTAGTTCAGGCCATTTTGGATGCAGAGTCCAGAAGCAGCTCTGACGGGGAGTCAGGGAAGTAAGTAGTCTGTGGGGAACAGGGCACGATGCATGTCGGTCAAGCTGGGTCAGTGAGTCAGGCAGGTATCTTCCAGCCAGCAGTCATGCAGGGGAAATGGAGCCCTGGGTTCTGAGATGTCAAGCTGAAATATGAAAGAGGTGGGGGCAGGAAGTAGAAGTGACGGCAGGAAGAGGTTAGGAGGCTTATCTTTTCTATCTGGGAACAGCAGAAAAGCTGGGGTCCAAAGGTCTGGGATTCCTGGCTTTACTACTTCTAAGCCCTTAAGAGGACCTGGCACCCCCAGAAAGGGGCTTTTGACATTATTTGGTTCCTGACTGCTTTTCTCTCCTACCTCACATGTTCCTTTACTATTAACTGTCACAACACCAAACAATTCTAGTTCTAGGAACATGCTATGCCATTTCATGCTTAACTCATATTATTCTCTCTGCCTAGAAATATGCTTCTACTTCTTTGCCTAGAGAACTCTTCTTCAAAACCAAACTATGATGTTACCTACTCTAATCCCTATAAATGCCTTAGAATATCATCATGGCACTAATACACAGAATGGCAATTGATTAAAAATAGAGGTCATTTACCCCATGTTGGCACACAGTAGGCCCGCAATACATGTGTCTGATAAGTGCGTGAAAGGATGAATCTGAATAGGGGTCTACCTCACCTTTCTTTGGCTGGGCTGCTGACACAGTAGTGCAGTCCCCCGCCTCATTTCTAGAGCCCTAGCAGTACTGCCTCACTCGGAGGAATGTTAATAGCAGAGATTCTCCATCCTTTGGGGCTGGAACCCCAGGGTGATCTCACATCCTCCCTGGATCTCCATAGCACCTTGTCTGGCACTAAAGTCAGTTTTCTACAAAGTGAGGGAAATGTCAGGGTCAGAGATGCTGCAGGCACTGCCAACCACACAACCTATTCTAGCCCTTCAGGGGATGACCTGAAGAGAGAGAGATGGGTCTGCCTGGCTCTAGGATGGGAGTCCTCTGCCTGGGGTGGGGTGGGGTAGGGGTGGGGGATGATGGGCTCTAAGGGATTCATGAACTGGTGTGTGGATAGGCATTTTTCTAGGGAAACAGTTCACAGCTTTCATCAGTTTTGCAAAGAGGTCCCTGACCTTTAAATATTAAGACCTACCATTCTAGAAACGTGCCCTCCTCCGGGCAGCTCTAATCTGAGAATCAGCTGCTGACTCCAGATCACAGAGGCCTTGGTCTTCACCAAGGCAAATCACAGAAGGGACTCAGGTTCCTCCATAGCATGCTGCTCACATGCCTAAACACCACCCCAAGAAGAGCCTTTTTGAAGACAAATGTGCAATTTAAGGAAGTTTCATTCTTTGTCTTTTACAGGTTCAAATGCAATGAAAGAGAGAGAGTTAGGCTTAGGATGACTCTACTTTGACCTTTATGTTCCTCAGCACAACAAATCCTAAAAAAATAAAAAGGCAAATCTCCAGGGACTCATTGCTGAAGAAGAGTCATGTTTGACCTCGTTCTATCAGGGCTGGGCTCAGGAAATGCTAATAAACAGACAAATCCTGTGCAATGGCTTTTTACATTTGACCTTTCCTTTTTTTTTTTTTTTTTTTCTTCCTGGCATAGAAGCCTTACAAGACAGCAAGAAAAAGGCTTTCCATATTAAAGAGGCAAGAAATATATGCATGCACACGCGTGCACACACACACACACACACACACACAGAGCAAATCTAAAACTGTACTAAACTCTGGGGAACTGAGAGTCACTTTTCACCCACATCCTGTCAGAGTTGAAAAGCATAGAAAAAGGTTTCTACTAAAATGTATGTATGTTTTATTCTTTTTTAAAGAAAAATATGAGTCACTCATATGCACCCAGATATCTGAACAGCTCAGCTGGATATTTTTGTTTGCTTGGTTCTCACTGTTCTTCCCATGATTTCTGAAAAGATAGTTTTAAAAAAATCCTTACATTTGAGTCTGTAAATTTCAGTTGTTAAGAACACATGCTTTGTCCCTAAACAGGGTGGGCTCTGCCACTGACTGGCTAGGTGATGCTGGACAGGTTTCTTAATCTTTTTAAGAACTTAGTTATTCACCAATTAAAATAGGAGTATGATCTTCCAAATTTAAAAAAAAGAGAGAAAAATGGGAGTGTGAATGGTACTGATGTCACATGGTGGCTGAGATAATGAAATGAAATAATGCAGTTAGGATATTAAGTGAAGTAAGTCAGACAGAGAAAGACAAATATATGGTATCACTTCTATGTGGAATATAAAAAAATACTATTGATACAAATGAACTTACAAAACACAAATAGACTCATAGACATAGAAAACAAAGTTATGGTTACCAAAGGAAAAGGAAGGAGAGGGATAAATTATGAGTTTGGGATTAACATATATATAGTACTATATACAAAATAGATTACCAACATGAACCTACTATATAGCACAAGGTATATTGTATATATATCTTATATATATATATACACAAGATATTCAGAATCTTGTAATAACCTATAATGGAAAAGAATCTGAAAAAGGAGATATATATATATACACACACATACACATGTATAACTGAATCACTCTGCTGAATACTTAAAACTATCACAACACTGTAATGGTAAATCAATTATACTTCAGTATTTTTTAAAAATGGAAAATCTTAGGCTAGCTTGGCAAACTTGAAGCATTCAATGAATGGCAGCTAAAGAACAGGAACCATGGGGTAAATCCTCTACCAATGAAAGAAATGATTCCAAGAATGCATCTTTCTCTGTTTTCATAAATGTTCTAACACACAGAAAGACAAAATGCAGCAACAGTGGGGCTGTGCTTCTCGGGGAGGATCCACTACTTTATACATTACATGGGGAGGTCAAGACTGCCTTCTTCACCTTCAGGTGAGCTCAAGCCTGGCAGAGAAGGGATCTTCCCTCCCCAGCAACAATGTGGGTCATCTGACCAGGTCCACAGAAGGCCCAGGAAGCCAAGACACACTGCATATTTCCCAGAGATCAGGCCTCATGAATCCTGTCCTCTCTTCTAGAAAGCCCTGATCAGGCCTGGACCCAAACCCTCATCATCATTCCTTCGGCCCATTTCCAACATGTTCAACTCAGCTGAGAACTGAGTGGTTCTCAAAAGTTCATCTGGACCAAGAAATAACATCCCTGACAATCTTTTGACCAAATGATCATCACCCTTCAGAACTCAGCAGAGTTACATTCTCATTGCATTCTCATCTACTTCTCCAAAAGGGCTTTTACCTACTTTCTGTAAATTTACCATGTCAGAAACATTTATCCTCAACTTTGGTTTTAGTTTTTTTTCTTGCACATTGCCGGCTGAGAACTCGCATCCTTTTGATAATGGATTTGGCTCCTTTGCATGGAAAGGCCTTTGCTCTGTCAAATCTCACTCCTGATCACCCCCTACGCAGATCATATAAAGCAGTTTCAGTAAATGAACCCATCCCATGGTTTGCCATCTACAACAGATTTCTAGGGATCCATTTATCAATTGCATTAAGTGTATTTTCTCTAAGCTTCTCTCCCCTGTTGGAATCTTACTTCATCTAAGTTTTGTATTAATATGTGGCTTTTCTCAATAATCACGGTGTTAAACCCAAATTTCTTTTCCTTTCACTTTATCTTTCGCACAGAGGATGAAAAGAAACAAAAATCTTTGTGTCATTTGATCAAGGAAGGCTGACTTCGCTTATTAGTAAAATTAATAGACTCCAGACGACTGCGTCGTCATCCACCAGTTCCTTCAACCACAAGGAAGCATGGATCAGCACAAGGATTGGGAATGAGGGGTTTCCATGTGTTGGCCTTTGGATCTTCCTTAAAAAAGTACATTACCACAGACAACTTTGCAAAGGCATTCACAACAATGACATTTCCTTACCCGGCAGTCTCTCTGAAGTGTCTTCATGAGTGCATTGTATGTTTCTGTATCAAAATACAATCCTTCATACATGTCCTGCAGGAAATCTAAGTCCTTAAACGTGGGGCTAGATTTCTCTCTCTCTTTTCGGGATGCTCTTCGCTTATAGGTTGAGCCTTTCAAGTCATACGTGAAGTGCATTCTCATGGAGCGTGGTAAAACGTTGTTCATCACCACAATCCTGATGTTAATGCCCCCTGATTGCATGCAATACAGTCCATAAAATTTTGGCAAAAGAGTTCTTGGATTCTGGTTTAAATTCTAAAAAGAGAAAAAGAAAAAAAATGTTTAAAATGTACTTTTACAAAGCAACACTCCACTACAATACGTTTTCATGTAAAATGATAATTAGAAATGGAATGTGATTACTCTTGTTAACAGTCATTGCTAAAATTTTGCTGTTCCAAATCTAGTTTCTAAGTCAGCTTATGGGAACTGCAACTTTATCATTCTGAACTCAGGGTGTTAAAAGTGGCGAAGAGTCAGACACCACTGAGTGACTTCACTTTCCACTTTTATGCATTGGAGAAGGAAATGGCAACCCACTCCAGTGTTCTTGCTTGGAGAATCCTAGGGATGGCAGAGCCTGGTGAGCTGCCGTCTATGGGATCGCACAGAGTCGGACACAACTGAAGTGACTTAGCAGCAGCAGAACTGAAAATGGACAGAATTTCCTTCTTTAATTAGTTACAACTAAAAACAGGCAGAGATGTGATTAGTGCCATGTGTGATTATTCTCTAAGGTAGCTCAAGAGAATTAATTGCTGGGGTACAAGAGTGGACATTTAAAATTTTAATAGCTCCTGAGAAACTGTCTTCCAAAATGATCAGACCAGTTCACAACCACATTTCATAAGGTTACATATATACCACCACTCTTACCAATGCTGAATATTATCCTACTTTACAATCTCTGGAGGCAAGGTTGGTGAAAAATGAAAACGTGTTTTCAAGTTACTTTAAATGTGAATAACACAGAGAACTAGAGAAATGTAATATTCTTACATATTTTTAGCCACTTATTAAAGATAATTTTGTGTTACTCTCCTTTGCTTATTTTTCCTTCGGTTTTTGTCATTGTTGGAGTTCTTGATATATTCTGGATATTTATTACTTTCCTCTTCTACTTGGGGTAAATATTTTCTTCCAGTATGTTGTCTTTTTCGTTACAAAAATAGACAATCTAACTTTGTTTTTTGGCTATCTCACAGAGCTTGCAGAATTTCCCCAACCAGAGATGGGACCCACACCCCGCCTTCACTGGAAACACAAAGTCTTAACCATCAGACAACTGGGCTATAAAAATAAGGAATATGTGTCTGTTTTTGTTTCACTTTAAAAGTACGGGAAAACTGAAAAATAATTTTTGGGGTTGTTGTTGCTTAGTCGTTAAGTCACGTCCAGCTGCTTTGAGACTCCATGAACTATAGCCAACCAAGTTCCTCTGTCCATGGGATTTTCCAGGCAAGAATACTGGGGTGGGTTGACATTTCCTTCTCCAGAGGATCTTTCCAACTGTGGGATCAAACCCATGTCTCTTCCATAGGTGGGCAGATTCTTAACCACTGAGCCAACAGGGAAGCACCAAAAATAGTTTACTAAAAGGCATTTATATAATGAAAACTCTCTCTTCTATCCTTAATCCTTCCCCCATTTCCCAGCTTTTGTGGAAAATGTTCCTCTTTCTATAATTCTGGAAATATTCTATGTGCTTATGTTAATTTGATATCTGGCATTATTTTTGGTTTTATAGATGTTTTGCCTTTTCATGTAGTTATATTTATGAACTTGTTTCTCATGCTTTTTTTGTTTCTTATTTAGCAAGGCTTTTTATACCCCAAGGTTATAAATTTCTTCCTTCTTCTTACAAGTTTTTAATAGTTTTGGTGATTACATTTGGTTTTTACTCTGTATGGGATTAATTTTTTTCTTTCAGTTTTACTGAGATATAATTGACATACAGCAGTGTGTAAGTTTGCATAGAACACTGATCTGACTTATATACATCATGAAACGAGTATCACAGTAAGTTTAGAAGACAGTTCTTAGGATTTACTCTCTTAACAACTTTCATGTGTAACAGGAGTCCCAAATCTTTTTGGCACCAGGGACCGGTTTCACGGAAGACAATTTTTCCATGCGTGGACCCAGGGGTTTTGGAGGAGATGGTTTTAGGTGACTCAAGTACATTACATTTATTGTGCTAGTGATAACTGTATTTACAGCTGCTCCCCAGGGCCAGCATCACTGCCTCAGCTCCACCTCATATCATCAACCACTGGATTCCCATTAGGAGTACGCAACCTAGATCCTGTGCATATGCGGTTCACAGTAGGGTTTGCACTCCTACGAGACTCTAAGGCCACCACTGATCTCACAGGTGGCGGGGCACAGGCCGTAACGTGACACAGAGTGACTGTAAGTACAGATGAAGCTTCACTTGCTCACCTCCTGCTGTGCAGCCTGGTCCCTAACAGTACCAGTCTGTAGCCCAGGGTTTGGGGACTCCTGATATATAACATGCAGCAGTTTTCATTATATTTATCATGTTTACGTTAATATCCCTAGTAGTTATTTATCTTGTAACTAGAAGCTTGTACCTTTTGACTACCTTCCTCCAACTACCCCTTCCCCCGACCTCCCACCTCTGGTAACCACAAATCTGATCTCCTTTTCTATGTGCTTGTTTTTGAAGTAAAACTGACCTACATAACTATGCTAGTTCCTGTTATACAACATAGTGATTAGATATTTCTATACATTTCAAACTGATCACCACAGTAAGTCTAGTTAAAACCTATCACAACACAAAGATACTACATATAGTCCCCACACCGTCCATTTCATAGCTATGACTTATTTATTTTGCAACTGGAAGTTTGTACCTTTTAATCTCCCTCACCTGTTTCTCTCCTCCCCTGACCCTTCTTCCCTCTGACAACCACCTCTTTTGTTCTCTGTGTCTATGAAGCTGTTTCTGTTTTATGTTTGATCATTTATTTTGTTTTTAGATTCCACATGTAAATAAAACAATACTTATTTGTCTTTCTCTGTATGGCTTATTGTCACAAATGGCAAAATTTCATTCTTTTTTTCTGGTTGAGTAATATTTCATTACATATGTATGTCATATCTTCTTTTTCCATTCATTTAATGATGGGCATTGAGTTGCTTCCATATCTTGGCTTTTGTAAAATAATGGTGCAGTGACCATAGGGGTGCATATGTCTTTTCAAATCAGTGTTTTTGTTTCCTTTGAATAAGTCCCAGGAGTGGTATTCTTGGATCATACATAGTTCTGTTTTTAATTTTTGAGGAATCTCCATACTGTTTTCCATAGTAAAGTAGTTTACATTCCCATCAGTGGGCATGAGGGTTCCCTTTTCTCTACATCCTTGCCAACACTTTCTATTTGTTGTCTTTTTGATACCTGCTCTGACAGATGTGAGGTGATATCTCACTGTGGCTTAGATCTGCATCTCTCTGATGATTAGTTATATTAAGCATCTTTTCCTGTGCCATCTGTATATCTTCTTTGGGAAAATGTCTAGTCAGATAGTGTGCCCAATTTATCTTCATTTTTTTGTTGAAGTATATTTGATTTATAATGTGTTAGCTTCTGGTGTACAGCAGAATGATTCAGTTTTATATATATATATATATATATACACATACACACACACACATATATATATACATATATGTATAACTTTATACATATATAAGTAACTTTTTCAGATTCTTTTCCATTATAGTTTTTAGAAGATACTGAATATAGTTCCCTGTGCTATACAGTAGATCCTGTTGTTAATCTATTTTATATAAAGTAGTATATCTATTAATCCCAAATTCCTAATTTATCTCTCTACCCCTTTCCCTTTTGGTAAGTGTAAGTCTGTTTTCTATGTCTGTGAGACTCTCTCTGTTTTGAAATTAAGTTCATTTGCATTTTTTGGTTCCACATATAAATGATACCACATATTTCTTTATCTGACTTAATTTCCCTTAGTAAGAGAATCTCTAGATCCATCCATGTTGCTGCAATTGGCATTATTTAATTTTTATGGCTGATTAATATTCCATTATTTATATATGTACCATATCTTCTTTATCCATTCACCTGTTGAGGGATGCTAAGGTTGCTTCCATGTCTTGGTTATTGTAAATAGTGCTATGAACACTGGGGTGCATCTTTTCAAATTAGAGTTTCTCCAACTATATGCCTAAGAGTGGGACTGCAAAATCATATGGTAGAAATATTTTTAGTTTTTCAAGGAATTTCCATACTGTTCTCCACAGTGGCTACACCAATTCACATTCCCACCAACAGTGTAGGAGGGCTTTTTTCTGCACATCCTGTCCAGCATTTATTAGTTATAGACTTTTTAAAGATGGCCATTCTGACCAGTGTGAGGTGATACCTCATTGGAGTTGTTTTTTTCTTTTTTTTAATAATTTCACAATTTTATTTATTTTTTTTTAATTTTTATTTTTACTTTATTTTGCTTTGCAATACTGTATTGGTTTTGCCATGCATTGACATGATTCAGCCACGGGTGTACATGAGTTCCCAATCCTGAACCTCCCTCCCACCTCCCACCCCATATCATCTCTCTGGATCATCCCTGTGCACCAGCCCCAAGCATCTTGTATCCTGTATCAAACATAGACTAGTGATTCATTTCTTACATGACAGTATACATGTTTCAATGCCATTCTCCCAAATCATCCCACGCTCTCCCTCTCCCACAGAGTCCAAAAGTCCATTCTATACATCTGTGTCTCTTTTGCTATCTTGAATACAGGGTTATCATTACCATCTTTCTAAATTCCATATATATGTGTTAGTACATGGTATTGGTGTTTTTCTTTCTGGCTTACTTCACTCTGTATAATAGGTTCCAGTTTCATCCACCTCATTAGAACTGATCCAAATGTATTCTTTTTAATGACTGAGTAATACTCCATTGTGTATACATACCACAGCTTTCTTATCCATTCATCTGCTGATGGACATCTAGGTTGTTTCCATGTCCTGGCTATTATAAACAGTGCTGCGATGAACATTAGGGTACACGTGTCTCTTTCTATTCTGGTTTCCTCGGTGTGTATGCCCAGCAGTGGGATTGCTGGGTCATAAGGCAGTTCTGTTTGCAGTTTTTTAAGGAATCTCCACACTGTTCTCCAGAGTGGCTGTACTAGTTTGCATTCCCACCAACAGTGTAAGAGGGTTCCCTTTGCTCCACACCCTCTCCAGCATTTATTGCTGGTAGACTTTTGGATTGCTGCCATTCTGACTGGTGTGAAATGGTACCTCATTGTGGTTTTGATTTGCATTTCTCTGATAATGAGTGATGTTGAGCATCTTTTCATGTGTTTGTTAGCCATCCGTATGTCTTCTTTGGAGAAATGTCTATTTAGTTCTTTGGCCCATTTTTTGTTGGGTCGTTTTTTTTTTCTGGAATTGAGCTGCATAAGTTGCTTGTATATTTTTGAGATTAGTTGTTTGTCAGTTGCTTCATTTGCTATTATTTTCTCCCATTCAGAAGGCTGTCTTTTCACCTTGCTTATAGTTTCCTTTGTTGTGCAGAAGCTTTTAATTTTAATTAGATCCCATTTGTTTATTTTTGCTTTTATTTCCAGTATTCTGGGAGGTGGATCATAGAGGATCCTGCTGTGATTTATGTCGGAGAGTGTTTTGCCTATGTTCTCCTCTAGGAGATTTATAGTTTCTGGTCTTACATTTAGATCTTTAATCCATTTTGAGTTTATTTTTGTGTATGGTGTTAGAAAGAGATCTAGTTTCATTCTTTTACAAGTGGTTGACCAGTTTTCATAGCACCACTTGTTAAAGAAATTGTCTTTAATCCATTGTATATTCTTGCCTCCTTTGTCGAAGATAAGGTGTCCATAGGTGTGTGGATTTACCTCTGGGCTTTCTATTTTGTTCCATTGATCTATATTTCTGTCTTTGTGCCAGTACCATACTGTCTTGATGACTGTGGCTTTGTAGTAGAGCCTGAAGTCAGGCAGGTTGATTCCTCCACTTCCATTCTTCTTTCTCAAGATTGCTTTGGCTATTCAAGGTTTCCTGTATTTCCATACAAACTGTGAAATTATTTGTTCTAGTTCTGTGTAAAATACCGCTAGTAGCTTGATAGGGATTGCATTAAATCTGTAGATTGCTTTGGGTAGTGTACTCGTTTTCACTATATTGATTCTTCTGATCCATGAACATGGTATATTTCTCCATCTATTAGTGTCCTCTTTATTTCTTTCATCAGTGTTTTATAATTTTCTATATATAGGTCTTTAGTTTCTTTAGGTAGGTATATTCCTAAGTATTTTATTCTTTTCGTTGCAATGGTGAATGGAATTGTTTCCTTAATTTCTTTTCCTACTTTCTCCTTATTAGTGTATAGGAATGCAAGGGATTTCTGTGTGTTGATTTTATATCCTGCAACTTTACTATATTCATTGATTAGCTCTAGTAATTTTCTGGTGGAGTCTTTAGGGTTTTCTATGTAGAGGATCATGTCATCTGCAAACAGTGAGAGTTTTACTTCTTCTTTTCCAATTTGGATTCCTTTTATTTCTTTTTCTGCTCTGATTGCTGTGGCCAAAACTTCCAGAACTATGCTGAATAGTAGTAGTGAAAGTGGGCACCCTTGTCTTGTTCCTGACTTTAGGGGGAATGCTTTCAATTTTTCACCATTGAGGAAACACATGCTGGAATCAAGATTGCCGGGAGAAATATCAATAACCTCAGATATGCAGATGACACCACCCTTATGGCAGAAAGTGAAGAGGAGCTAAAAAGCCTCTTGATGAAAGTGAAAGAGGAGAGTGAAAAAGTTGGCTTAAAGCTCAACATTCAGAAAATGAAGATCATGGCATCTGGTCCCATCACTTCATGGGCAATAGACAGGAAAACAGTGGAAACAGTGTCAGACTTTATTTTTGGGGGCTCCAAAATCACTGCAGATGGTGACTGCAGCCATGAAATTAAAAGACGCTTACTCCTTGGAAGAAAAGCTATGACCAACTTAGATAGCATATTCAAAAGCAGAGACATTACTTTGCTGACTAAGGTCCATCTGGTCAAGACTATGGTTTTTCCTGTGGTCATGTATGGATGTGAGAGTTGGACTGTGAAGAAGGCTGAGCGCCAAAGAATTGATGCTTTTGAACTGTGGTGTTGGAGAAGACTCTTGAGAGTCCCTTGGACTGCAAGGAGATCCAACCAGTCTGTTCTGAAGGAGATCAGCCCTGGGATGTCTTTGGAAGGAATGATGCTAAAGCTGAAACTCCAGTACTTTGCCCACCTCATGCGAAGAGTTGACTCATTGGAAAAGACTCTGATGCTGGGAGGGATTGGGGGCAGGAGGAGAAAGGGACGACCGAGGATGAGATGGCTGGATGGCATCACGCACTCGATGGACATGAGTCTGAGTGAACTCCGGGAGTTGGTGATGGACAGGGAGGCCTGGCGTGCTGCGATCATGGGGTCGCAAAGAGTCGGACACGACTGAGTGACTGAACTGAACTGAGGATAATGTTTGCTGTGGGTTTGTCATATATAGCTTTTATGATGTTGAGGTATGTTCCTTCTATTCCTGCTTTCTGGAGAGTTTTTATCATAAACGGATGTTGAATTTTGCCAAAGGTCTTCTTTGCATCTATTGAGATAATCGTATGGCTTTTATTTTTCAATTTGTTAATGTGGTGAATTACATTGATTGATTTGTGGATATTGAGGAATCCTTGCATCCCTGGGATAAAGCCCACTTGGTCATGGTGTATGATCTTTTTAATGTGTTGTTGGATTCTGATTGCTAGAATTTTGTTGAGGATTTTTGCATCTATGTTCATCAGTGATATTGGCCTGTAGTTTTCTTTTTGTGTGGCATCTTTGTCAGGTTTTGGTATTAGGATGATGGTGGCCTCATAGATTGAGTTTGGAAGTTTACGTTCCACTGCAATTTTCTGGAAGAGTTTGAGTAGGATAGGTGTTAGCTCTTCTCTAAATTTTTGGTAGAATTCAGCTGTGAAGCCGTCTGGACCTGGGCTTTTGTTTGCTGGAAGATTTCTGATAACAGTTTCAATTTCTGTGCTTGTGATGGGACTGTTAAGATTTTCTATTTCTTCCTGGTTCAGTTTTGGAAAGTTGTACTTTTCTAAGAAAATTGTCCATTTCTTTCACGTCCATTTTATTGGCATATAATTGCTGATAGTAGTCTCTTATGATGCTTTGTATTTCTGTGTTGTCTGTTGTGATCTCTCCATTTTCATTTCTAATTTTATTGTTGATTTTGCTCCCTTTGTTTCTTGATGAGTCTGGCTAATGGTTTGTCAATTTTATTTATCCTTTCAAAGAATCAGCTTTTGGCTTTGTTGATTTATGCTATGGTCTCTTTTGTTTCTTTTGCATTTATTTCTGCCCTAATTTTTAAGATTTCTTTCCTGCTTCTAACTCTGGGGTTCTCCATTTCTTCCTTTTCTAGTTGCTTTAGGTGTAGAGTTAGGTTATTTATTTAACTTTTTTCTTGTTTCTTGAAGTATGCCTGTATTGCTATGAACTTTCCTCTTAGCACTGCTTTTATAGTGTCCCATAGGTTTTGGGTTGTTGTGTTTTCATTTTCATTCATTTCTACGCATATTTTGATTTCTTTTTTTATTTCTTCTGTGATTTGTTGGTTATTCAGAAGCGTGTTGTTCAGCCTCCATATGTTGGAATTTTTAATAGTTTTTCTCCTGTAATTGAGATCTAATCTTAATGCATTATGGTCAGAAAAG
This sequence comes from Oryx dammah, assembly GCF_014754425.2. NCBI lineage: Eukaryota > Metazoa > Chordata > Mammalia > Artiodactyla > Bovidae > Oryx > Oryx dammah. Next base: position 44,351,009 of record NW_024070185.1, on the reverse strand, counting down.
ATGCTTGGAATGATTTCAATGTTTTTGAATTTATCAAGGTTAGATTTATGGCCCAGGATGTGATCTATCCTGGAGAAGGTTCCGTGAGCACTTGAGAAAAAGGTGAAATTCATTGTTTTGGGGTGAAATGTCCTATAGATATCAATTAGGGCTAACTGGTCTATTGTATCACTTAAAGTTTGCATTTCCTTGTTAATTTTCTGTTTAGTTGATCTGTCCATAGGTGTGAGTGGGGCATTAAAGTCTCCCACTATTATTGTGTTATTGTTAATTTCCCCTTTTATACTTGTTAGCATTTGTCTTACATATTGTGGTGCTCCTATGTTGGGTGCATATATATTTATAATTGTTATTTCTTCTTCTTGGATTGATCCTTTGATCATTATGTAGTGGCCTTCTTTGTCTCTTTTCCCAGCCTTTGTTTTAAAGTCTGTGTTTTTGGATATGAGTATTGCTACTCCTGCTTTCTTTTGGTCTCTATTTGCATGGAATATCTTTTTCCAGCCCTTCACTTTCAGTCTGTGTCCCTTGTTTTGAGGTGGGTCTCTTGTAAGCAGCATATATAGGGGTCTTGTTTTTGTATCCATTCAGCCAGTCTTTGCCTTTTGGTTGGGGCATTCAACCCATTTACGTTTAAGGTAATTACTGATAAGTATGATCCTGTTGCCATTTACTTTATTGTTTTGGGTTCGGGTTTATATGCCCTTTTTGTGTTTCCTGTCTAGAGAATATCCTTTAGCATTTGTTGGAGAGCTGGTTTGGTGGTGCTGAATTCTCTCGGCTTTTGCTTGTCTGTAAAGCTTTTGATTTCTCCTTCATATTTGAATGAGATCCTTGCTGGGTACAGTAATCTGGGCTGTAGGCTATTTTCTTTCATCACTTTAAGTACGTCTTGCCATTCCCTCCTGGCCTGAAGCATTTCTGTTGAAAGATCTGCAGTTATCCTTATGGGAATCCCCTTGTGTGTTATTTGTTGTTTTTCCCTTGCTGCTTTTAATATTTGTTCTTTGTGTTGGATCTTTGTTAATTTGATTAATATGTCAATCATATTAATGGGGTGTTTCGCCTTGGGTTTATCTTGTTTGGAACTCTCTGGGTTTCTTGGACTTGGGTGATTATTTCCTTCCCCATTTTAGGGACGTTTTCAACTATTATCTCCTCAAATATTTCCGCATGGTCTTTCTTTTTGTCTTCTTCTTCTGGGACTCCTATAATTTGAATGTTGGAGCATTTCATATTGTCCTGGAGGTCTCTGAGATTGTCCTCATTTCTTTTAATTCGTTTTTCTTTTTTCCTCTCTGATTCATTTATTTCTAACATTCTATCTTCTATTTCACTAATCCTATCTTCTGCCTCCAATATTCTACTATTTGTTGCCTCCAGAGTGTTTCTGATCTCATTTATTGCATTATTCATTATATATTGACTCTTTTTTATTTCTTCTAGGTCCTTGTTAAACCTTTCTTGCATCTTCTCAATCCCTGTCTCCAGGCTATTTATCTGTGATTCCATTTTGATTTCAAGATTTTGGATCATTTTCACTATCATTATTTGGAATTCTTTCTCAGGTAGATTCCCTATCTCCTCCCCTTTTGTTTGGTTTGATGGGCATTTCTCCTGTTCCTTTACCTGCTGGGTATTCCTCTGTCTCTTCATCTTGGTTATATTGCTGTGTTTGGGGTGGCCTTTTTATATTCTGGGAATTTGTGGAGTTCTCTTTATTATGGAGTTTCCTCACTGTGGGTGGGGTTGTATCAGTGGCTTGTCAAGGTATCTTGGTCAGGGAAGCTTGTGTCGGAGTTCTGGTTGGTGGAGCTGGATTTCTTGTCTCTGAAGTGCAATGAAGTGTCCAGTAATGAGTTATGAGATGTCTGTGGTTTTGGAGTAACTTTGAGCTGCCTGTATATTGAAGCTCAGGGGTGTGTTCCTGTGTTGCTGGAGAATTTGCGTGGTATGTCTTGCTCTGGAACTTGTTGGCCCTTGGGTGGTGCTTCGTTTCAGTGTAGGTATGGAGGCATTTGATGAGCTCCTATCGATTAATGTTCCCTGGAGTCTGGAGTTCTCTGATGTTCTCAGGATTTGGACTTAAGCCTCCTGCTTCTGGTTTTCAGTTTTATTTTTACAGTACCATGTATACAGCACCAATGATAAAATATCTAGGTTAAAGATGAAAAGTTTCTCCACATTGAGGGACACCCAGAGAGGTTCACTGAGTTACATGGAGAAGAGAAGAGGGAGGGGGTAGTTAGAGGTGACTGGAATGAGATGAGGTGGGATCAAAAGAGGAGAGAGCAAGCTAGCCAGTAATCACTTCCTTATGTGTGCTCCACAGTCTGGACCGCTCAGAGATTTTTCACGGAGTTATACAGGGAAGAGGAGAGGGAGGAAGTAGACAGAGGTGGCCAGTAGGGTAAAAGAGGGAAATGAAAAGGAGAGAGATAGATCCAGCCAGTAACCAGTTCCCTAAGTGTTCTCCATCATCTGGAACACACAGAGATTCACAGAGTTGGGAAGAGAAGAGAAGGGGGAGGGAGGAGGCAGAGACAACCTGGTGGAGAAAAAGGAGAGTCCAAAGGAGGAGAGAGTGGTCAAGCCAGTAATCTCGCTCAGGTAAAATTGGGTACTGAAGATTGGGTTTTTTAGTGTACAAAATTGACAACAAATACCAAAAAGCAAAGATAAAAATCTAGAGTAGAGGTTGGATTTTCAAAATATTAAAGAAAAGAAGAAGAAGAAGAAAAAAAAAGTCACGAGAATTATTAAAAAACAACAACCACCACACACACACAAATATATATATATATGGCATTTCTTTAAAAATAGGGTCCTTTTTTTGAAAAATAATAGTAGGTTATAAAAATTAAAATTAAAGGAGAAATAGAGGACTTAAATTTTTTTTAAGTTTAAAAAAAAGGAGAAAAAGAAAAGAAGAAAGAACAATCAAACAACATAATCAACCAAAAAAAAAAAAAAAAAAAGAGAGAGAGAGAGAATGGTCGTAAAAATAGTAAAGATATATCTGGGACTTTCTCTGGTGTTGTGGCAGTGTGGGGTCACTTCCAAGGTGGTTCCCTCTGTTTAGTTTCTTCTGTTTGCTTGTCTGTTCAGTGTCCGACTTCCACCCTGACACAAGGGGGGCGGTGGTGGACACTTTTTTGGTTTTTTTTTTAGGCTCACTTGTTCAGTTGCGCTGTGGGGAGGGAGGGATGCTGCAAACAAATAACACTGGGGTGCTCGCAGTGTCTCAGCCATGCTGGGCATGCCCCTGCACATGGCGCACACCGCTCAGGCTCTCTGTTGCTCCGCCGGGAACTGTCTGAGGCCAGCCCTAGGCTGCATGCCCCTCCCCGGTCTAAGCCTCTCAGGCTTGGCTCTCAGGTAGCCCTCAGAGGCACAGATCCGGTTGGGCCTGCATTCTGTGCCCTTCCCAGGTCCGAGTAGCTCAGGTGTCTGGCAAGCGCGGTTGCTGCGACTTATCGCCTTTCCCGTCCCTGGTGCTCAGTTTTCTGGGTGTACCGCTGGGGCCTCTTGTCAGGCGAATGGTGACTGTCCAGGACCCCAAGAAGTCTTAGCAAAGAAGCCTGCTTGCAGTTTGGTAGGTAAAGACTCTCCAGGGCTGCAATTGCCTCCTTCCAGCCCTTATGGCTCTGGCTGCCTGTCACCTGAGGGGGATGGTCTGCAGCCGGCTATTTCTGTTCCGTCCTTTGTTCTGTGTGCGGTCCTGGCAGTGTCTTATGTTAGAGCTTTTCACATGGTAGCTATCCCACAGTCTGGTACGCTAGCCCAAGTTAGTTCACGCTGGTTACGCTTGAGGCATTCCAGCCGGATTCTTAAAAAGCACTTCAGCCCGCACCTGCCTGTCCAGCCCCCACTTGCTAGTGGCAGATGCAGGTGTCTGCGCTGCTTCTCCGCTGGGGGAGTTACCGTTGGGCTCAAAATCTGTTGCTTTTAATTATTTATTTATTTTTCTTCCCTGTTATGTTGCCCTCTGTGCTTCCAAGGCTCACCACAGACTCGGCAGCGAGAGTGTTTCCTGGTGTTTGGAAACTTCTTTTTAAGACTCCCTCCCTGGGACGGAGCTCCCTCCCTACCTACTTTGTCTCTTTTTTCATCTTTTATGTTTTTTCCTACCTGTTTTTGAAGACAATGGTCTGCTTTTCTGGGTGCCTGATGTCCTCTGCCAGCACTCAGAAGTTGTTTTGTAGAATTTACTCAGCGTTGAAATGTTCTTTTGATGAATTTGTAGGGGAGAAAGTGGTCTCCCCGTCCTATACCTCCACCATCTTAGGACTGCCACTCCTCATTGGAGTTTTGATTTGTATTTCTCTAATTTGATTTGCATCTTTTCATGTGCCTGTTTTTGACATTTTTAAAAGATATTTTAAGTGAGTTGTTTATTATTTACTCTTCAAGTTGAGTTTTATGAGTTTTTTATAGGTTTTGTACATTAACCCCTTATCATATATATCATTTATGAATATTTTTTCCCATATTGCAGGTGATATTTTCATTTCATTGATAGTTTCCCTATGTTGTGCAAAGTGTTTTAGTCTGATGCAGTCCCATTTATTTATTTTTTGCTTTTGTTTCCCTTGTCTGGAAGTAACTGTATGTGAAAGATCTGAAATAGGGGATTTTTTTTTTCAAATGGATAACCATTTATTAAACGGTCTGTCCTTTCTCAATTGAATTTAAGTCCCTCCTATATCATGCAATAAGATGTCAAATACACATGGGTCTATTTCTAGACACTATATTTGAATCCACTGATCTTTTTGTCTGGATTTCCCTGGTGGCTCAGACAGTAAAGCATCTGCCTACAATGCGGGAGACCCAGATTCAATCCCTGGGTCGGGAAGATCCTCTGGAGAAGGAAATGGCAACCCACTCCAGTACTCTTGTCTGGAAAATCCCATGGATGGAGGAGCCTAGTAGGCTACAGTCCATGGGGTCACCTACCAGTCCATTTGTACTGATCTTTTTGTCTAGATCTGTACAAATGCCACCACTTTAATACTAGTATAGATTTACACATTTCTGGTGTATGTTATGGCAGGCCTAACATTTTCTCCTTTGCCAAAATGTATTGTCCATTTCTATAGGCTTGCTTTCCTGTTTGTTTTTATTTTTCCTTTTCTTTTTTTTTCTTTTGTCATATTGTATTGGTTTTGCCATACATCAACATGAATATGCCACAGGTATACACGTGTTCCCCATCCTGAACCCCCCTCCCTCCTCCCTCCCTGTACCATCCCTCTGGGTCGTCTCAGTGTACCAGCCCCAAGCATCCAGTATCATGCATTGAATCTGGACTGGCGATTTGTTTCATGTATGATATTATAAATGTTTCAATGCCATTCTCCCAAATCATCCCACCCTCTCCCTCTCCCACAGAGTTCAAAAGATTGTTCTATACATCTGTGTCTCTTTTGCTATCTCGCATACAAGGTATATATTTTGAGTAGTTATACTCAAAAAGTTACTGCTGGAAATTCTAGCAAATACATTAGAAAAGATCATTGATGGAAAGCATCCTTATCTTTTTCTACTACTTTCAGTGAAAGAGCTTTTGTTCTTCTCCATGAAGTTATGTGAACTCTGGGAGACTGATAAATGTTGGTTTTTATGCCTATTTGTTTATTTGCCTATTATGTAAAATTTTCCAATTTTAAGAATTCTCTCTGATATCTAGATGGATAACCACATAATGCTCACATTTTTTTCTTGTTAATAAGATGAATTATATTATTTGTTATACTAGCTTACATGGTTGGGATAAAATTACTTGGTTAGGCTAAATTTTAAAATTTTACTTAATTTAATAGTCACATATGGCTAATGGCTACCATATTGGACAGTGCAGTTCTACAATAAGAGACTAATCTACCTAAGCTTAGAAATAGAGAAGTTTAAGATTTACTCACTTAGATTAACAGAGAGTGCTATGTGAGCTTGACTGCAATTTTAAATTATTTAAAAATGTGTATATGACTAGGATACATTTGAAAAGATATATACCAAATACTAGTAATGTGTATCTCTGAGAAAATAAATACAGTTGGTTGCATTTCTTCCTTTTCTGTATTTTCCATTTTCCCTAATATAAAGTAGATAATTTGTGCTAAAAAAAATTTCCCAGTTTTGTTCAGGATCAAAACCTTTTAAAATCTGTGTATGCTGCCCACTAAGATTTTTGTTTAGATTTTCAATTCCTATATTTATATGTGAGGCTAACTTAGGGCAGTTACTGTTATCTTGAGCAGATTTTGGAATTAAAAAATATTTTTACACTCTAATGAGCTGTATGGCATATCATCAGTTTTGTTTTGAAACAAAGATGACAGTTATCACCTCTCATAGCAAATGAATAGCAGAACTGTGGCTTTTGAAATCCTGCTACCATTCCAATCACAGAAAATTAATAACTGCCATGAAAGTACAAAGAAGTCAGAGGTATGAAAACAACAAAACTACTGAGGAAAATGTTTATTTTTAAAAATCTGGTCTAAATGTTTAGCAAATCCAAATCCTGGGCTAGGTTATAGTTTCTTTGTCTCTAAAACGTTACATGGAAGGTTGTATTTAACCTATGACATCCTAAATTCTGAAGTGTGATGGCTAAAAGTGGTTAATACTGAATGTGTGTTCCTGTAAGGTGCAGGAGTTAAAGATGTACCCTCTAGACCCCCACTGTTTGTGTTCAAGACCCGGATCTAGAGCCCATTAGCTAAACAACCCTTGGCAAGTGATTCCATTTATCTTTGTCTCAATTACCTCATCAGTTTTACAGCTTAGTCCTCAATGAATGTAAACTACTCATAATACTACTACATACAAAGAGCTCTGCAATACATTGCTTCCTTTATCCTGCATCCTGGATCCTGTTTTTATTACAACCACCATGGAAGACAGGTGTCTCCCAGCCTTCAAAGACTGAGGCTCAGAGCTTACCTTATTTACTCCTGGTCACACAAGTTAGTTGATGGCTGAGTGGGATATGAGCCCAGGACTGAGTCAGTCAAAAGTTATGCTCTACTACATAGTTCTACTTACTTCTCAAAATCTATTCAATCAATTACATAGTATACTGTAAATGCAAAATAAACCTCACCAAAGAGAAAGAAACATGCCAGAGTCACTGAAAAAAAAGCATTAAAAAAAAAAAAAAACTGTGGAGGAAAGTAATTAAATCTTAAGTAGAAGCTTTAATTATGTGCACTTACCATGTAATAGCCTGGTAGTAGCTTCTGGAGGAACTCTGCTTCTTTATGCTGAACTGTTTTGATGATAAATTCATCATCACTGGTCACAAAAAACAAGGATCCACTGGCTCCAGGGTTAGACAGCTCTATTAGAGGTTCACTGCATATAGAATACTACAAGAACAAATACAGAAGCAGTAAAAATACATTAATGTGTATGATGCATCCAGTGAAGAAAATCCGACCATTACATGTCTTACCCATGTTAAAATAGGAAGCCCTCTCCAAGAGCTTTAAGAGGAGACTCTAGGTATACTAAAATGGCTCTTACGAGATTTCTAAAAATTTAGCTGATCCATTTACCTTAATAAAAGAATCAGGAATCACCACGTTTGTTCAGTAACTCCAGAGTGGTGTTGACCAAGGCATTTTGTTTCTAGCACGTGCCCACAAAATAAGAATGGAAGGTGTGGGCCCCACTGTGTATTCATCACTTGACACCAACGCATATTCTTGTCTCACTGTTTACTCTCCTAAGAGAGGTCATTCACTCAGGATTTCAACAAAGAGATGACTCTAACATCTGCATCTCCAGCCAAGATCTCCCTTGGGGGATCCAGAGCTGTATGCCTAACTATGTAACAGACATTTCTACTTAGTTATACCACAAACACTTCATATGTAACAATTTCAAAAGCAAGTTCATCTCAGCCTGTGGTTAGCCCATGTGGTGCCTTGGTAGTGATTAGAAAGAAGGAACTCTTTTTTTTCCCCCGGTACATAAACAGGTTGGTGAACAGATGAAGGGATAGATTCCAGTCTTCACTCCTTCACCTTAGCCAGGTATTCCTGGGTGGTGCACACCCTGTACAACTATACATGCTGACTAGATCATGTGGTCCTCCCCCATCCTCCATCTTCTCTCTTTCTCCCTATCTTATAAAAAGGAAGTATCGTTCATTCCCCCTCTCTTATAGAAAGGAAGCATCATTCACTCTGTTCTCCAAACCAGAAACTGGGACATTATCCTTGATGTTTCACATTTGTTCATCTTCCATATCCAGTCTACTGCTAATATCTGCCCCATTCGTGACATCTCTTTTTCAAATTCCTGAAATTCAGTGGTTTCATCATTTTATACCTTGATTATATGGCAAGCTCAACCTGTTCTAAGCTATCCACTCTTGACTCCTCCTGAGCATCCTCCACAAGGAAACTAGAGATCTTTCCAAACTGCACAGCCTTCCATGCCTTCAAACCTTTCTGTGGGTTCCACTGTTAATAGAGACAATTACACCCAAGTTTCTTAGCAGAGCATTCAACTCCATGGATGACAAAGCTCTGCTCTTCAGCCTTCTCTCTCATCCCTTTCCTCCTTAAATTGTACCTCTAACTCCAGAGAACTATTTCTCACTTTCTCACGTGTGCCACACACTCTTGATTATTGACTGCATTTTCTTCTATCAGAAACCACCTTCATGCTACCTTCATCTGGCTGAATACCACCAAAAAAAAACTTCCTTTAAAAAAAAAACACCTAATTTTCTTGACAACAGACACTGGACTACCATTATATGACAACAAATTATCTTTGGTAGGATGCATATGCACTTAAACACTTGACATATGGATTTCATCATCCACTTGGCTCGCCAATTCTTCAGGAAAACCCTTAGGATGATTTGGTTAATATCACATATGATTCTAGTTCTATGTCAGAAATGCATTATCCATGTTTATTCAACATTTAAAAAGTACCTACTGAGTGCAGATAGATGCACTGCCCCAGGCACTTAGGAAGCTTATACAGTAGTAGGAGGAAACAGCCAACAAAAAAGTAAATAACTTACACATCAGAATGTGCTTAATTGCTGTTGAGAGAAAGGACACAGGAAGGGGGATGGGAGTACCACCAACGATGGAGACAAGGTGGCGACTAAAAGCCTTATTGGGAAGGTGGCATTTGAAGAGAGGCCTGGGGATATCTGGAGAAAGGGTACTGAAGGCAGAAAGAAGGACAAATGCTAAGATCTTGAGACCTGGAGAGTTCACAGCACAGCAAGGAGGCCACGGCTGAAGCAGAGGGAGCAGAGAGGACAGCTGAAGGGGAAGAAGCTAGAAGGGTCTGGTGGGACAGACAAATATATAGGCTATATATGGAATGTGGCCTTTTATTTAGGGGAGCTGAAAGCCACTGGAGGGTCTGGAGCAGACGACCACACACTCCCTCTGCTGTGCTGAGAGGCCCCAGGAGGAGGACAGAAGGAAGACACAGTACGGAGGCTGGTGTAGTGACGCTGGCCTCCAGTGTCAGCGGGAGGCACTTGCTCCGGAAAACTCTGCCTGGTTCTGTGGGTCCACATCACCTGCTTCCTGGCACTGGATGCTCTTGTCACAGAAGACACCATGTGAACGTGTTAGTCGCTCAGTCATGTCTGACTCTTTACAACTCAGGATTGCAGTCCGCCAGACCCTTCTGCCGATGGAATTCTCCAGATAAGACTGGAGTGGGTTGCTAGTCCCTTCTACAGGGGATTTCCCCAACCCAGGGATCGAACCCAGGTCTCCTGTATTGCAGGCAGATTCTTTACCATTTGAGTACCACAAAATACCTTAATTGCCTATTTACTTATTCCAAGTTCCCTCTAGACTACAAAACTCTATGAGGGTAGAAACCATGACTCTTAAATTCTGATATGGTTCAGGATCTGTGCCTTGTACACAAAAGGGACTCAATAAATTTTTGTCAAATAAATGACTGAAATTTACCAACAACTGAAGGGCTGTCAGTCTCCCCAAGTAGTGCTCCAAACCAGCAGAACAGGCAATTTTAGGTTTATGAGTTTAGTGTTTATTAGTTAATAATCCCTATTATTGACTTATAGAAACACTGTGGGCAGAGAAAAAGGTTAGGAAGCTAATGTGTGAGATCAGACCAGCCCTGGTGAGAGGCAATAGCAGGGATTTAAGGAACTGTATTTTGAGGATGGAGGCATTTGAAATCACCAGGGCTGAACATCCTTCAAAGTGTTTTATCTGGGTTTGTGAATATGTAAGTCCTTATCAAAGAAACATCTGAGAGGATATGAGGAAGAAGGGAAGGAGGGAGGAGAAGAAACAGACAAACTGGGAGAAAAATGATTAAAAGGCAGTGTCTAGATGTTACCTTTTAAACCATCCTGTTTTGGCAGCACTGTGGGTAAGGGAAACAGAATTCGCCAGGAAAAAAAAGAAGCAAGAGTTCACTGCCTTTCTTAAGATCACTGGCAACTTCCATCCCCTACCTTCTCCTTTTTCCTCCAGCCTTGCTTCCTGAAGCTCTCTTGCTAAGCAGCACTGCAACCTAAGCCCTTAAGAATGAACTGAGGATACGCAAGGAAAATAAAAACAGTCATCAGCCTCCACACAGGATGCTGTAAAAGCCAAGAGGAAGCAGAGGGAACCTTTCCTGCTCTGGGCAGAGTCCATGTGGAAGGAAAGGCCTGGGTTTGGAATCAACTGACAGTTTGTAAAATCATGACTCTGCCAGTGGCTAGTCACGTGACCTTGAGTAATTTAGCATCTTAGAGTCTTAGAAACCTCATCTCTAAAATAAAGATGGTGATATATACTTGATAGCATCTCAGAGTGTTAAAAATAAATATTTTTGAAATCCCTGGCAAGAGTGACCACTTAGGCACTGCTGTTGCCATTTTTCACTACCTGCTCAGCAGTGCCCTAGGATGTACTGAGAGTTTCAGCCTAACTCCCATGACAAGAAGGCTACTCAAAGTACACACTAAGATGATCTTGGTGAAGCAAGAAAAGAGATGGGTGGGGGGTGATAAGTTAGGAGTTTGGGATTAAGACATACTACTCTACATAAAATAGATAAACAACAACAAGGACCCACTGTATAGCACAGGGAACTCCACTCAATATCTTGTAATAATCTATAATGGAAAAGGATCTGAAAAAGAGTATATACGCATATATATATATATATATATATATACACACACATCTGAATCACTTTGCTACACTTGAAACCAATACAACACTGCAAGTTAACTATACTTCAATTAAAGAAATTAACTTAAAATTTTTTTCTTTTTTTTTTTTTTAAAGAAAAAGTGGGTGATTTGTGTAATGACAAATCTGAGACTCAGGAAAATAAAGGTGTAAACCTCATTCTCATAAAAAATGAAGGCAGATCCCAGACTCTCTTAGGATTTTGATTCTTTGTTTCTTGGGTTTTCGATTTCTGGCATAGAATCCTCTTGTGGGTAGGAGTAAATGTTGTGAAAGTACAAAAACAACAAAGAATGCAGAAATTAGGGGCTGCAAATAGAGAAATTAGGGGGTGATTCAGGAAGAGCTGTCTAGGGAAAACTGGATTCAGATGTGAACATCTGCTTCCAATTAAAGTCTCAGATTCTTCCAGAAGCAGTGACACAAACTGGAGACTCTTTCATTGGTTACTAATTGCCAAATACTCCTTTATTATGCAATTTACAGATGAATATGAATGGAGAAATCAGTTGTTTTGCCCTCTTTCAATAACCATTTTGGGGTCACTTCTAGCACAGTATCAGTATACAATAAGTTGGCATTAGGATGCAGAATCCCTTCTACCATTATCACCTCTGATTCTATGGCTTTTCACCTTGCAACTCTGTTAGTCTTCTCTGCTAAGCTATCCTCTTCAAAATGCTGCCTTTTCAGAGCAAATAAAGAGGAGCTATGGGAACATGTTAATTAGCTGTGACCAACAAGCCCCTGTGTGCACTTGATGCACCTTCCTGGCACTCTCACTGTGTAAGCTGTTGCAGGGTGCTCATTCCCTGCCTTCTATTTCCTGCAGGGCCTCCCTATGTACCCTGGAAAGAATGCAAAGCACAGTCCAGCTGGGCTCTGCCAAGGCAAATCAACGCTGTAATCTTGCACAGTGAGGTGGAGATCATTTTTCCTGCCACTTCTTCCCCTCAATGGTGTTTAATTATTTACTCTGCTCTCTTTCTTATGGGTGTCAATAAACCTAAATCACCCTGGACTTGGGAATACCCAGGCACCTGGAAAAGAAGGAAATTAACCAAAGGCTTGTTGCCTAAGCAGAAATGGGGCGAAAATGCTCTGGGGCCCCTTCCCCTGGGAGGTCTTTATTTAGGAACAAATAAGGAAGAAGGAGCATTTGCGTTGCTTTGTAGTATACGTGGATGCACGCTCACCATGCAGTCTCACATCCAATTATGCACGTTTCAACATGAATTTGTAATCAGCACGCACTTGGTGAATTTTAATAGTACTGAGAATGTAATCAGAGTAATTCAGGCTGAAATCCAGATGCAACAGCGTAAGACTAAGCAGAAATACACACATATCACAGGGATCTGATATCAAATCTATCTATAGTGACCAATCCCTACATCTTCGCCTTTCCCCTTCTGTTTAGATCAGTATATCTTCACAAATTTGGGTTTAGATAACCCTAGTTTGATGGATGCCAGGATGTATTTGTGATGTACACTGTATCCTTTTTTTTCTTCACGTGGTGTTTCAAGGGACATCTTATTTCATTCTTCTGTTTTTTGGGCTTAACCATTCCAAAATATGCTTTGTTAGGTGTATTTGATCTCTTTGTCTCATTTTTCAGAATGGATAACCACAGTTCACAGTTTGATGGCTAGGGAGTGACCACCTTGAGACCATACCTTTTGGGTTTTTTGTGGGGGCCGTGCTGTGCAGTTTGTGGAATCTCAGTTCCCCAACCAAGGATTGAACTGGAGTCCAGGGAATTCCTACCATCTAATGACAGGTCTGGAGAAGGCAATGGCAGCCCACTCCGGTACTCTTGCATGGAAAATCCCATGGATGGAGGAGCCTGGTAGGCTGCAGTCCATGGGGTCGCTAAGAGTCAGACACAACTGAGTGACTTCCCTTTCACGTTTCACTTTCATGCACTGGAGAAGGAAATGGCAACCCACTCCAGTGTTTTGCCTGGAGAATCCCAGAGACGGAGGAGCCTGGTGGGCTGCCATCTATGGGGTCGCAGAGAGTCGGACACGACTGAGGTGACTTAGCAGCAGCAGCAATGACAGGTCTAAGACTCAGTGGTTGGAAGCATGTGAGACTATGGTTCTGGCTTGGGCTGTGCCTCCACCCCTCAGCATGGGTAACCTGGGGCACTTCCCTTCACCAGTGTCAGATTCCTCATCTACAATGAAGAGTTGGGCTAAAAAGTCTCTGAGGTTCTATCTGACTCTCTGAAGTATAATGCCTCAGGCAAAAGACCCCTTCCTCATCTACCACACTCCAGATCACTGGGTAGGGTCCTCAGATACAGTGCTTTGGAGGTGAGCCTCCAGAAGCTCCAAGACCAATAAGGGGAGCTGCCTGAGCCTGGGCTGGGGGAGGTCCTGCCACTGGGGACAAGGTAGCCACGTAGTTAGAGGTCCGTGGCCCTTGTTCTGTCTTCTGCAGTTCCCAGAGATGGGTCCGGTTATCGAACTGTGTGTGCAATTAACAAGGAAGGTGGAATGCAATCAAACAAAAGCACACTAACCTGCCCGGGTTTTATCTGCACCACACCCCCCACCTCAGCCTTTTATCATGAAAAATTTCAAATATACATAAAAGTAGAGAACTGTGCAATTAACATTCATGTGTCTATCTTCCGGTTTCACAGCTATCAACTCATAGCCTATCTTGCCTCCTTATACCCTCAATCCTTCCCCCTGCCTGCTTTCCTCAGATTCTTTAAAGCAAATCACAGACATTAAATCATTTCTCCAATAAATATTTTCCTGAGTGTTGCTCAGTTGTGTCCGACTCTTTGCGACCCCATGGACTATACAGTCCATGGAGTTTTCCAGGCCAGAATACTGGAGTGGGTAGCCCTTCCCTTCTCCAGGGGATCTTTCCAACCCAAGGATTGAACCCAGGTCTCCTGCATTGCAGGCAGATTCTTTACCAGCTGAGCCACCAGGGGAGCCCAAGAATATTGGAGTGGGTAGTCCATCCCTTCTCCAGTGGATCTTCCCAACCCAGGGATTGAGCTGGGGTCTCCTGCATTGCAGGTGGATTCTTTACCAGGTAAGCTACTATTTGTCTCTAAAGGATGAGGATTCCTCTTATAAAAGAGAACCATAATACCCTTATCCCATCCCTTTACAAAAAATATCTTCCACGTAATCAAATATCTAGTGAGTCTTTACATTTCACTAATTTCCTAGAATTAAAAAAAAAAAAAAATAACTGGTTATTTGAATTATTTGTCCCTGCCTTTCTAAGGGCTAACCTGAAGATAAAACTCTAATACTTTGAAACTCCAGTACTTTGGCCACCTGATGCGAAGACTGACTCATTTGAAAAGACCCTGATGCTGGGAAAGATCGAAGGCAGGAGGAGAAGGGGACGACAGAGGATGAGATGCTTGGATGGCATCACCGACTCAATGGACATGAGTTTGAGTAAACTCTGGGAGTTGGTGATGGACAGGGAGGCCTGGCATGCTGCAGTCCACAGGGTCGCAAAGAGTTGGACATGAATGAGCAACTGAACTGAACTGATCTTTCTAATATTCTTGATCAAAACCTTCCTTTCCTGCTATCCTGGGCCATTCAAAGTCCTATCTAAAGCACTTGCATCTCTGGTCTCAGTCCTAACACTGCTCTTCATCCTTACATGCCATTCCAACATCTTTCCCTTTTTCCCCACCTACTCAAATTTAACTGTAATTTTTAGGTCACGGTTAAACCATGCCATATTCATAAGAAGCCTTCCTAATCATTGATCCAAGAGAGAGCAATTTCTCCCTCCTTTGAAATCTTGAGCATTTACTACTGTTTCTCTTCCTCTTTTTATTTACTGCCTGGTAGAAGGGGTGGTTTTCAAACATCAATCATCATCCCAATTGGATTCTAAGTTCTTTGAGTGTCATGACTTGTAATTTTTTTGACTCTCTCCATAATTATTAGCAAAGCATTTTAGTTACAGTTGCTGTTCAAAGTACGCAATAATCAATTAATGACTTTCTGCCAGGTACATGAAGGAGGACTTCTGCTTTGAGAAGCCATCAGCATAGCCTCCTGCTCCTTTGTAAACATTCTGACCCCATTAAGAAGGTAATTTTTCCAGCTTAAAGACTCATTAGGAAACTGTATAAGCTATGTGACTTGTTGCTTAGAAAAAGGCCTTCCCAAGGAAAGAAATCCTGTGAGGCAGACTGACTAAAGAATGGGCTTCCTAGCCTGCAGGTTGATGGCCATTGGCCCACTAAATGGAGATCTGTCAGGGTAGACAGCCATCTCATTACACTGATTGAATCTGTGTTATGAAATGCAAGTCTGGGGCATCACCTTGGTTGGCAGAAGCTTAAGGTAAGTCAGAAAGAGAGAATCCATTAACTTGTAACATATGGCAGAAGATGAGCTATCATCAATCTTGTTTTCAATAACACAGTATCAAGACCTCACTGGGTTCTCCAAACATGTTTCCTGAATAACAGTAACCCTCAGTAACTACCAAATGGCCAGAAACTAAAGGATCTTCCCTAATGTAAATCCTGCCCCACATCCTGCAAATGCCTGTGTTCATGTACTTGTGTGGTTAAGAGGGCAGGGTTGACATGGCTGTGGAAGCACCTAATCTCTCCACCAGCGGGGTGTGGAGAGGTAGAGGTGTGGGATGTGGGGAAGCAGAGAGCGGCACAGCCATCTGACAGATGTGAAGTGACAGCTTGTGTGGTTTTGATTTGCATCTCTCTGTTACTAGTGATACTAAGCATCTTTTCACGTACCTGTTGGCCATCTGTATGCCTTTTTGGGGGAAATGTCTATTCACAGCCTCTGCTCATTTTTAAATCAGGTTGTTTATTTATTTTTGATGTTGAGTTGTATGTGAAAGTCACTCAGTTGTGTCTGACTCTGCGACTCCATGGACTATACAGCTCAGGGAATCCTCCAGGCCAGAACACTGGAGTGGGTAGCCGTTCCCTTCTCCAGGGATCCTCCCAATCCAGAGATTGAGCCCAGGTCTCCCACACTGCAGGTGGATTCTTTACCAACTGAGCCACCAGGAAAGCCTGAGGAAACTGGAGTGGGTAGCCTATCCCTTCTCCAGCAGATCTTCATGACCCAGGGATTGAACCAGGGTCTCCACTGCAAGCGGATTCTTTACCAGCTGAGCTACCAGGGAAACCCAAATGTGAGTAGTATGAGTGCACATTTAAGGCAGCAGGAAGCCCACAGTTCTACACAGTTCTCGTGCTCTATGAAGACTTACTATTACTTCCTTGAGCAACCAGTATACTTTTTCATTCATCAGGCAGAAGTTTTCCTTAGGGCTCAACTGAGGGAGAGGGTCATTCATGGGTTTTATCAGCTCAGAACAGAATCAGCTTTGAATTTAATTATTTGTACTATATTCAAACTATAAAACAGAGTTTAAATATTCTCTGTTATTAAGTAACACATGTTACTGTACTTCTTCTGCAAAGGATTATTCTCAGATCTGGCTCAAGTCTTACTAAGATCATTCAGAATGGAATGAACAATAAATACTTCATGGTATCCTTCCTAAAGCTTCTTGAAAACCAAGTTTCAAGAGCCCCAGGGTGTTAACAGTGATCAAATTATAAGATAAACCATTTTTCTCTTGAAACAGGAAGAAACTTCCTGGCTTCTTGAACAGGAATAAGGTAAAACTCTAAGGTCACATCAGACTTTCTCACAGAAAGCCTGCTGTGTTTGTACTGGCTGCGTGCCAAAAGGCAGACAGGGAGAAAAGACAGACTTAAGGATAATACATGCCCTCGTACCAAATAAAAAATACCTTTAGAAAGAGCCCACATGAAGAGCTGTTTAGGACAAAACTATCCAGCTTCTCTAAAATCATATTCAAATTGTTGGTCAAGGTAAACATGGCCATAGGCCATGGCAGGTTTGAGATGAATGGTACAAATAAGGCAATTAAAATAGGGAGACTTTCAAAGAGAACCCAATCAGCAAAACTCACAGGAGTATTTATAGCTAATCATATCTCTTAGAAGAATTATCTAAAGTAGCAACTGAATTCCACTTATTTAAATATCAATTACCATAGTAGATTCTATAGCTATCAGGTAAAACTTAGAGTCCAACCACATTTCCTGAAGCTAAATTTATAATCATTATAAAACTTGATCCTTTTGCTATGCTCCAGAGTTTTGTAAAGTAAGAGACCCAGGCCATTTGTTGCTGTTGCTATGAGACGCTTGTTGCTATTGCCATGAGACAAATGTTGACGTCACACATTTCTGGAGAAGGAAGGAAAATGATAAGTTCTTACCAAGTAATCATCAGGCTTGATACCAAAAAGTTCTCTGAAATATCGGAATGCTAGTGGAGCATACGTCTTAAATCTGAAGTCTGGGTAGTGATGTGCTGGGGTCAGATTGCTCCCTTCACTGCAGTTAAAATGTTAAAAAAAAAAAAAAAAAAAAAACGAGAGAAAGAGAGAAAGAACATTAGCAAAGACAATTTTGACTTCAAATTCTAGCTCTATTAGTCCTGTACCAATTTCCCCTCTAGTAAAACATCCCTTGATACTGAGTCTCTCTAAGCTAGTGTCACAAAGGCCAATGGCCATCAGGGAAAAACAGCTGCTAATGCAGCAAGGGCCACTCCAAGCTCACTTCCCCTGCCAGTCACAGTGTGTCTTCAGCCTGAAAATTCTTCATCCCTCTGTGTCTCCTTTCTGAGAAAATCACTCCATTCTCTCCAATGAAACCACTGCTGTAATGCTTTAGGTATTGGAGCAATTTCAAAAACGCATTTTTTTAGCCATGGATTTTGAATATTGCATAAACATTTTAAACTAGGAGCAAGTAAAATAACTTAGAAAATGTCTCACCAACAGAAAGAACCAACACAGTGGAAAGAGATGGGTGTTGAATCTAAACTCTTTCTTATATCCACAGGTACAGGGTAAAGACCTTAAATATTTAGGGATTTTAAAACCTATTTTCTATTCCCACACATATCATGATTTTTTTCCTCTTCTGGGTTCATCTTTGAAAATTTTTGTACAAAATTTATGACACAGTATAAGGTATAAGGAGGTCAGCCAATACTCATGCACCTAAACTGTTGCTTAAGAAATAAAATATTATTCATGTAGTTCAATTGCCTTTAGTACTTTTAATGGATCATATACTCCTCCTTCTCCTTAGAGACATCCACTACTCTGAATTTTTATGTTTATGATGTTTACCATCCATTTTGTCCTTTGACTACATACAGTAATATATTTCACATGACATTACCTAATTTTTTATTGCAAAAAAATTTTTTTATTTAGAGGTTCAGAATCCTTTTCAACACATTCTAGGTGGGACACTGAGGCCAGTCTTTCATGGATATTACACAAATACATTGTGCAAATAAAAAGGCTTTCAGCATACAAGTACTTAGAATCCAATCCAATTTAAGTTTGCTGAGGTCTGTCAGATTTTTTGTATCAGTACCTGACACATGGTAGACAATAAGTATTTTCTGAATGAAAAAATGAGTTTAAGATAATGCTAATTCAGTAAACTTGATTCTTAGATGAAGCTTAGGTTCTAAAGTCAACATAAAAGGGAAAAAAATTACATAGTCCAAAATCATCCTTAAAAACTATTTAGGAAATGACCTGTTCAATATATCGTGTGGCCAGTTTTCCCCCTGCATGGCTACAGATGACGGTTTCTTTTGGTGACTTCCAAAAGAAGTAGTAGGCTTGTGTTGTTAGGGGCCATCCTATAACAACCAATCTTCTCTGGGAAGGCCAGGGCTGCACTCAGGCAGCAGCAAGGCACATACAGGATGGAAGTGACACAGGAATGGAGGCTGCTTGGGAGAAGAACTCACATATGACCAGATCATCTGCTCACTGAACTGGCTATTGTTGCCCTAAGCAAGCACAGTTGAATATTCACAATGCTTGTATGATACCCAGGCATGGTGTCCAAACATTTCCTCATCCCATATTTTGGGATTTATGAGACATGCACTCAGTTATATGTCTTATGGGACTGCCAAAAGGAATGATTTCGGAACTTACATAATTATAAGTTGAAAACACGGGCTGTGTAGAAATAAGAGGTTAACAGCAAAGAGGCTCATAGAGACCTCTGACATCTTTTCTCACTGTTGCAAGCAAGTAATAATAATTTGAAGCAGGCTACTTTCAGTGGGCCAAGAGTGTTGCCAATTTTTTATTTTCTCTCACTCTCTTATCTCCTTTCTATCTCATGCAGTCAAAATAATTCATTCTATTACAGATCACCTTCAACATTCAAGAGTAAAATAAAACACCTGTTCTACTTACATGGAATTATTCTTTAAATGATTTATTCCCATGAAGTTGGGGACCCAATATTTTATCAGAGAGGATACAGTATATATTACTATCATTTTACTCAGAGCTTCTTGAGTTGTTCACCTTTCCCTGAATCTACCACTAATTACAACAGCTTTCCTTGGATTCACATCTCCCCGACTACTGTGCTTTGTTCAGAAAAGGTGTGAAAAGGATAGTGTTAGGTTTCCCTG
This sequence comes from Oryx dammah, assembly GCF_014754425.2. Classification (NCBI taxonomy): domain Eukaryota; kingdom Metazoa; phylum Chordata; class Mammalia; order Artiodactyla; family Bovidae; genus Oryx; species Oryx dammah. The sequence continues at coordinate 44,331,256 of NW_024070185.1, read as the reverse complement.
GAGATGAGACAGGCAGACACATGTGTGCACACACACACACAGAGAACATCTCTAGTTAAAGAAAGGGAACCTTTATTTCTTTACATATCCACCCTGACCCCTGACAACTGGTATAAAAAGCCATTACATCACTAAAAATGAAAAAAATAAACTGAATCTATTAATAGCTAGCTTTGGGCCACATTAAGATATAAAGAAAGGTATGGATCAACTATGATACAGGCCTGCCTGTATGGAGTCATCAATAAATTATATTTGTATAATGGAGACAATGAACAGAGAACAAAGATAATACTTAACAAAGGCATTACAGGAAGTGGCAATTTCTTCACAGCATAATTAACAGATATTAATAATTAACTGCTGAGGTTATACAATCTTGAACTTCTCCACTTGCCTGAATGGAGAAGAATGTTCCCTAATAGTGAATCATAATACATGACCACTTTTCATTTGTTTTTCTCCTAGTAGATTATAGTTCATGAATTCTGCTTTCCTTTGACAAATATTAAGATTTTGCATTCTCTCAAATCACACTGGACCCCCTGTGTGGGAGCTGAGATGCTCCTAACTCCTGTAGTTCAGGGAGACTTGTGTTCAAATTCCATCTCTGCCACTGACAAGTTGTGCTGAGACCCAGTACCAAGCCTCTAGAAATGACATGGAAGAGTGGCTGAAAATGTGAAAGAAAGGCCATGCCCCAGCACATGTGGAGCCTTCAGTGAGTATGGATGATTGAAGTTGCATGGAAACAAGAGATAGCCCAGGGTTGAACATGTCACATGAAGAATGAGGTGGCTAAATGGTTTTGTTTTTGTTTTTGTTTTTTAATTTTAAAAATCAGGAAAAAGAAAGTGACAAAATGAGAAAATACTGGGTTGGCTAAAAAGTTTACTCAGGTTTTTCTGTAGCATTGTGCTAAAAAACGCAAACGAACATTTTGGCCACCACAAAATGTGCAACTCATTTCACAAAAAGCTAACCTCCCAATATAAACAGCTCTAAGATATAGCAAAGACCAAAAAGTTATATATTAATATTCTTAAAAAATAGCCAAAGTTAAAATCAGGTGGTTCACAGAAATGGAAGTACAAATGACTTACACATATGGAAGATGTTCAACCTCATTTGTCATAGAATAAATGCAAATTAACTGTCACCAAGAGATCATTTTCTCTCTCAGATGAGTAAAAATTTGAAACTTTGCCATAGCTCAAGGGAGATTAGCACCCTGAGACACTACTAGTGGGAAAGTAAATTGATACTTTTTCTTTGGAGGACATTTTTACATTTTTTACATTAATTTGTCAAAATTACAAATGTATATATATAACTCTTGATTTAGCAAATGCATTACTATATGCTAAACTAGTATTTGTATCAAATGATATATGTGTACCTGGTTATTCATTGTGGCACTGTTTATAAGGATGAAGGATTGAAGCAACTTAGATGTCTCTCAGAAGGGAACCAGTCAATTAAGGTTCAGTCACACACTGGAATATTATGCAATTATTACAAAAGAATGAGGAAGCTTATGTAACCTCAGTTATACAGATAACAACACTCTAATGGCTGAAATTGAAGAGGAACTAAAGAGCCTCTTGATGAGGGTGAAAGAGGAGAGTTAAAAAGCTGGCTTAAAACTCAACATTCGAAAAACTAAGATCATGGCATCTGGTTCCATCACTTCATGGCAAATAGATGGGGAAAAAATGAAAGCAGTAACAGATTTTATTTTCCTGGGCTCCAAAATCACTGCAGACAGTGACTGCAGCCATGAAATTAAAAGACACTTGCTCCTTGAAAGGAAAGCTGTGACAAACCTAGATAGCTTAGTTAAAAAGCATAGAAGTCACTTTGTGGACAAAGGTCCATAAAGTCAAAGCTGTGGTTTTTCCAGAGGCCATGTATGGATGTGACCGTTGGACCATAAAGCTGGCTGAGCACCAAAGAATTGATGCTTTCTTTTTTTTTTTTTTTTT